>NC_057416.1:8773365-9107505 GCF_019320065.1 Cervus canadensis | reverse complement strand
TGTGTGTGTGTGTGTGTTTATATATATTCACATCTTCTTTATCCATTCATCTGTTGATGAATGCTTAGGTTGCTCCTTGTGTCTTGGCTATTATTAACAGATTTGCAGTGAACTTTGGGATGTCTGTATCATTTCAAATAATGGTTTTCTTCAGATGCATGCCCAGGAATGGAATTGCAGGATCATATGGTAGCTCTATTTTTAGTTTTCTTAAGGAACCTCCCCATACTGTTCTCCACAGTGACTATACCAATTTACATTCCCATAACAGTGTAGGAGGGCTCAATTTCCTCCACACACTTTTCAATATTTATTATTTGTGGAGTTTTGATGATGGCCTTCTGACTGGTGAGGTAATGTCTCATTGTGGTTTTGTTTGCCCTTCTCTGACAATCTGTGATGTTGAACATCTTTTCATGTGATTCTTAACCATCTGTATGTCTTCTTTGGAGATATGTCTATTTAGATCTTCTGCCTGTTTTACAGTTGGATTGTTTGTTGTTTAGATATTGAATTATATGAATTATTGGTATATTTTGGAGAACGATCACTTGTGAGTCACATATTGCAAATATTTTCTCCCATTCTGTAAACTGTCTTTTTCAAATCTTAATTTATACCAGGTGGTCTTTTAAGCACATAATGCCATTTAACATGGAAAATAATAATACTCTATCAAAACAAATTCTCCAGAGGGTTTCCATGAATCCCCATTTATGGATTTGGCATTGATGACTAAGACAATAATTTTGAAATGCATTTCATTGTGATAATAAAGAAATGAAGCAAATATGTAACTGCAAAGCAACTTTGGCCACCATGTGGTTTTTAGTAATGTTAGCTAATAATAATGGTATGTTTTATATAGTATTTATGTATGCTTGCAGGCAATATTGAGACAGTTCTTCAATTAGCTTAACAGATGTATTCTAGGAAAAATAATGTGTTTCTATTTTATTTTTTTTTAAATTAAGCAGGTAGAAAAGTCACAGCAGAATGGGGAAAAAATGATGGCTGGCTACAGATGTTATTTCAAGGACAGTATTGGAGTGGTTATTTCAAAGAGTATCATCCTGTTAAGAGCTGAACTCTGAGTTCTTCTACTTTTCTAAGATCACTTTGAAATGGAAATGATAAGAAACTTTAATGTCTTGCCCAAATAGAAAGGTGCTTAGAAATCAGAGCTGTGCTTGGCAAGAGATAAGAGGCATTGCAAATAAAGTTGGGATGAACAAGCATAGCATACATAGTCCCAGTAGAATAATGAGAAGACAGAATGGCCAGGGATTTCAAATGGAGATATCAAGGTGGTTAGAGATACTTTTCTTTATGTGCTATCTTCTAGTATTGGCTATGTAAATGTTTATTCTACCTGGATCAAAATTGATATGTATGTTCCTATTTTGCTCTAGAAATGTCCCCCCAAATTTTCTATTTGATATTGTTTCCTCTGTTAATTGTTGTTGTTCATTCACTCAGTTGTGTCTGACTCTTTGCAACCCCGTAGACTGCAGCCCACCAGGTTTTCCTGTCCTTCACCATCTCCTGGAGCTTGAACAAACTCATGTACATTGAGTCGGTGATGCCATCTGACCATCTCATTCTCTGTCTTCCCCTTGTCCTCCTGCCTTCAGTCTTTCCCAGCATCAGAGTATTTTCCAATGAGTCATCTCTTTGCATCAGGTGGCCAAAGTATTGGACCTTCAGCTTTAGCATCAGACCTTCCAATGAATATTCATGGTTGATTTCCTTTAGGATTGACTGGTTTGATTTCCTTGCAGTTAAAGGTACTCTCAAGACTCTTCTCCAGCACCACAGTTTGAAAGCATCAATTCTTCAGTGCTCAGCCATTTTTGTTGCCCAGATCTCACATCTCCATATGACTGCTGGAAAAAACAACATAGCTTTGCTTATATGGACCATTGTAGGCAAAGTAATGTCTCTGCTTTTTAATATGCTATCTAGGCTTGTCATTGCTTTTCTTCCAAGGAGCAAATATCTTTTAATTTTATGGCTGCAGTCACAATCTGCAGTGATTTTGGAGCCCAGGAAAATAGCCTGTCACTGTTTCTATTGTTTCCCCATCTATTTGCTATGAAGTAATGGGACTGGATGCCATGATCTTAGTTTTTTGAACGTTGAGTTTTAAGCCAGGTTTTTCACTCTCCTTTCTTACTTTCATCAAGAGGATCTTTAGTTCCCCTTTGCTTTCTGCCATAAGGGTGGTGTCATTTACATATCTGAGGTTATTGTTATTTCTTTCAGCAATCTTGAGTCCAGTTTGTGCTTCTTCCAGCATTTTGCATGATGTACTCTACATATAAGTTAAATAAGCAGAGTGACAATATACATCCTTGTCATACTCCTTTCCCAATTTTGACCCAGTCCATTGTTCCATGTCTGGTTCTAACTCTTGCTTCTTGACTTGCATACAGGTCTTGCAGGAGGCAGGTAAGGTGGTCTGGTCCCATATCTTTTTTTTTTTTTTTTTCATTTATTTTTATTAGTTGGAGGCTAATTACTTCACAACATTGCAGGGATGTTTCAAGAGAACAGCATGTATATTATCTATAGTGAAACAGATCACCAGCCCAGGTGGGATGCATGAGACATGTGCTCGGGCCTGATGCACTGGGAAGACCCAGAGGAATTGGGTGGAGAGGGAGGGGGGATTGGGATGGGGAATACATGTAACTCCATGGCTGATTCATGTCAATGTATGACAAAACCCACTGGTCCCATATCTTTAAGAATTTTCCACAATTTGTTGTGATCCACACAGTCAAAGCCTCTAGCATAGTCAATGAAGCAGACGTAGATGTTTTCCTGGAATTCTCTTTCTTATGATCCAGCAGATGTTGGAGATTTGCTCTCTGGTTCCTCTGGCTTTTCTAAATCCAGCTTGTCCAGCTGGAATTTCTTAGTTCACATACTTTTGAAACCTAGCTTGAAGGATTTTGAGTATTACTTTGCTAGCATGTGAAATGAGTTCAATTGTGTGGTAGTTTGAACATTCTTTGGCATTGCCCTTCTTTGGGATTGGAATGAAAACTGACCTTTTCCAGTCCTGTGGCCACTGCTGAATTTTCAAACTTTGCTGACATATTGAGTGCAGCACTTTAATGGCATCATCTTTTACGATTTGAAATAGTTCAGCTGTTAGTTCCATCACCTCAACTAGTTTTGTTCATTTTGATGCATACTAAGGCACCCTTGGCTTCACACTCCAGGATCTGACTCTAGGTGAGTGATCACACCATCTGCTTATCTGGGTTATTAAGATCATTTTATATAGTTCTTCTGTGTATTCTTTTTTTTTTTCTTCTGTGTATTCTTGCCACTTAATTATGTTAATATTAGCAACACTGGTTATACTATATATTACCACAATTCTTGTATGATAAAAATAAAATGAAACTTTTAAAGGCTGCACTCATCCTTTATGTTAACTGTAATGTGCTAGAAAAAATTTTAAAAAAAGGAATAAAACATTTTATCTAATGGTGTGCTCAGGAAAATTGAACAGATAGAGCAAATTGAGGTATGGTATTGAATGTATCATCCTGAACAGCACTGTACAAACATTGAACTCCAGAAAAGTTTGATCATTTTTTTAAAATTTTAATTTCTGTTTACCAAAGAGCTTGTACAGGGGACTTCCTGCAGTATTGATACTTGTCTTTCTTTCATTGTCATCCAGAGAGAGCAATTTTTAAAAGAGTAAATGAAATAGCTACTGTGTATCAACCAGGAAACTGATAGCTCAGTATCTGACAGCTGAGATTGGCCGAAGACTTCTGCTAAAAACAGAGTCATCGATTTTCCCTTTTTTTTCGGATGTACTCTACTCCATTTATTTTGTCAAAATTCTGTTTCCAAGCCATGGAGACGCATGGTGTATAAAGAAAAATCACGCAGCTGTTATACACATGTCTGTGATTGTTCCTGATTTAAGATTAGAGTTTGAGAAGACAGTTAATCTAGTCTTCACTTGTGTGTGTTAGTTACTCAGTTATGTCCAACTCTTTGTGACCCAATGGATGGTAGCCCACCAGGCTCCTCCATCCACAGAATTTCCCAGGCAAGAATGGGTTGCCATTTCCTTCTCCAGGGGATGTTCCCAACCCAGGAATTGAACCCAGGTCTCTTATGTTGTGAGCAGGCTCTACCGTCTACCCTGAGCCACCAGGGAAGCCAAAAATAAGTAAACAAACCAAAAAGCATATGGAAAAATTAGTTCCCATAAATTTATAAAAATAAGTTATTTAATTTATATCATCTTTTTTCTATGTGTAAGCTTTTCCTCTCCAGCATATAGGCACATATTTATTAACTGGCATTTTCTTGCAAAATGTAATGGTCTTTTTAAAAAATTCCATATGAGAGAAAGCAGATTTTTAAATAACTGCCGTTTAACTGTTTTCAAATAATTAATTTATAACTCTGTTTTAACTTATTGAAAGCAGTTCATTGAAAGTAAGTTGAGTTCTCAAACTTAAGTTTATTTGGTCATTTTTCAGGATTCTATTAGACTTTGAAAAAACCTACAATATCCAGTTTTTCAACAGGATAAACTTGAACATGAATAAGTAAATGCTCAAAAGAAACTTATTTGACTTCAATTTTTTAAAAATTATGTCTATTACATGACTCTAATTCTGTATTTTATTGTTTTAAGTCATTGTGGCAATTCTAATTGGATTTTAAGGCACATGATAAAAGTACATATTTTATTTATTTATTTTTTCAAAGTACATATTTTAAAACTTCAGCTATAGGTATTTATTTTATATGTAAAATATCCTCATAATTTTAAAATAATAAAATTATTAAATTTTATTATATAATAAAATTCTACAATATTTTGATAAGATATTTTGACAAAATTTTTTTGATAAAATATTTTGATAATTAAATTTTAAAATATTTTTAATTTTACAATTAAAATTTCAGAAAATATGTAAATTTTCTGAATCTTACCAATGATCAGATAGAAGTCTTAAGACTATAAAATAAAATTAAGAATGTTGGATTGATTGATAATGTAGGTACTTATTTACTGTAGATGGAATTTAATATGAGGAAATGTGAAGCAAACTGTCGTAAAACAGATGAAGATACCAGGTAATTCATTGTTAATGCTGCTAGTTTTGTTTTTTTTTTTTAATAATGGAGTCAATGGTTTTCCCTAACTGTACCAATTATTGTGACAAATTTAATATTTTTTGCCATGATCTTGCCAAATTCAACCTTGATTTATAAATAAAGCTATTTCTGTCTTTACATGGCAAAGCTCAGTTAGTCTGAAATTTCATTATAAGTGGCAACTTCTGGGTACATTTATTTTACAAGGAAGCAGTTGATCTAGAGTTAACAAATCATAAAAATTTTTAGGAAGGCAAGATAAAATTATCAGTTGGTTATTGTATTGGCATATCAGGAACTCTCACAGGGTTGTAATTATAAATAAGGTAGATACGATACAAATGGCTAGATGTAGACCTGTGAAATCATGTAAACCTGAAGGATCCTCATGGACAGAGGAGCCTGGCCGGCTACAGTCCATGGTCAGAAGAGTAAGACATGACTGAGCAACTGAGCACACAAGCCTATGATAACCATGTTTATATTTATGTGCTATCTATTTAGTGTGATTAGCATTTAAAAATCAAAACTCACTATTCTTCAGATCAGCAAAACTACCAGTAGGTAGCAATATAGATTAAAGAAATATTTGCAATTTTATAGTAGCATAGTTTGTTAATTATTTTTGGTATATGCCTAGTACATCATGAGAAATGCTGGACTGGATGAAGCACAAGCTGGAATCAAGATTGCTGAGAGAAATCACAATAACCTCATATGCAGATGACACCACACTTATGACAGAAAGTGAAGAACTAAAGAGCTTCTTGATGAAAGGGAAAAAGGAGAATGGAAAAAGTTGGTTTAAAACTCAACATTTCTGTCTTTGTGCCAGTACCATACTGTCTTGATGACTGTGGCTTTGTAGTAGAGTCTGAAGTCAGGCAGGTTGATTCCTCCAGTTCCATTCTTCTTTCTCAAGATTGCTTTGGCTATTCGAGGTTTTTTGTATTTCCATACAAATGTGAAATTCTTTGGTCTAGTTCTGGTGGAAAAAATACTGTTGGTAACTTGATAGGGATTGGCATTGAATCTATAGGATGCGTTTGGGTGTAGAATAGCCATTTTGACAATATTGCATTCTTCCAATCCATGAAACGGTATGTGTTCTCCATTCTGTTTGTGTCCTCTGGGATTTCTTTCATCAGTGTTTTTATAGTTTTCTATGTATAAGGTCTTTTTGTTCTTTTAGGTAGATATATTCCTAAGTATTTTATTCTTTTGTTGCAATGGTGAATGGTATTGTTTCCTTAATTTCTCTTTCTGTTTTCTCATTGTTAGTATATAGGAATGCAAGGGATTTTTGTGTGTTAATTTTATATCCTGCAACTTTACTATATTCATTGATTAGCTCTAGTAATTTTCTGGTAGAGTCTTTAGGGTTTTCTATGTAGAGGATCATGTCATCTGCAAACAGTGAGAGTTTCACTTCTTCTTTTCCTATCTGGATTCCTTTTACTTCTTTTTCTGCTCTGATTGCTGTGGCCAAAACTTCCAACACTATGTTGAATAGTAGTGGTGAGAGTGGGCACCCTTGTCTTGTTCCTGATTTCAGGGGAAATGCTTTCAATTTTCACCATTGAGGGTGATCCTTGCTGTGGGTTTGTCATATATAGCTTTTATTATGTTGAAGTATGTTCCTTCTATTCCTGCTTTCTGGAGAGTTTTAATCATAAATGGATGTTGAATTTTGTCAAAGGCTTTTTCTGCATCTATTGAGATAATCATATGATTTTTATCTTTCAATTTGTTAATGTGGTGTATTACATTGATTGATTTGCGGATATTAAAGAATCCTTGCATTCCTGGGATAAAGCCCACTTGGTCATGGTGTATTTTTTTAATATGTTTAATATGTTTAATATGTTGTTGGATTCTATTTGCTAGAATTTTGTTAAGGATTTTTGCATCTATGTTCATTAGTGAGAATGGCCTGTAGTTTTCTTTTTTTGTGGCATCTTCAAAAGACAGAAATTATAGATCAATGGGAACAGAATAGAAAGCCCCCAGGAGGAGATAAACCACGGACCTATGGACACCTTATCTTTGACAAAGGAGAAGATAACAATGAAAAAAGCAACCTCTTTAAAACAAGTGTTACTGGGATAAACTGGTGCAACACTTGTAAAAAGAATGAAACTAGAACACTTTCTAACACCATACCAAAATAAACTCAAAATGGATTAAAGATCTAAATGTAAGACCAGAAACTATAAAAACCCTAGAGGAGAACATAGGCAAAACACGTCTCCGACATAAATCACAGCAAGATCCTCTATGACCCACCTCCCAGAATATTGGAAATAAAAGCAAAAATAAACAAATGGGACCTAATGAAACTTAAAAGCTTTTGCACTACAAAGGAAACTATAAGTAAGGTGAAAAGACAGCCCTCAGATTGGGAGAAAATAATAGCAAATGAAGAAACAGACAAAGGATTAATCTCAAAAATATACAAGCAACTCCTGCAGCTCAAGTCCAGAAAAATAAATGACCCAATCAAAAAATGGGCCAAAGAATTGGGCCAAAGAACTAAACAGACATTTCTCCAAAGAAGACATACAGATGGCTAACAAACACATGAAAAGATGCTCAGCATCACTCATTATTAGAGAAATGCAAATCAAAACCACAATGAGGTACCATTACACGCCAGTCAGGATGGCTGCTATCCCAAAGTCTACAAGCAATAAATGCTGGAGAGGGTGTGGAGAAAAGGGAACCCTCTTACACTGTTGGTGGGAATGCAAACTAGTACAGCCGCTATGGAGAACAGTGTGGAGATTTCTTAAAAAACTGGAAATAGAACTGCCATATGACCCAGCAATCCCACTTCTGGGCATACACACTGAGGAAACCAGATCTGAAAGAGACACGTGCACCCCAATGTTCATCGCAGCACTGTTTATAATAGCCAGGACATGGAAGCAACCTAGATGCCCATCAGCAGATGAATGGATAAGGAAGCTGTGGTACATATACACCATGGAATATTACTCAGCCGTTAAAAAGAATTCATTTGAATCAGTCCTAATGAGATGGATGAAACTGGAGCCCCTTATACATAGTGAAGTAAGCCAGAAAGATAAAGAACATTACAGCATACTAACACATATATATGGAATTTAGAAAGATGGTAATGATAACCCTTTATGCAAAATGGAAAAAGAGACACAGAAATACAGAACAGACTTTTGAACTCTGTGGGAGAAGGTGAGGGTGGGATATTTCAAAAGAACAGCATGTATACTATTTATGGTGAAACAGATCACCAGCCCAGGTGGGATGCATGAGACAAGTGCTCGGGCCTGGTACACTGGGAAGACCCAGAGGAATCGGGTGGAGAGGGAGGTGGGAGGGGGGATCGGATGGGGATCGGGATGGGGAATACGTGTAAATCTATGGCTGATTCATATCAATGTATGACAAAAAAAATAAATAAATTAAAAAAAAAAAACTCAACATTAAGAAAACTAAGATCATGGCATCTGATTCCATCACTTCATGGCAGATAGCTGGGGAAACAGTGGAAACAGTGAGACTTTATTTTTTGGGCTCCAAAATCACTGTGGATGGTGACTGCAGCCATGAAATTAAAAGACACTTTCTCCTTGGAAGAAAAGTTATGACCAACCTAGACAGCATATTAAAAAGTAGAGACATTACTTTGCCAACAAAGGTCCGTCTAGTCAAGGCTATGGTTTTCCCAGTGGTCTTGTATGGATGTGAGAGTTGGACTATAGAGAAAGCTGAGTGCTAAGAATTGATGCTTTTGAACTGTGGTGTTGGAGAAGACTCTTGAGAGTCCCTTGGACTGCAAGGAGATCAAACCAGTCCATCCTAAATGAAATCAGACCTGAATATCCATTGGAAGGACTGATCCTGAAGCTGAAACTCCAATATTTTAGCAACCTGATGCGAAGAACTGACTCATTTGAAAAGACCCTGATGCTGGGAAAGATTGAAGGCAGGAGGAGAAGGGGATGATAGAGGATGAGATGGTTGGATGGCATCACTGACTCAATGGACATGAGTTTGAGTAACTCCAGGAGTTGGTGACAGTTGACAGTGAGGCCTGGCATGCTGCTGTCCATGGGGTCACAAATAGCTGGACATGACTGAGGGATTGAACTGAACTGAACTGTGAGGAAATCAGGTTTTCCTGACTGTCGTTTTTCTCTTCTTATGAGGAAGGGGATTTGGTTAACATGTGTGTGGCTGGGCGGCTATAGGAACAACTGGAGCCGCACCCTCCTGAGAGAGTTTTGCAAATTATTCTGTGCTATGAGGTCAACAGGATCGTAGTTTCTGGGGTATAATTATGACTGAATTAAAGCAGCTGCTCATTTTTATTAAAAATTCAAGAAACTGTGGCTATGCTTGGAATATATCACTCAAATACTCCATTCACTTTCCTTCAATGTAACTCAGTTGTTCTTCTGAATCTTCTGTGACAGTTCATCTCAAACTTTAATGTGTAAACAGATCACCTGGGGATCTTATTAAAATGCAAATTTAATATCCTGGGGTTGGTTTGGAACCCAAGACTTCATTCTAGCAAACCCCCAGGATTACTTTCACTCACTAAACTTCACACACACATACATGCACACACACACACACACACACACACACACATATATACAAGCATGCACATAGAGTATGAGAAAGAAGAATAAAAGCAAATTTTTTTCTGGGAAATGTCAGAAAACCTGTGCTTGGAATCTTACTACATACATGCTTACTTTGTTAAATATCTTTGGTCCTTCAGGTTTCTACAAATTTACCTTCCTTGGCACACACACACACACACACACACACATATATATATAGGGAATAATACCAGACACACACACACACACACACACACACACACACACACACATATATATAGGGAATAATACCAGACACACACACACACACACACACATATATATATAGGGAATAATACCAGAAAGTATGGTGAGTTTGTGTGTGCCCATGTGTAAAATGTGGGTAAGAACAAGAAAGTACAGAGATAAAGAGACAAATGGAGAGAAGAAGGCAAAAAGAAGATAATCATTAGAGTAATTCTGTGTTATTCACTTAAGTAGCTAATGTCAGGAATTAATATTTGCCTGTCTTGTCCTCCAGGACCACGAGCCATTGAGCCTGTGCCGCTTACATTTTCTAATTGGATAGAGTCACCTAATTTGCACTTCCTCTGCCCTAAATGACATGAAGCATTTATGTAATAGTGGACTTTAATTTTTTCCCTTGGTGTTGTCCTCATTAGTTGTCTTGGTGTTGTCCTCATTAGTTTTGCTAGATTTCACTTAAGTCAAATTTTTAGTGTTCTTAATAGTTTTTTTTGTGTGTGTGTGTGTTTCTTTTTTAAGAGTTTCATCTGCATTCCTATTCGGGTAAAATAAAATCTTTTACAATGATTACATATATTATTGCTATGATTCTCTTAATATTTTCATATCAGATCCCCACAAAGCAAGAAATACTATGACATGTTTTATTAATCTTGAGAAAATATGCATTATATGATTTGTGCCCAAAGGTTATTATTTCATCTGTTAAATCAACAGTAGAAAATAATCCTTTAGACTAGCTTGATTTACAGTGACATGGGGTGATTTGTTGAAAGATGTTTGGACTGGTTGCACCTACAAGATGATCTAAACCTGAGGCAATATTTTTTGGGTTGGTTCCCAGACCATCTCTATGTGGCAAACAAAATTTTATCTAGGTGCTGTCAATATATTTTCCACTCAGGTCACTTATGAAAAGTCTTTGTAACTTTGGGATCTTTTCCTATGACTGATCCTTTTATCTAATTGTATTACTCTTAAGATTCTGTTTTGTGTTAATAACTCTCTTGTTCTAGACCAGTAAGAATGAAGATGGAAAGCCTTAGCACTTGTCCTCATAACACCATCCTCTCCTGGCTTTCCTGCTGCTCTCATTAGCAAAGGGACCATTCACAGTGTTCTCCTTGCTCCAGGAAATTTCCCTCTTTCTTATCAGTGCTTTCTAATGCTAAAAAAAATAGCTAAATACTTTCAAGAGACCAGGACTAATCTCACCATGCCTTTTGGCATATTTATATCAATAACCACAAAAAAGCCCCAAATACTAAACTTTTTCTCAAATCCCAGCTTTTCATGTCCTTAGAGATGCCTTCCTCATATAACAGTAACAAAACCCACATTCTATTTCAGTCCCAGTATGGAAACCTTCAGACTTCCCTTGATGGCTCAGATTGTAAATAAACTGCCTGCAATGCAGGAGACCCAGGTTCAGTCCCTGAGTTGGGATGATCCCCTGGAGACAGGAATGGCAATCGGCTCCAGGATTCTTGCCTGGGCAATTCCATGACAGAGGAGTCTGGCAGGCTATAGTTCATGGGGTCACAAACAGTTGGACATGACTGAGTGACTAATACTTTCACTTTCATGAATACCTTTCCAGTTTCTGGAATGCACCATTAGTAAATCTCTTTTATTATTATTATTCCTTCCTGTTCTTGCCCTAACTGAAACCTGACTCTTCTCTAAGATTGTTGCTGCTGAACCTGTAGTTAAGCTCAAGTTGTGGTACTTTGTTTCCAGTTCTTTCAGTATTCCTCATTATAAATTACACACCACTTTCTCTCTCTCTCACTTAAGATTCTTCATACTTCAAGCCCATGTTACCAACAGGTAATACCCACTTTAACTCTTCAGGTCAAGAGTCCATAGGTTCTGGTGCCATGTCTTAATATTCCTTGATTATATTTACTTTGGGTTATGGTCACTTTCTTTTAGCTACTCCTGTCTTGAAAGTTCTGGTTTTCTGATGGTTCAAAAATTATCACTGAAGAAAGAAAGAAAATGGCTTCTTTGTAAGTAGGAAACTGAAATATCTCCTTCATGTCGATATGAAAAAGACTAATTGAAACGGAAGAAATCTAAGTGCTCAAGGGGAAAAAAATATATATACATATATTTACAATATATAAATATATATATTTATATATATACATATATATGTATACACACACACACACACACTGGTTCTCACTTCAAGTAATCAAAGGATTGCAAAAAGTCATAAAGACTACATACCAAAAATGGACACACATTTTTGTCAAAAAGATGAACAAATCTAGTATGTTGGTAGTACCAAGTGATGGCAAGAATGTAGAGCAAAGGGACCTTTAATATCCTGCTGATAGCACTGTATTTCAAAAACACTGGTATTTTGTATTTTCTAACAAATGTGGACATCATGCAGCCCATTACTCATGGATTTTATTTCTTAGTACTTAACCTGCAGAAATGAAAACAATTTAGCTGATAATTGCAATAACCAGAAAGTAAATGAAAGCTCATCACCTTGTAATTGTGGCATATTTAGGGAGTGGAATCACATTTCAATGAAAATTTATTGTTTTCTATGGGCAGGAACATAAGTATATTTTAACAATTTTAAGTGCAGTAAGTCAGATATCAAATATGTATTCTGATGCCTTCATTCATATAGCTCAAACAGAGCAATCTAAACTATATTTTACAGTATATAGTTTTAGATCAAAAAGCTGTAAAGGGAGATATTGAAGGAAGCATTGTAAATGCCAAAGTAGTGGTTGCATCTAAGAGAGACTAAAGACATTTTCATTGGCAGAGAATATACAGGAAGCTTTAAGGGAATTTTCCATGTCTTTGCAACGTGTGCTTTCAAATTACACAGACATTTGCTTTAAAATATTTTCTGTTGAAGTGGCATGTATGTTACTATATATGCAGTTTATTTCAAAATGTAATAATTTTATATAAAATTTCTTTGAACTGCCTTGGTTTTCCATTGCAGTTAAAATAAATTGCCACAAATATAGTGTTTTAATACAAAATAAATTTATTATCTACCCATTATTTGTAGTTCTGAACCTCAGAGGCCTGAAATCAATTTCATTGAGCTCTGTTTGTGGTGTCAATGGGCTGTGTTGCTTCTGGAAGTTCTAGCAGAACCCATTTTCTTGACTTTTCCAGCTTACAGGACTTCCTGCATTCATTTTTGTATTTTTCTGTTTTGACTACCCCATGAGAGAGTATGCAGGATCTTAGTTCCCTGACCAGGGACTGAACCTGCTCCCCCTGCATTTAGAAATGGAGAGTTCCAGAGAATAGCAAGGAGACATAAGGATTTCTTAAATGAACAGTGAAAAAAAAAAAGAGGAAAACAGTAAAATGGAAAAGAATAGACAACTCTTCAAGAAAATTGAAGATATCAAGGGAACATTTCAGGATGAGCATGATAAAGGACAGAAATGGTAAGGATCTAACAGAAGCAGAAGAAATTAAGAAGAGGTGGCAAGAATATACAGAAGAACTATATAAAAAAAGATCTTAATGACTTAGGTAACCACAGTGGTGTGGTCACTTACCTAGAGCCACCATCCTGGAGTGTGAAGTCAGCTGGGCCTTAGGAAGCAATACTATGAACAAAGTTTGTGGAGGTGATGGAATTCCACCTGAGCTATTTAAAACCCTAAAAGATGATGCTGTTAAAGTGCTGCACTCAGTATGTCAGCAAAGTTGGAAAACTCAGCAGTGGCCACATGACTGGAAAAGGTCAGTTTTATTTCCAGTCCCAAAGGAAGGCAATGCCAAAAAATGTTCAAAAAGTTCTGTTCATTTCACACACTAGTAAGGTAATACTCAAAATTCTTCAAACTAGGCTTCAGTAGTACATGAATCAAGAACTTCCCAATATATAAGCTGAGTTTCAAAGAGTCAGAGGAACTGGAGATCAAATTGCCAACATTCATTTGATCATGGAGAAAGGAAGGGAATTCCAGAAAAACTTCTGCTTTATTGACTCCTGTAAAGTCTTTGACTGTTTGGATCACAAAAAACTGTGGAAAATTCTTGAAAAGATGGGAATACCAGACCAGCTTAGCTGTCTCCTGAGAAACCTATATGGCAGGTCAAGAACCAACTGTTAGAACCTGACATGAAACAGTGAATTGGTTCCACATTGAGACTGGAGTACATCAAGCCTATATACTGTCACCCTGACTGTGTAGCTTTTATGCAGAGTACATCATGCAACACACTGGGCTGGATGAATCACAAGCTGCAGTCAAGATTACCAGGAGGAACACCAGCAACCTCAGGCATGCAGATGATACAATTCTAATGGCAGAAAGTGAAGAGGAACTAAATAGCCTCTTGACGAAGGTGAAAGAGAAGAGTGAAAAAATTGACTTAAAATTGAACATTAAAAAAACCAAGATCATGGTATCCAGTCCCATCACTTCATGGCAAATCAAAGGGGAAAAAGTGGAGAGAGTGACAGATGTTATTTTCTTGGGCTCCAGAATTACTGTGGACAGTGACTACAGCCATGAAATTAAAAGATGCTTGCTCTTTGGAAGAAAAGCTATGACAATCCTAATAGTATATTAAAAACCAGAGACATTGCTTTGCAGACAGAGGTCCCTGTAGTCAAAGCTATATTTTTTCCAGTTGTCATGTATATGGATATGAGACTTGGACCATAAAGAAGGCTGAACACCAAAGAAATGATGGTTTTGAATTGTGGTGCTGGAAAGGACTCTTGAGAGTCCCCTGGACAACAGGGGGATCAAACCAGTCAATCCTAAAGGAAATCAACCCTGAATATTCATTGGAAAGGTTGATTTTGAAGCTGAAGTTCCAATGCTTTGGTTAACTGATGAGAAGAGTGGACTCATTAGAAATGACCCTGATGCTGGGAAAAATTGAAGGCAAAAAGAGGAGGAGGCGGCAGAGTATGAGGGTTAGATAGCATTACTGAGTCAGTAGACATAAATTTCAGCAAACTCCAAGAGATAGTGGAGGACAGAGGAGCCTGGTGTGCTGTAGTCCATGGAACCACAAAAAGCTGGACACCACTTAGGGACTGTTGAAGGCAGGAGTTGAAGGGGACGACAGAGGATGAGATGGTGGATGGCATCACTGACTCAATGGACATAAGTCTGAGAAAGCTCCAGGAGCTGGTGATGGACAAGGAAGCTTGGCATGCTCTTGTCCATGGGGTTGCAAAGAGTCGACATGACTGAGCAACTGAACTGAACTTGGGACTGAACAACAACAACCCCTGTACTGGGGATGTGGAGTTTTAACCGTTGGACTGCTACTGCCAGGGAAGTCCCTGCATTCCTTTTCCTACTCTGGCCTTCTTGTGTGAGGACCTTGTGATTGCAGTAGGCTCTCCTGGATAATCCAGTGTAATTTCTCCATCTCAGTTTCCTTATTGTAATCACATCTCAGAGTCCCTTTTTCCTATAAAATGACATAATCCTAAATTTGGGGGATTAACATCTACCTATCTTTTTTTTTTTTTCTACCTATCTTTTAGGGGCTTTTTTTTGGTCCTTCAAAATCTCAAAATTTCCTTTTAGCTACTGACCCATTTCTATTCTCACTTGTACTTCAAAACCTGTCAAAATATATTAGAGTCAAGATCTCCAAATCCCCTTTCCCATTTATTCTTCATTTGTGCTTTCCTTTCTAATATTCCACAAATATGCCCCACGAAAACCCTCTTGTTAATCATTTTGATACCCAGTCCTTTAGTTATTTCTCTTCTTTATTATCAAGAGCTGGACATGTTCAGCCTCTATATTTCTTGAGATACTGCTTTTGTTTGCTTATTTCTAGTACAGGACAGTCCTGGTTATCTTCCTACAAATGGCTGCTTCTTTTCAGTCTCTTCTGGTGATTCCTTTTCTCTGTGTTATAGTGGTCTAGAATCAAGTCATCAGATGACTTCTCTTTTCCATTTATATAAAGTCACTAATTTATCTCTTCCAGTGTCATTCCTAGGCTGATGATTCCAAAATGGTTACTTCCTTCCCAGATTTCTCCTCTAAACCTAGCCGATTCATATTCAACTGCTGACTGGGTCTCTTTATGGAAAACAATGAAGTATTTGAAATGAAGCTAATATTTCCAAATTTAATTCTCATTTTTCCCACCCTCCACACACTTGTTCTGAGTCAGTTCTTAAAGATAACTCTACAATATTTCAACCCAGAAACCTTGTAATTACCCCTGACTCCTCCCTTTCACTTAAAAAAAATTTTTTTTCCTTGCATCACACAAAGTCTAGAAGTAAATGTAGCTTGCATCAGTTCACTGGTCAAAGATGCCAGTCTTTGTCTCTCCCTGTATTTTCCCCCATACAAAGTGTGGCTTTATTCCCCATACTTGTTACTTTTTGTTCATAGGATGACTGCTTCTACTCACAAAACAATCAAACAAACCCTTCCCTCTTTTGGGGATGAAAAAAGGAAAGAAAGAAGCACCTCCTTAATAGCCTCCTTTAAGAAGTACATATGTCTCAAGGGTCAGAGTGTCTCACATGGCCCCTGGACTCCTAAACACTGAAGCAGCAAGTGCCCACAGTCATCGCAGTAGAGATCAGTGTTCAGCAAAAGTGTTGATTTCACTAACTTTTCTTCAGTTTCTATTTCAGTGAAAAATACAGTGAAGCATAAAACAAACAAAAAAGATCTCTAGTTCAAAGAAATTACTTTTTGACATATCAAGCAATTTTCACTTATATGCAGATGTCACTGGTGGTTGACCTTGAGTGACAGAAAGAAAGATAGATTTTTAGTCCTAATATTTGCTCAACATTTTCCTGTAAGGAATATATAGGTAATATGATATTGCTGGAAATATGCTGGATGTTAGTCCACAGGGAGAATTTTTTTTACTTTTTATTTTGTGTTGAGGTATAGCTGATTAACAGTGTTATAATT
This sequence comes from Cervus canadensis, assembly GCF_019320065.1. Taxonomy (NCBI): domain Eukaryota; kingdom Metazoa; phylum Chordata; class Mammalia; order Artiodactyla; family Cervidae; genus Cervus; species Cervus canadensis. Next base: position 9,090,581 of record NC_057416.1, on the reverse strand, counting down.
ACTTCATGGCAAATAGATTGAGAAACAGTGGAAACAGTGACAGACTTTATTTTTTGGGCTCCAAAATCACTGTGGATGGTTACTGCAGCCATGAAGTTAAAAGACACTTTCTCCTTGGAAGAAAAGTTATGACCAATCTAGATAGCATATTAAAAAGCAGAGACATTACTTTGCCAACAAAGGTCCATCTAGTCAAGGCTATGGTTTTTCCAGTAGTCATGTATGGATGTGAGAGTTGAACTATAAAGAAAGCTGAGTGCAGAAAAATTGATGCTTTTGAATTGTGATGTTGGAGAAGACTCTCAAGAGTCCCTTGAACAACAAGGAGATCCAACCAGTCCATCCTAAAGGAAATCAGTCCTGAATATTCATTGGAAGGACTGATGCTGAAGCTGAAATTCCAATACTTTGGCCACCTGATGTGAAGAACTGACTCATTTGAAAAGACCCTGATGATGGGAAAGATTGAAGGCGGGAGGAGAAGGAGATGACAGAGGTTGAGATTGTTGGATGGCATCACTGAATCAGTGGACATGAGTTTGAGTAAACTCCAGGAGTTGCTGATGGACAGGGAGGCCTGGAGTTGGCTGCAGTCCATGGGGTTGCAAAGAATTGGACAGGATTGAGCAATTGAACTGTTGCTCAATTCAGCAAACTGAATTGTTTCAGGTGAACAGCGAAGGACTCAGCCATACATATACATGCATCCATTTCCCCCCAAACTCCCCTTCCAACAAGGCTGACACACAATATTGAGTAGAGTTCCCTGTGCCCTACAGTAGGTCCTTGTTGGATATCCATTTTCAGTATAGCAATGTGTACATGTCCATCCCAAACTTCCTAATTATCCCTTCCCCCAGCAACCATAAATTTTTTCTCTGTGTGTCTCTTTCTAAGTTCACTTTTATCATTTCTTTTCAGATATGAGGCATGTCATAAAATATTTCTCCTTCTATCTGACTATATCACTCAGCATGATGATCTCTAGGTTCATCCATGTTGCTACAAATGGTGTTATTTCATTCTTTATGATGGTTGAGTAATATTACGTTGTATATATGTATCACATCTTCTTTATCCAGTCCCACAAGGACAATCTTAATGAAAGACAAGAGGTGTTCAAATAAAACTGTGACCTCTTTAGCAAAGGGAAAAAAATGAGCATCTATTTTTGGCATATTATTAGGTTCGAGTTGGAAATGGTGTCATGGAACACCAAGTCCCCATGAGACAGAGAACCCATCGGTATATTAAGTTTAGGATGTGACTAAGTTCAACAAAACTGAGTGACCAATAATGCTTTAGTTTATCTTTTTAGAGAGAGAGTAAGCATGTTTTCTTTTGTAATAGCACAGTTTAAAGTACACTGTGCAGTATGGTATTGTTGCTGTGTTTTTTTGAAGATTGAATTACAAGATGCCTTGAATGTTGTACATTTAAATTGGCCATTGTGAATTTGATGGGTATGTACTCATCTCCTTTCCAGCTTGCTTCTAGTGAACTTCTTGTCACATAGAAGATGAAAATCTAAAAACTACATATATTGGATTCTTTGCAACTGGAGTCCTTGGTACAGATTGGGTTTTATCACTAAGATGCAGCAATTAAACTCTGGGGAGACAGAAACATCAATTTCCTATTGGTTTTTCCCATATTGCTGGATAGTGGCTGCATTCACTGTTTCGCATTGTTGTCAAGTCCCTGCAGTGGTGGTGGTGACAGTGTCCTACAACGGCTTAGTAATCTTTGGAGACCAACCGCACAAAGGCATGAACTATTTCCATAAGAGTCCCAGTGACAGACTGGAGAATATTCTTTCAGTGTTTTCTGTAGTTTTATAAGCACTTGTATTAAATGTCTTTTGCTCCTTAATATGCTTTGCATGGTTTTGGTTTCAGGCACTGAACCCTGACTGATCTAGTTAAATACGCATGTTAACATTACAAACTTAATGACTGCAGAATATAAACAGAATATATATGTTTCAAGGCAAGTGATGTAAAATGAAACAAGTAAAACAGCTCAGATGAAAAGAAAACAAGAAAACAGGAAGATGTGGGAAACATAAGACAAACAGGAAGTTCAAAATTACGATGTAGAAAAAAATCCTAAATATAATACTATTGAAAATAATGGTAAATGTATAGAATTTAAATTTACTAAATTAACATTGACAGAATAGATTAAGGACAACCCAGCTACATGATGTTTATAAAAATATAGCTAAACATAAATGAAAACTATGTGCCTTAAAAGTATGAACAAAATATATCACATAAGTACCAACCAAATGAAAATTTGTAAAACTGATCATTTATGCACCTAATAACATATATTCGGTATATATAGAGACTTCGCTGGTGGTGAGTGGTTAAGAATCCACCTCTCAAGGCAGGGCATGTGGGTTTGATCCCTGGTTGGGGAACTAAGATCTCAGAGGGCAACTAGAGAGCCCACATGCCACAACTACTAAGCCTGCACACTCTAGAGGATATACTCTGCAAAAAGAGAAAGCCCGTGCACTGCAATGGCCAATAATACTTGTATTTGTATTCAGTTCGGTTCAGTCACTCAGTCGAGTCCAACTCTGTGACACCATGGGATGCAGCATACCAGGCCTCCCTGTCCATCACCAGCTCCCAGAGCCTACTCAGAATCATGTCCATTGAGTCGGTGATGCCATCCAACCATCTCATCCTCTATCATCCCCTTCTCCTCCTGCCTTCAATCTTTCCCAGCATCAGGGTCTTTTCAAATGAGTCAGTTCTTCGCATCAGGTGGCCAAAATATTGGAGTTTCAGCTTCAGCATCAGTTCTTCCAATGAATGTTCAGGACTGATTTCCTTTAGGATTGACTGGTTTGATCTCTTTGCAGTCCAAGGGACTCTCAAGCATCTTCCCTAATACCATAGTTTAAAAGCATCAATTCTTCAGCACTCAGCTTTCTTTATAGTCCAACTCTCACATCCATACATGACCACTGGAAAAACTGTAGCCTTGACTAGATGGACCTTGGTTGGCATAGTAATGTCTCTGCTTTTTAATATGCTGTCTAGCTTGGTCATAGCTTTCCTTCCAAGGAGTAAGTGTCTTTTAATTTCATGGCTGCAGTCATCATCTGCAGTGATTTTGGAGCCCAAAAAAACAAAGTCTGTCACTGTTTGCACTGTTTCCCCATCTATTTGCCACAAAGTGATGGGACCGGATGCCATGATCTTTGTTTTCTGAATGTTGAGCTTTAAGCCAACTTTTTCACTCTCCCCTTTCACTTTCATCAAGGCTCTTTAGTTCTTCTTCGCCTTCTGCGATAAGGGTGGTGTCATCTGCATGTCTGAGGTTATTCATATTTCTCCCAGCAATCTTGATTCCAGCTTTTGCTTCATCCAGCCCAGTGTTTCTCATGATGTACTCTACATGTAAGTTAAATAAGCAGGGTGACAAAGCCTTGATATACTCCTTTTCCTATTTGGAACCAGTCTGTTGTTCCCTGTCCAGTTCTAACTGTTGCTTCCTGACCTGCATACAGATTTCTCAAGAGGCAGGTCAGGTGGTCTGGTATTCCCATCTCTTTCAGAATTTTCCAGAGTTTGTTGTGATCCAAACAGTCAAAGGCGTTGGCATAGTCAATAAAGCAGAAATAGATGTTTTTCTGAAACTCTCTTGCTTTTTTGATGATCTAGCAGATGTCGGCAATTTGATCTCTGGTTCCTCTGCCTTTTCTAATTTTGCCTTTTCCAGTTTGAACATCTGGAAGTTCACAGTTCACGTACTGTTGAAGCCTGGCATGGAGAATTTTGAGCATTAGTTTACTAGCATGTGAAATGAGTGTAATTGTGTGGTAGTTTGAGCAATCTTTTGCTTTGCCTTTCGTTGAGATTGGAATGAAAACTGATCTTTTCCAGTCCTATTGCTACTACTGAATATTCCAAATTTGTTGGCATATTGAGTGCAGCACTTTCACAGCATCATCTTTTAGGATTTGAAGTAGCTCAACTGAAATTCTGTCACCTCCATTATCTTTATTTCTAGTGATGCTTCCTAAGGCCCACTTGACTTCACATTCCAGGATGTCTGGCTCTAGGTGGGTGATTACACCATCGTGATTATCTGGCTCATGAAGATTTTTTTTGTACAGTTCTTCTGTGTAATCTTGCCACCTCTTCTTAATATCTCCTGCTTGTGTTAGGTCCACACCATTTCTGTTCTTTATTGAGGCAATCTTTGCATGTATTTTTATTATAGGTTTTATATTTATTTTAGTATTTATTAATAAATAATAATTTATTATTATATTGGTTAATATTTGTATTAAATATTTTATATTTATATTATATATATGTATCTGTGTATATTGGAAATTATATTGGAAATTGATGGTCATATATTAAGATATTAAGAAACACATAAATATAGCTTAAGGGATTTGAAAATAATTTTCACACATAATTAACCTTTTGGGTAAACCTCTTAGCATGTGCACAGAAATAGCCACAAATGCCGTATACAATCAGCATAAGGGAGATGATTTAACAAGAAGATATGAAATCCTAAGCTCAGCAATAGCAGAAAATACATTTTTAAAACACTTTTGATAAATTTTAAAAAGTTTGAGTAAGTCATAAAAATAGTCATAAAATTCCCACCATGACCACCACCTCAAATACCCAAATCCATAAATATAAGGTAGAGTTCAGTGTGTTTAAGTTGCAGGTGTGAATTTGACATTATTCTTTAACTTTGGGTAGCCAGTTGTCCCACCATTATTTGTTAAAGAGTCTGTTCTTTCACCTTTGGATGGTCTTACCACAACTGTCAAATGTCAGTTGCCAGTAGATGTTTAAGTTTATTTCTGTATTACTAATCCTACTCCATTGATCTGTATGCCTCTCCTTGTGCCAGTACCAAGCTGTCTTTGACCATTGTTTCATAGTTAAGTTTGAAATCAGGAAGTATGTGTCCTTCTGCTTTATTTTTCTTTTTCAAGATTGTCTTTATAGTTTCCAGAGAATGTTTTATACTCCTTTTGTTAAATGTATTTCTAAGTTTTTTTTTCATGCTATTGCAAGTGGATTTGCAGTTATATAAAAATCAATTGATTTTATGTATGGATCTTATATCCTGCAAATTTGATGAACTTTATTCATTAGTTTTTTTTAGTGGAGTTCTTAAAATGTTCTATATACAAGATAAATAATATGTAAATAGAGAGTATTACTACTGTCTTTCCAATATGACAGTCTTGGATTTCTGTCTCTTGTCTAATTGCTCTGAGTAGAACATCCAGTACAATGTTGAAAAGAAACGATGACAGTCAGCATCGTTCTTGTGTTTCCTAACTTAGGCAGAAAGTGTCCAAGCTTTCACCACTAAGTTTGACGGTAGGTGTGTGTTTCCACATCAAAGGGTTTGAAGCCTTTTATCAGGTTGAGGAAATTTGTTTAGATTCCTAATTTGTTGAGAGGTTTTATTATGAAATGACATTGAATTTTCTAAAATGCCTTTACTGAAATTATCAGAATAATCATGAATTTTTTTGCTTATTGATAGCAATATGTGACATTAATTAATATTTAGGTGTTAAGCTAACTTTGCATTCCTGGGATAACTCACTTGGTCCTGGCATATACATTTTTCTGTATGTTGCTAAATTTATAAAGGTCTTAATTTTCAATATGTAACTGTAGTGTTCTATAAGAAGGATTTAATTTTTCTTCTTAAAAGTAAAAATGCTGATTCACAATATTACTGATTTTATGTTTCACACTTCTATTTCACTGGAAGAGCCTTAGATATATTCACTGCATAACTATAATCATTAATGTTCATATAACATTAATTTCACAAACATGCACACATATTTTAACTGCTGCCTCAGGATAAAGCAGTATAATGATAGCAAGTGTATGAAAAAGATATAAAAAACAGCATTTTATGAATATGCCTTATATGCTGCTTCAAATACATCACTAATTTTCTCAATTTACCAATCACTTACATGAAAACTGTTCATACATACCTTAGTTCTGAACAGCAGACATTACAAAATACAACAATGCTATCAGCATTCTTCACTGTCAAGGTTGAATAAGAAACAACAAGGGAGCATTGGATATCTGTCTCTGTGTGAAATGAAAATGTTTTTGCCATTGAAAACAAAATAATGTTTTAGCAATGTAGTTAGTCACTCTATAACCTTATCTACACTAGTTATATATTATTTGCAAGACACTAAATCGATGTTTTCATGTAGCTAGGAAATAAATAGAGCATTTCTACTTTAATAATATTGAGAAATACTACATATATACAAGGTAAATGCCATGACATGTGTTAACACTTTGAAAATATTTGGGAAAAATGTTGTTTCCTTAAATATCCATTGACTGCAGACTGCTTTTTTCTTTTGTTCAAAAAAATAAAATTTCAACAAGATTTCTTAAAGGAACTATCATAATTTGTCATATAAATTGGCCAAAAACATAATTTTAAAATGAAAAAAGTGTACATTGTTAAATTAACTTTCATACTTTGGGGAAAATTCTGCCATAGCATACTCACCTTCTCTCACTTAAATTCCCATGGTTTTGATTCATCTCTTTAAAACGTTAGCTGAGTAAATACATGAGTTTGCCTAAAGTCTTTAGGAAATTTTTATATCGGCCATAGAAATATTTCTTATAAGTGGGAGTTCTGAAGGTTTCCTTGATACATTCAGTTGTGAGTATAAGGGAATCAATTTTATTTTCAGTACATGTAGTATAATAACATTGAATCTTAGAATAAGGAAGAATGAAGATTTCAGTAAATGAATAAAACAAGATGGATGAAAGAAAATGGCTTCTTGGTTTGCAACAAAAGGAAAAAAATAGTTTGCACTGAGCTCTGCTAAATCTTGTCTGATATCTAGGATTATCCTTCAAAAATCATAAAGAGAGAGGAACATCCTCAAATAAAATTGGTAAATAAATTATATAAAATTATTGGAAATTTAGGTATGCATTGAGAAGCATATCATACTTAAAATTTCAAAAAATTCTCAGATGTCTCAAGACATATTAAAGTCCTTTTGAAATCACTTTTTCTTGAATTATACTCCATTTGGAATTATCTTAAGATTTATTTGCATTGCATAAAAATTATGTACATTTATAAATCTAATCCTGGTTATCTCAATTCCTTTACTAAATGATATTTAATAAGAATGCAAAGCTCTATATATTCTGGACTCAAGTCCTTTGTCAGAGACATGATTTAAAAATATTTTCTCCCAATGGTAAGCTTGTCTCTTCATCTCTTAACAGTGTCTTTCAGAAGAGTCAACCTTTTCTTATTTTTGTTATTATTTTGATGAAATCAGTTTATGTTTTGCTTAAAATAGATTGCTCTTTTTATATCAAGTCTAAGAACTCTTCAACCTAATCTTAGTTTCTACAGTGTTTTTCTCTGACTTTTTTCCTCTGTTTGATAATTTTATTAAAAAAAAAAATTGCAGCCAAGCCATGCAGCATGAAGGATCTTAGTTCCCCTACCAGGGATCCAACCCACACTCCCCTACATTGGAGGCATGGAGTCTTAAACACTGAACTGCTAGGGAAGTCCCTTGATAATTTTACTTTCACCATTTAGATCTTTAATTTATTCTGAGTTAATATATTGATAAGATATGGTGCTTATGTTGATTTCCTTCTGTCTGTGTGATTGTGTGTGCCTGGTCAGTTATTGCAATACCATTTGTGAAAAGCATTATCCTTTGAGCATTAAATTCCCTTGGTATTTTTACTAACCAAATGCCATATTTGTGAGGACCATTTTATGGACTCTTATTTTCCCCAGTGCCACATTATTTTGATGCTGTTACTTTAAGTCTTTATGTCCAACTTCATTTTCTTTTTTATGCCAAAGTTTTTTTCCCTCTCCTTCTACTTGTACCTCCATATGCTTTACAATAACGTATTTATCTAAAAAAAATAAAAATAAAAATTTTGGGCATGAATCCAAATTTTATATTGTGTTAAAATTTTTGATCCATTTGGAAATAATTAACATCTCTACAATGATGAGTATACCAATCTAAGAGCACAGTATGTCTCTCAACTTATTTAGATCTTTTGCTTATTTTATCAGCATTTTGTAGTTTTCAGCATACAGTTGTAATTATATGCTAGATTTATACTTATTTAATTTTTGCTGGGTCTAAAATAAATAGTATTTTTTTAAAGTTTGTATTTCTAGTTGTACATTGTTACCAAAGGGCTTCCTAGGTGGTGCTGCTGCTGCTACTGCTGCTAAGTCGCTTCAGTCGTGTCTGACTCTGTGCGACCCCATAGACAGAAGCCCACCAGGCTCCCCCATCCCTGGGTTTCTCCGGGCAAGAGCACTGGAGTGGGTTGCCATTTCCTTCTCCAATGCATGGAAGTGAAAAGTGAAAGGGAAGTCTCTCAGGCGTGTCAGACTTTTCACAACCCCATGGACTGCAGCCTACCAGGCTCCTCTGTCCCTGGCATTCTCCAGGCAAGAACACTGGAGTGGGCTGCTGTTTCCTTCTCCATCTAGGTGGTGCTAGTGGTAAAGAAATCCAGTGGCACTAGTGGTAAAGAACTCGCCTGCCAATGCAGAGACGCAAGTTCGATTGCTGGGTTGGAAAGATCCCCTGGAGGAGGGCACGGCAACCTACTCCAGTATCCTTGCCCGGAGAATCCCATGGACTGGGAAGCCTGGCAGGCTATAGTCCCATAGGGTCAAAAAGAGTTGGAAACAATTGAATCAACTTAGCACTCATGCATTATATAGAAATAAATTTGATTTTCATGTGTTGACTGTGTATCTTGGAACCTTGCTAAACTCATTTATGAGTTCTGAGAACTTTTATGTGGATTATTTTGGGTTTTCTACATAGATAATCATATTGTCTAGAATCAGTTTGTTTTATTTGTTTATGACGTGAGTCCTTTTTATTTATCTTTATTGCTTTGTTGCATATGCAAGGATTTTCATCATTATGTTGAACAGGAGTGGCAAGAGATGATAGATATCCTTGTTGTTGTTTTGTTCTTAATGGAAAATTATTCTCTCCCCTGTTGAGTTTGATGTTAGATGTACATATGACCGTGCATTTTTTTCTTCTTTATATTATTATTATGGTGGGTTACATTGATTAATTTTCAAATACTGAGCAAGCATTGAATTCTCAAAATGTTCCCCACTTGGTTATGATGTGCTGGTCCTTTTACATATTTTGAATTTAATTTTTCAAAATCTTTTTTAGGGTTTTTGTGTGTGTGTCTAAATTCATAAGGGATATTGTTATGTAGATTTTTTCTTTATTCCACATTTGTCTGAGTTTAGTATTAAATGAGTCAGCAGGCATTCTTTGTCTTCTGCTTTCTAGAAGAGATTGTGTAGAATTGGAATTATTTCTTCTTAAAATAAGTAATGAGCTTATAGTATATATAGTGTCCAGATATGTTTCTGCATATTTTTAACCTAGAAATTTGGTTTACCTGATAGTTATATTCAGAATGTTTGTTTCATCTGGGTTAAGTTTTGATCATGTATATTATTTACAGCAGTATTTTTGCATTAGTATCAAATAGCTGCAGGGTCTCTAAATATACGTTTTTCATTCCCAATTATTATAACTTGTGTCATTTTCTTCATTTTTGCTTAATCAGTCTTGCTAAGAAGTCTGTAAACTTTTTGGTCTTTTCAAATAAACACATTTAGAGCTTATTAATTTTTTGTTGTTTTCATTTTAACTGATTTTTCCTTTATCTTTTTCTTTTACTTGAAGTGTGATTGATTTACAATATATTAGTTTCAGGTATACAACATTGTGGCTAAACATTTTTATAGCTTATACTCCATTTAAAATCAGCACAAAATAATGGCTATATTCCCCTGTGCTAGACAGTGCATCCTTGTAGCCTATTCACTGTAGCATATTCATTCACAGTAGTTTGTACCTTTCAGTCCCCTAACCCCATCCTACTTCTCCCCACCTCCCTCTCCCACTGGTTACCACCAATCTGTTCTCTATACCTCATAAGTCAGTTTCTCTTTTGCTATATTCATTCTTTTTTTAAAATTCCACGTATAAGTGATAGCATACAGTATTTGTCTAATGTTTCAGTTTGGCTCTTGGTGAGTGATCACACTATCGTGATTATCTGGGTCGTGAATATTTTTTTACAGTTCTTCTGTGTATTCTTGCTACGTCGTCTTCTTTTTTTTTATTTTTATCTTTTTTTTTTTTTCATTTATTTTTATTCGTTGGAGGCTAATTACTTTACAATATTGTAGTGGTATTTGCCATACATTGACATGAATCAGCCATGGATTTACATGTGTTCCCCATCCCGATCCCTCCTCCCACCTCTCTCTCCATCCCATCCCTCTGGGTCTTCCCAGTGCACCAGCCCTAAGCACCCATCTCATGCATCCAACCTGGGCTGGTGATCTGTTTCAACCTTGACAGTATACTTGTTTCAATGCTGTTCTCTCTGAACATCCCACCCTTGCCTTCATCCACAGAGTCTAAAAGTCTGTTCTGTACATTGGTGTCTCTTTTTCTGTTTTGCATATAGGGTTATCGTTACCATCTTTTTAAATTCCATATATATGCGTTAGTATACTGTATTGGTCTTTATCTTTCTGGCTTACTTCACTCTGTATAATGGGCTCCAGTTTCATCCATCTCATTAGAACTGATTCAAATGAATTCTTTTTAATGGCTGAGTAATATTCCATGGTGTATATGTACCACAGCTTCCTTATCCATTCGTCTGCTGATGGGCATCTAGGTTGCTTCCATGTCCTGGCTATTATAAACAGTGCTGCGATGAACATTGGGGTGCACGTGTCTCTTTCAGATCTGGTTTCCTCAGTGTGTATGCCCAGAAGTGGGATTGCTGGGTCATATGGCAGTTCTATTTCCAGTTTTTTAAGAAATCTCCACACTGTTCTCCATAGTGGCTGTACTAGTTTGCATTCCCACCAACAGTGTAAGAGGGTTCCCTTTTCTCCACACCCTCTCCAGCATTTATTGCTTGTAGACTTTTGGATAGCAGCCATCCTGACTGGCGTGTAATGGTACTTCATTGTGGTTTTGATTTGCATTTCTCTGATAATGAGTGATGTTGAGCATCTTTTCATGTGTTTGTTAGCCATCTGTATGCCTTCTTTGGAGAAATGTCTGTTTAGTTCTTTGGCCCATTTTTTGATTGGGTCATTTATTTTTCTGGAATTGAGCTGCAGGAGTTGCTTGTATATTTTTGAGATTAATCCTTTGTCTGTTTCTTCATTTGCTATTATTTACTCCCAATCTGAAGGCTGTCTTTTCACCTTGCTTATAGTTTCCTTTGTTGTACAAAAGCTTTTAAGTTTCATTAGGTCCCATTTGTTTATTTTTGCTTTTATTTCCAATATTCTGGGAGGTGGGTCATAGAGGATCTTGCTGTGGTTTATGTCGGAGAGTGTTTTGCCTATGTTCTCCTCTAGGAGTTTTATAGTTTCTGGTCTTACATTTAGATCTTTAATCCATTTTGAGTTTATTTTTGTGTATGGTGTTAGAAAGTGTTCTAGTTTCATTCTTTTACAAGTGGTTGACCAGTTTTCCCAGCACCACTTGTTAAAGAGGTTGTCTTTTTTCCATTGTATATCCTTGCCTCCTTTGTCAAAGATAAGGTGTCCATAGGTTCGTGGATTTATCTCTGGGCTTTCTATTCTGTTCCATTGATCTATATTTCTGTCTTTGTGCCAGTACCATACTGTCTTGATGACTGTGGCTTTGTAGTAGAGTCTGAAGTCAGGCAGGTTGATTCCTCCAGTTCCATTCTTCTTTCTCAAGATTACTTTGGCTATTCGAGGTTTTTTGTATTTCCATACAAATTGTGAAATTCTTTGGTCTAGTTCTGTGAAGAATACCGTTGGTAGCTTGATAGGGATTGCATTGAATCTATAGATTGCTTTGGGTAGAATAGCCATTTTGACAATATTGATTCTTCCAATCCATGAACACGGTATGTTTCTCCATCTGTTTGTGTCCTCTTTGATTTCTTTCATCAGTGTTTTATAGTTTTCTATGTATAGGTCTTTTGTTTCTTTAGGTAGATATACTCCTAAGTATTTTATTCTTTTTGTTGCAATGGTGAATGGTATTGTTTCTTTAATTTCTCTTTCTGTTTTTTCATTGTTAGTGTATAGGAATGCAAGGGATTTCTGTGTGTTAATTTTATATCCTGCAACTTTACTATATTCATTGATTAGCTCTAGTAATTTTCTGGTAGAGTCTTTAGGGTTTTCTATGTAGAGGATCATGTCATCTGCAAACAGTGAGAGTTTCACTTCTTCTTTTCCTATCTGGATTCCTTTTATTTCTTTTTCTGCTCTGATTGCTGTGATCAAAACTTCCAAAACTGTGTTGAATAGTAGTGGTGAGAATGGGCACCCTTGTCTTGTTCCTGATTTTATGGGAAATGCTTTCAATTTTTCACCATTGAGGATAATGTTTGCTGTGGGTTTGTCATATATGGCTTTTATTATGCTGAGGTATGTTCCTTCTATTCCTGCTTTCTGGAGAGTTTTTATCATAAATGGATGTTGAATTTTGTCAAAGGCTTTTTCTGCATCTACTGAGATAATCATATGGTTTTTATCTTTCAATTTGTTATGTGGTGTTTTACATTGATTGATTTGTGAATATTAAAGAATCCTTGCATTCCTGGGATAAAGCCCACTTGGTTATGATGTATGATCTTTTTAATATGTTGTTGGATTCTGTTTGCTAGAATTTCGTTAAGGATTTTTGCATCTATGTTCATCAGTGATATTGCCCTGTAGTTTTCTTTTTTTGTGGCATCTTTGTCTGGTTTTGGAATTAGGGTGATGGTGGCCTCATAGAATGAGTTTGGAAGCTTACCTTCATCTGCAATTTTCTGGAAGAGTTTCAGTAAGATAGGTGTTAGCTCTTCTCTAAATTTTTGGTAGAATTCAGCTATGAGGCCATCTGGTCCTGGTCTTTTGTTTGCTGGAAGATTTTCTGAATACAGTTTCGATTTCCGTGCTTATGATGGCTCTGTTAAGATCTTCTATTTCTTCCTGGTTCAGTTTTGGAAAGTTATACTTTTCTAGGAATTTGTTAATTTCTTCTAAGTTGTCCATTTTATTGGCATAGAGCTGCTGGTAGTAATCTCTTATGATCCTTTGTATTTCAGTGTTGTCTGTTGTGATCTCTCCATTTTTATTTCTAATTTTCCTGATTTGGTTCTTTTCCCTTTGTTTCTTGATGAGTCTGGCTAACAGATTGTCAATTTAATCTTTTCAAAAAACCAGCTTTTAGCTGTGTTGAATTTTGCTATGGTCTCTTTTGTGTCTTTTGCATTTATTTCTGCCCTAACTTTTAAGATTTCTTTCCTTCTACTAACCCTGGTGTTCTTCATTTCTTCCTTCTCTAGTTGCTTTAGGTGTAGAGCTAGGTTATTTGACTTTTTTCTTGTTTCTTGAGGTAAGCCTGTAATGCTGTGAACCTTCTTAGCACTGCTTTTACAGTGTCCCATAGGTTTTGGATTGTTGTGTTTTCATTTTCATTTGTTTCTATGCATATTTTGATTTCTTTTTTAATTTCTTCTATGATTTGTTGGCTATTCAGAAGTGTGTTTTTTAGCCTCCATATGTTTGAATTTTTTTTTATATGTTTGAATTTTTAATAGTTTTTTTCCTGCAGTTGAGATCTAGTCTTACTGTTTTGTGGTCAGAAGAGATGACTAGAATGATTTCAGTTTTTTTCAATTTACCAAGGCTAGATTTATGGCCCAGGATGTGATCTATTCTGGAGGAGGTTCCGTGTGCACTTGAGAAAAAGGTGAAATTGATTGCTTTGGGGTGAAATGTCCTATAGATATCAATTAGGTCTAGCTGGTCCATTGTGTCATTTAGTGTTTGTGTTTCCTTGTTAATTTTCTGTTTAGTTGATCTATACATAGGTGTGAATGGGGTATTAAAGTCTCCCACTATTATTGTATTATTGTTAATTTCCCCTTTCATACTCGTTAGCATTTGCCTTACATATTGTGGTGCTCCTATGTAGAGTGCAGACATATTTATAATTATTATATCTTCTTCTTGGATTGATCCTTTGATCATTATGTAGTGTCCTTCTTTGTCTCTTTTCACAGCCTTTATTTTAAAGTCTATTTTATCTGATGTAAGTATTGCGACTCCTGCTTTCTTTTGGTCTCCATTTGCGTGAAATATTTTTTTCCAGCCCTTCACTTTCCGTCTGTATGTGTCCCTTGTTTTGAGGTGGGTCTCTTGTAGACAGCATATATAGGGGTCTTGCTTTTGTATCCATTCAGCCAGTCTTTGTCTTTTGGTTGGGGCATTCAACCCATTTACATTTAAGGTAATTATTGATAGGTATGGTCCTGTTGCCATTTACTTTGTTGTTTTGGGTTCACGTTTATACAGCCTTTCTGTGTTTCCTGTCTAGAGAAGATCCTGGTTTGGTGGTGCTGAATTCTCTCAGCTTTTGCTTGTCTGTAAAGCTTTTGAATTCTCCTTCATATCTGAATGAGATCCTTGCTGGGTACAGTAATCTGGGTTGTAGGTTATTCTCTTTCATTACTTGAAGTATGTCCTGCCATTCCCTTCTTGCCTGAAGTGTTTCTATTGATAGATCAGCTGTTATCCTTATGGGAATCCCTTTGCGTGTTACTTGTTGTTTCTCCCTTGCTGCTTTTAATATTTTTTTCTCTTTGTTTGATTTTAGTTAATTTGATTAATATGTGTCTTAGGGTGTTTTGCCTTGGGTTTATCCTGTTTGGGACTCTCTGGGTTACTTAGACCTGTGTAACTATTTCCTTCCCCATTTTAGGGAAGTTTTCAGCTCTTAGTGTCACTATTTTTTTTTTTTTTGCAAGGTTACAGTGAAATGAAAATGAAAATTAAGTAGTAATAGAGGAGTTATAGAGGACTTTAAAAGAAAAAGAAGGAAAAAAAAGAAAAAAATAATTAAAAAATAGTAAAAATATGTGAGAATGAAAATGAAAATTAAGGAGTAATAGAGCAGCAATAGAGGACTTTAAAAGAAAATTTTAAAAATGGGAAAAAATTTTTAATTAAAAAATATAGTAAAAATATATGAAAATGTAAATTAAGGAATAATAGAGGAGTAATAGGGAATTTTAAAAGAAAATAAAGGAGAAAAAATTTTAAAAAAGAAAAAAAAAGAAAAGAAAAATAAATTTTAATTAAAAAAATAATAGTAAAAATATATCTAGGAATTTCTCTGGAGCTGTTGTGGGCAGTGTGGGTTCAGTTCAGTTCAGATAGCTCCTTGTTCCAGCTTACACTTCTTGATATATATAGGCCCCTTCCGGTTTATCAGTGTTAACTACAGGGGTTTTAATCTGTTGCAGTGGTAACTTCTGAAGCAGTTCCCTTTATTTGATTTCTGTTTGCAGTGTCTAATTTCTGCCCTGACCCAGGCGGGCGGAGGTGGTCTCTCGTTCAGGTTCGCTTGTTCAGTCGTGTTGTGGGGAGGGAGGGGCGCTGCAGACAAATGTCACTGGCATGTGTGGGGAGCACTCACAGTGTTCCGGCCACACTGGGTTTGCCCCCGCTCGCTGCGTGTGCTTTCCCTGTTTACACTGCTCAGGCTCCAGGCTGCTCTATAGGGAGCGGGCCCTGCGTGGCGTGCAGTTCCAGTTCTTGGGCCCTCCACAAAAGCACAGACACAGTTGGGCCTGCATTTTGTGCCTTCCCCGGCCCAAGCAGCTCAGGCAGCCCGGAGCTTGATGAGCGCACACTCCCTGGGTGCAGTGCACCTTCTCCCCTCCGCAGTCCCAGCCTCAGTTTCTTCACGTGCCGGTTGGGTGCTCCTTGTGTCTGTTCTGGGGAGCTGGCCTCTAGCTGCGACCCTCCCAGCGGATGTCAACCATCCAGAATCTCAGGAAGTCTTTGGTTAGAAACTGGGAGCCTGTTTGCCGTTTGGTAGGGGTGCCGACTCTCCGGCCGAGTTTGCCCCTTTCCCCTCCCCCCTGCCTCAGGCGGGGGACGGGCCGGTCCACCGCTGGCTAGCTCATCTCTGAAATTGCTCAGTCTTTATTTTGTTCTGCAAAAGGCCGGAAGTGTGTTCCGTTCCGGCGCTTTTCGCCGGTTAATTCTCTCTCTCTCTCTCTCTCTTGCTATCCCACAGATTAAGTTGCTATCTCACTTAGCTCCCTCCAATTGCCCTCACGGCATTCAGGCCCGGTCCTTACCCTAAGCAATGCCGCCCACTACTGTCTGTTCAGCCCCCACCTGCTGGTGGCGGATGCAAGCGTCTGGGGTACTTTCCGGCTAGGAGTTGCTTTTAGGCATGTAATCGGTGGGTTTTATTTATTTTTCCTCCCAGTTAGTTTGCCCTCCGAGATTCAAAAGCCTCCCCCAGACCCGCCAGTGAGAGGGTTTCCTGGTGTTTGGAAACTTCCTCTATTACGACTCCCTTCCCGGGTCGGGTCTCTGTCCCTTGCTCTTTTGTCTCTCTTTTTATCTTTTATATTTTGTCCTACCTCCTTTCGAAGACAATGGGCTGCTTTTCTGGGCGCCTGATGTCCTCTGCTAGCGATCAGAAGTTGTTTTATGCAGTTTGCTCAACGTTTAAATGTTTTTTCGATGAATTTGTAGGGGAGAAAGTGGTCTCCCCATCCTATTCCTCCGCTGTCTTAGCTCCTCCTCCTTGCTACCTCTTCTTAATATCTTCTGCTTCTGTTAGGTCCATACCATTTCTGTCCTTTATAGAGCCCAACTTTGCATGAAATGTTCCCTTGGTATCTCTAAAATTCTTGAGGAGATCTCTAGTCTTTCCCATTCTGTTTTCCTCTAATTCTTTGCATTGATCTCTGAGGAAGGCTTTCTTATTTCTCCTTGCTATTCTTTGGAACTCTGTATTCAAATGGGAATGTCTTTCCTTTTCTCCTTTGCTTTTCAATTCTCTTCTTTTCACAGCTATTTGTAAGGCCTCCTCAGACAGCCATTTTGCTTTTTTGCATTTCTTTTCCATGGGGATGGTCTTAATCCTTATCTCCTGTACAATGTCACGAACCTCCGTCCATAGTTCATTAGGCATTCTGTCTGTCAGATCTAGTCCCTTAAATCTATTTCTCACTTTCACCGTATAATCACAAGGGAT
The DNA here is from genome assembly GCF_019320065.1 of Cervus canadensis. Taxonomy (NCBI): domain Eukaryota; kingdom Metazoa; phylum Chordata; class Mammalia; order Artiodactyla; family Cervidae; genus Cervus; species Cervus canadensis. Next base: position 9,073,414 of record NC_057416.1, on the reverse strand, counting down.
TTGATTTAGGTCATGCTTGAATGGTCTAGTGGTTTTCCCTACTTTCTTCAATTTAAGTCTGAATTTGGCAATAAAGAGTTCATGATCTGAGCCACAGTCAGCTCCTGGTCCTGTTTTTGCTGACTGTATAGAGTTTCTCCATCTTTGGCTGCAAAGAATATAATCAATCTGATTTTGGTGTTGACCATCTGGTGATGTCCATGTGTAGAGTCTTCTCTTGTGTTGTTGGAAGAGGGTGTTTGCTATGACCAGTGCATTCTCTTGGCAAAACTCTATTAGCCTTTGCCCTGCTTCATTCTGTACTCCCAGGCCAAATTTGCTTGTAACTCCAGGTGTTTCTTGACTTCCTACTTTTTCATTCCAGTCCCCTATAATGAAAAGGACATCTTTTTTGGGTGTTAGTTCTAAAAGGTCTTGTAGGCCTTCATAGAACTGTTCAACTTCAGCTTCTTCAGCATTACTGGTCAGAGCATAGACTTGGATTACCATGATATTGAATGATTTGCCTTGGAAATGAACAGAGATCATTCTGTTGTTTTTGAGATTGCATCCAAGTACTGCATTTCGGACTCTTGTTGACCATGATGGCTACTCCATTTCTTCTAAGGGATTCCTGCCCACAATAGTAGATATAATGATCATCTGAGTTAAATTCACCCATTCCAGTCCATTTTAGTTCACTGATTCCTAGAATGTCGACGTTCATTCTTGCCATCTCCTGTTTGACCACTTCCAGTTTGCCTTGATTCATGGACCTAACATTCCAGGTTCCTATGCAATATTGCTCTTTATAGCATCAGACCTTGCTTCTATCACCAGTCCCATCCACAGCTGTATATTGTTTTTGCTTTGGCTCCATCCCTTCATTCTTTCAGGAGTTATTTCTCCACTGATTTCCCATAGCATATTGGGTACCTACTGACCTGGGGAGTTCCTCTTTCAGTATCCTATCATATTGCCTTGTCATATTGTTCATGGGGTTCTCAAGGCAAGAATACTGAAAGTGGTTTGCCATTCCCTTCACCAGTGGACCACATTCTGTCAGACCTCTCCACCATGACCCATCTGTCTGGGTGGCCCCACATGGTGTGGCTTAATTTCATTGAGTTAGACAAGGCTGTGGTCCTGGGATCAGACTAGCTAGTTTTCTGTGATTATGGTTTCAGTGTGTCTGCTCTCTGATGCCCTCTCGCAACTACTGTCTTACTTGGGTTTCTCTTACCTTGGCTGTGGTATATCTCTTCACAGCTGCAGCAGCAAAGCGCAGCTGCTGCTCCTTACCTTAGACAAGGGGTATCTCCTCATGGCCAGCTTCCTGACCTTGAACTTGGAGTAGCTTCTCTCGGCCACTGCTGCTGACCTCAGACATGCGGTAGCTCCTCTCCGCCGCTCCTGAGCCATCGCACCTGGTGCTCTCGGTCGCAGCCCCTGATTTTGGGTGAGGGGTAGTTCCTCTCGGCCACGCTTCTGCATGTTCTGTTGCAGCCTCCACGCTTAAGCTAGTGTAGGTGATGGAATTCCAGTTGAGCTCTTTCAAATCCTGAAAGATGATGCTGTGAAAGTGCTGCACTCAATATGCCAGGATATTTGGAAAACTCACCAGTGGCCACAGGACTGGAAAAGGTCAGTTTTCATTCCAATCCCTAAGAAAGGCAATCCCAAAGAATGCTCAAACTACCGCTCAATTGCACTCTTCTCACACGCTAGTAAAGTAATGCTCAAAATTCTCCAAGCCAGACTTCAGCAATACATGAACTGTGAACTTCCAGATGTTCAAGCTGGTTTTAGAAAAGGCAGAGGAAGCAGAGAACAAGTTGTCAACATCTGCTGGATCATCAACAAAGCAAGAGAGTGCCAGAAAAACATCTATTTCTGCTTTATTGACTACCCTAAAGCCTTTGACTGTGTGGATCACAACAAACTGTGGTAAATTCTGAAAGACATGGGAATGCCAGACCACCTGACCTGCCTCTTGAGAAACCTATATGCATGTCAGGAAACAACAGTTAGAACTGGACATGGAACAACTGACTGGTTCCAAATAGGAAAAGGAGTACGTCAAGGCTGTATATTGTCACTCTGCTTGTTTAACTTTTATGTAGAGTACATTGTGAGAAATGCTGGGCTGGAAGAAGCACAAGCTGGAATCAAGATTGCCAGGAGAAATATCAATAACCTCAGATATGCAGATGACACCACCTTTATGGTAGAAAGTGAAGAAGAACTAAAAAGCCTCTTGAAGAAAATGAAAGAGGAGAGTGAAAAAGTTGGCTTAAAGCTCAACATTCAGAAAACTAACATCATGGCATCTGGTCCCATCACTTCACGGGAAATAGATGGAGAAACAGTGGAAACAATGTCAGGCTTTATTTTTTGGGGGGCTCCAGTATCACTGCAGATGGTGATTGTAGCCATGAAATTAAAAGACGCTTACTCCTTGGAAGGAAAGTTATGACCAACCTAGATAGCATATTAAAAAGCAGAAACATTACTTTGCCAACAAAGGTCCATCTAATCAAAGCTATGGTTTTTCCAGTGGTCATGTATGGATGTGAGAGTTGGGTGGTGAAGAAAGCTTAGTGCCAAAGAATTGATGCATTTGAACTGTGGTGTTGGAGAAGACTCTTGAGAGTCCCTTGGACTGCAAGGAGATCCAACCAGTCCATCCTAAAGGAGATCAGTCCTGGGTGTTCATTGGAAGGACTGATGCTGAAGCTGAAACTCCAATCCTTTGGCCACCTCATGCGAAGAGTTGACTCATTGGAAAAGACCCTGATGCTGGGAGGGATTGGGGGCAGGAGGAGAAGGGGATGACAGAGGATGACATGGCTGGATGGCATCACCGATTTGATGAACATGAGTCTGAGTAAACTGCAGGAGTTGGTGATGGACAGGGAGGCCTGGTGTGCTGCAATTCATGGGGTCGCAAAGAATCAGACACGAGTGAGCGACTGAACTGAAATGAATGTTTCAGTGAGTATAATACCTTCCAAGTCCACTCATGTTATTGCAAATGGCAGATTTCATTTCCTGTGACTAATATTTCATTTATAAAATGAATCTTTGTTCCTCTGTTGATGGACACTTAGAGATCATTTCCATTTCTTGACTATTGTAAATAATACTGCTATAAATGTTAGGGTGCATATACCCTTTCAAATTAATTTTTTCATTTTCTTCAGATATGCTTAGACATGAAATTGTTGGATCATATAGTATTTTTAAGTTTTTTTTTAAGGACCCTCCACACTGTTTTCCATGGTAACTTTTTTTTTCTATTGTTTCTCCTTTCTTCCTACAGTTCAGCCTTCCTTCTTGAGTCATGTAAATTCTTCTTTTTTTTTGAATTTATTTATTATTTTACTTTACATTATTGTATTGGTTTTGCCATACATTGACTTGTATCCTCCATGGGTGTACATGTGTCCCCATCCTGAACCCCCTCCCACCTCCCTCCCCATACCATTCCTCTGGATCATCCCAGTGTACCAGCCCTGAGATCCTTCTCTCATGCATCGAACCTGGACTGGTGATTCTGTTTCACATATGATAATATACATGTTTCAATGCCGTTCTCCCACATCATCCCACCCTCGCCCGTTCCCACAGAGTCCAAAAGACTGTTCAATACGTCTGTGTCTCTTTTGCTGTCTCACATAGAGGGTTATCATTACCATCTTTCTAAATTCCATATGTATGCGTTAGTATACTGTATTGGTGTTTTTCTTTCTGGCTTACTTCACTCTGTATAATAGGCTCCAGTTTCATCCTCCTCATTAGAACTGATTCAAATGTTGAGTCATGTAACGTCTATCTGAAGAACTTCCCTTGGCTATTATTTAGATCTATTCACTAAGGATTCTCTGAATTTCCTTTCAACAGAGAATGTTTATTCCTGAAGTGTATATTTGCTGGATATATAATGATAGATTGATAGTATTTTTTCCCCCTCAGGACTTTAAAATGTTATACCAATTCCTTCTGGTTTGCATGTTAAAATATAAATATAACAATTGATCATTGATCTCTCCTAGGTAATAGATCATTTCTTTTGACTGTCTTTAAAAGTTTTTTCTTTCTTAACTTTTTACCAACTAGATTATGATGTGTCAGTTTGCATAGTTTGGGAGTTTATCCTATTTTCATTTATTCAGCTTCTGAATAAAAGAGATTACAGTAATCAGTAAAACAGATGACATCTTTTACTGTACTTGGGAATATTTCATCCTGTTTAAATTTATTTAAAGTCATATTTTTTCCTCCTCCCCTACTGAGACTCATGATTCAAAATTTATAACATTTGTTATTGTTCCATAGCTTATTTTTAACTGCAATATATTTTTCTGTGATATTAATCTGTATAATTTATATTGATTTATCTTTTAAACTGGTTCTTTCCTCAGTTATCTTCTTTCCAATATGACCTCAACCAGTATCTTTCTATTTTAGCTATTGTATTTTTTCTTTTTCTTTTTTTGGTTCTAAATTTTCACTTATTTCATCTCTGAATAGTTTATTTCTTTACCTGATGTTTTCTATTTTAATGTTTGTTTTCACTTTTCCTTAAGTGAATATTTTTATAAAAGCTACTTTATTCATACTTATTCAAAGAATTGGAATCAAAATATCATAACTTTTTTAGCTAGGCAAAACTGAATGCTAGGTTTCTAATGTATATTCACTCAAAACTTTGATATAGTTCCATTTATTCTGGCATTTAGTATTACTGCTAAAAGTGTGGAGAGCTTATTATCTTAGTGATTAAAAAAATTTTTTTGAATGCAGCTTGAAAGTTCTGATTTAATTCTGAGAATATAAAGAAATACTGTGTTGTTAAAAAAAAAAACAGGAAATTGATGTGTGATTTATTAACAAAGTACAGATTTTATTAAAATTTCACAAAATTTTATGCTAGTGTCCATTATTTATTTTCATACCTTATTCAAGATTCCATATTGTGTTTAGTTGAGTTGAGCAACTGAATTCAACTGTATGCAACAAATTCTGATAAATCCTCTTTTCATTTTTATTCTGTCACAAATAATTTCTGATTTTCCTTTTTATGGCTTCTTAGATATACACATCATTTAAAAGTGAACATTTAATTTCCAAATATATGGGCTTTTGAGTTAATTTCTCTTTTTGATATTAATTTCTCATTTAAATTATTTCTTCTGCTGTCACCCTTTATGTTTATTGTCTTTGAACTTTATTGAGACTTTCAATGGCTAAGCCAAAGATCTCTCTTGGTAAATGTTGCATTGCACTTGAAAATATGTAGGCTATTTTCAAATATTTTTTGATATTGATTTCTAACATAATTCCACAATGACAAGAGAGCAGGCTCTGTTTGATTTCAATACTTTTAGACCATGAAATTTTTGCACCTTGTTTTTGTTTCTGAATATGTTTCCTGGTTGATAATCTATGGGAACTTGAATAAAATTTGTATCCTGATACTGTGTGAAAGCTGTATAAATCTTAATTATGTTGAATTGCTTCATGGTGCTTTTCACATCTACTATATCCTTCAACTTCTCTGTCTATTCATTCTATTAATTTTTGAAAGTTTGATATTGAAACTCCAACTAAAAATCTTCATTTAGTTACTTAAAAATAAATGTAATATATAGTGCAACTATAAGTAACTTTGTTCTGTCTTTTCCAAGTGTTTTGTCAATATACTATCATAATTTCATTATTTAAAAAATAAAAAAGAAAGAAAAAGCTACTGTAAAATATTTGTTAGGTAATGCCAACATCTGTCTACTTCTCAACATCTGTTAACTATCTTTTCACATGCAAGTTGCAATTTTCATGGTCCTTTATATGTTTAAAATTTTTGATTCTAGCATTTTGAAGATTACTTCATAAGGATCTTAAAAAGCTGTAAAGAATTTTGATATGTTTATCAGGTGCTTGACCTTGTTTGTTTCAAGCCCTCAAGGTCCAACTGACATTCTATAGGCAGTAGTTTCAGTATGAGTTCAGTTTGAAAACAGTGCTGTTGTTTCTGCTCCAAGTGTCCAGGCTTACCCCCTGTGTGGAGGTCTGACTATTTCCTCAGTTTTCAAAGTCTTACATCCTAATTAGAGACATATCCACACATGTGCAGGTTGTATGAAGCATGCAGATTCATAAATAGGCTTGATTCCCTAAGATCCTCTGTCTTTGCTATTTCTGTATTACTTGGTTTGTTTGGTCTGTCCTTTTAGGCTCTATAAGCTGAAGCTCTCACTTCTACAGTTGAAATTCACAGTCTGGAAAACAAAGGAAAAAAGCAATGCATTGATCCAGCTTTCTTGGAATCATTAATTAATCCAACAGAGAAAAAAGTTTGTCTTTTAGAGTTTTTGTCCCAGCAGTTACCAACTTATATTTGCCACTGTCACACTTAGCATAGAAATGCTTGAAGTATAGGATACAAGTAAATGTAGAAAAAAGTGAGGAAAAAATAGAGAGTTTTAAAAATTCTCTTTGAGTTTAAGAGTTTCCATTTCTACTCTTTAACCTAGAACTAGACAGTTTCTTGGGATCTCTTCTCTACATTTCTCAGTTTCACACTGGTGAATACCTATGGGAAAAAAGAATTGTGAAATTCACTACCATTCCTTTAGTACTTTGAATTTTATGTTTTTTCTCAAATAGATGTAACACATTTTTTATTTAGGTTTTATAAGTGTATTTAGTGTGAGAGGAATGATGTTGTATGCTTGTTTTCAGAACAGGGATGTCTGGTTTGAAATTTCTTTAAAAAAATATATATACACACAAACACACACACACACATAAAATGAAATATGTATGCTTAAATATCATCATTAGGTATCATTTTTATTTTTATTTTTCAATATAATTTTTAAGCTGCAATATAAAAAGGAAATTACTGACTGTATATAATAAATAAATCTTGGAGGTTTCCCTGGTGCTCAGTGGTAAAGAATCCATCTGATAGTTCAGGAGACACAGATTCCATCCCTGATCCTGGAGGATGCCCACTGTTATTGTTATTCAGTCGCTAGACATGTTTGACTCTGTGACTCCATGGACTGTAGCATGCCAGACTCCCCTATCCTTCACTGTCTCTGGATGTTTGCTAAAATTCAGCTCCATGAAGTTGATGATGCTATCTAGTTATCTCATCCTCTGTCACCCCTTCTTCTCCTGTCCTCTATCTTTCCTGGCATCAAGGTTTTTTCCAATGAATTGGCTCTTGGCATCAGGTGGCCAAAGTATTGGTGCTTCAGCATCAGTCCTTCCAATGAATATCCGGAGTGGAGTTCCTTTAGAATTGACTGTATTGATCTCCTTGCAGTCCAAGGGACTCTCAAAGTCTTCTCCAGCCCCACAATTTGAAAGCATGAATTCTTCCACACCCAGTCTTCGTTATGGTCCAATTCTCACATCTGGACATCACTACTGGAAAAACAACAGCTTTGAATATAGGGACCTTTGTTGGCAAAGTGATGTCTCTTTTAATACACTGTCTAGATTTGTCATAGCTTTCCTTCCAAGGAGTAAGTGTCTTTTAATTTCAAGGCTGCAATCACCGTCCACAGCGATTTTGGAGGCCAAGAAAATAAAAACTGTCACCACTTGCACTTTTTCCTCTTCTTATTATCATGAAGTGATAGAACCAAATGCCATGGTCTTAGTTTTTTGAATGCTGAGTTTTAAGCCAGGTTTTTCACTGTCTCCTTTTCCCTTCATCAAGAGGTTCTTTAGTTCCTCTTCACTTACTGTCATTAGACCTGTATCATCTCTATATCTGAGATTGCTGATATTTCTCCAGACAATATTGATTCCAGTTGGTGATTCATCCAAGCCAGCATTTCCCATGATGTTCTCTGAGTATAAGTTAAATAAGCAAAGCACAGCCTTATCATACTCCTTACCCAATTCTGAACCAGTAAGTTGTTCTTATGTGGCTCTAACTGTTGCTTCTTGATGCACATACACATTTCTCAGGAGACAGGTAAGGTGGTCTAGTACTCCCATCTCTTTAAGAATTTTCCAGTATGTTTTGATCCACACATTTAAAGGCTTTAGCATAGTCTATGAAGGAGAAGTAGATGTTTTTCTAGAACTCACTCCCTTGCTTTCTCCAAGAGCCAATTAATGTTGGCAATTTGATCTCTGGTTCCTCTCCCCTTCTGAAACACAGCTTGTACATCTGAAGTTCTCGGTTCATGTTCTGATGAAGCCTAGCTTGAAAGATTTTTAGCAAAACCTAGCTAGTATATGAAATGAGTACAGTTGTACTATAGTTTGAACATTCTTTGGCATTATCCTTCTTTGGAATTGGAAGGAAAACTGAACCTTTCCAGTCTTGGGGCTAACGCTGTTTCTCAAATTTGCTGACATAATGAGTGCAACATTTTAACAGCATCAATTTTTTAGGGTTTTAAATAGCTCAGCTAGAATTCCATCACCCCCACTAGCTTTGTTTGTTGTAATGCTTCCTGAGGCCTACTTGACTTTACACTCCAGGATATCTGGCTCTAGATGAGTAACCACACATTGTGGTTATCCACGTCATTAATACCTTCTTTGATTAGGTTTTTTGTTTGTTTGTTTCTTTTGTTTGTTTGTTTGTTTGTTTTTTTTTGGTATTCTTGCTACCTCTTCTTAATCTCTACTGCTTCTGTTAGGTCCTTATATTTCTGTCCATTATTGTGCCCATTGTTGCATGAAATGTTCTCTAGATATCTCCAATTTTCTTAAAGAGATTGCTAGTATTTCTCATTCTTTGTGTTCCTCTGTTTTTTTTTGAATTATTTATTTAAAAAGGCCTTCTTAACTGTCCTTGCTTCCTCTGGACCTCTGCATTCAGTTGTGTATATCTTTTCCTTTCTCATTTGCCTTTCACATTTCTTCTTTTCACAGCTATTTGCAAAGCCTCCTCATACAATGGAATTGCCTTCTTAATTTCTTTTTCTTTGGGATGCTTTTTGTCTCTTTTCCAATTTATGAAACTCTCTCCGTAGTTCTTCAGGCACTGTCTAACAGACCTAATCTCTTGAATCTACCTGTCCTCCATTGTATAATCATAAGGGATTTGATTTAAGTCATACCTGAATGGCCCAGTTGTTTTCTCTACTTTCTTGAATTTAAGTCTGGATCTTGCAATAAGAAGCTGATGATCTGAGCCACAGTCATCTCCAGGTCTTGTTTTTGCTGACTATATATAGCTTCTCCATCTTTGGCTGTGAAGAACATAATCAGTGTGATTTCAGTATTGATTATCTGGTGATGTCCATGTGTAGAGGCATCTCTTTTGTTGTTGGAAATGAGTATTTGCTTTGTCCAGTGTATTCTGTTGTCCAGTGTATTCTGTTGACAAAACTGTTACCCTTTGACCTGCTTCATGTTAGTTCTAGAAGACATTTTAGGTCTTTACAGGCCCAGTCAACTTCAGCTTCTTTGGCATCAGTGGTTGGGGCATAGACTTGAATTACTATAATGTTGAATGGTTTGCCTTGGAAATGAACCAAGATCATTCTATTGTTTTTGAGATTGTACCGAAGTACTGCATTTCAGACCTGTTTGTTGGCTATGAGGGCTACTCCATTCCTTCTAAGGGCTTCTTCTCCACAGTAGTAGATATAATGGTTATCTGAATTAAGTTTGCCTATTCCCATTGATTTTAGTTCACTGATTCCTAAGATGCTGATGTTCACTCTTGCCATTTCCTACCTGACCATGTCGAATTCACCTTGATTCATGGACCTAACATTCCAGGTTCCTATGCAATACTGTTCTTAATAGCATCGGACTTTACTTTCACCACCAGACACATCCACAGCTGAGCATCATTTCTGCTCTGGCCCAGCTGCTTCATTCTTTCTGGAGCTATTAGTAATTGCCCTCTGCTCTTCTCTGATAGCTCAGTTGGTAAGGAATCTGCCTGCAGTGCACGAGACACCGGTTCAATTCCTGGGTTGGGAAGATCCACTGGAGAAGGAATAGGCTACTGTCTCCAGTATTCTTGGGCTTCCCTTATGTATGGCTCAGCTGGTAAAGAATCCGCCCATAATGCAGGAGACCTGGGTTCAATCCCTGGGTTGGGAAGATCCCCTGGAAAAGGGAAAGGCTACCCACTCCAGTATCCTGGCCTAGAGAATTCCATGGGCAGTCCATGGGGTCGCAAAGAGTTGGACATGACTGAGCAACTTTCACTTTCATTTTTCTGCTCTTCCCCAGTAGAATATTGGACACCTTCTGACCAGTGCACTCATCCTCCAGTGTCATATTATTTTGCCTTTTCATATTGCCCATGGGGTTCTCCAGGCAAGAATACTGGAATTGGTTGCCATTTCCTTCTCCAGTGGGCCACATTTGGTGAGAACTCTTCAGAAGACCCCTCTTTTTTGGGTAGTCCTGGATGGCGTGACCCATAGCTTCAATGAGTCATGCAAGCCCCTCTGTCACAACAAGGTTGTGGTTCATGCACTGGGAATCCTACATGCGGTGGAGCAATGAAGCCTGTGTGCCACAGTCTGTCTTCTAGAGCCTCAAGCCACAACTACAGAGCCCATGCGCTACAATTTTAGAAGTACACACACACTAAAGCCCATGATCTGCAGGAAGAGAAGCCAAATCAATGAAAAGCCTGTGCACGTCAATTGGAGAGTAGCCCCTTGTCTCTGCAACTAGAGAAAAGCTCTCACAGCAAAAAAGACTCAGTGTGGTAAAAAAAAATATTAAATAAATAAATAAATCTTTAAAATTAACTTTGGCATTGCCATGTTCTTATGAAATTATTTCAAATGGCAACTACAAAAAAAAAAAATGGGAATACCAGACCACTTTACCTGTCTCCTGAGAAACCTGTATACAGATCAAGAAGCAACAGTTAGAACTGGATGTGGAAAAATGACTGGTTGAAACTGGGAAAGGAATATGACAAGACTGTATATTGTCACCCTGCTTGTTTAACATATGCAGAGTACCTCAGGTGAAATGTCAGACTGGATGAATCACAAGCTGGAATTGAAAATGTTAGGAGATTGTTATATCAGCAATCTCCAATATGCAGATAATACCACTCTAATAGCAGAAAGTGATGATGATGATGAAAGAAGAGAGTGAAAAATCTGGCTTGAAACTCAGCATTTAAAAAACTAGGATCAAGGCATCTGATCCCATCACTTCATGGCAAATAGAAAGGAGAAAAGTGGAAGCAGTGACAGATTTTATTTTCTTGAACTCCAAAATCACTGTGGACAGGGACTGAAGCCATGAAATTAAAAGAAGCTTACTCCTTTGTGGGAAGGCTATGACAAACCTGGATAGTGTATTAAAAAGCAGAGACATCACTTTTCCAACAAAGGTTTGTAGAGCCAAAGCTATGGTTTTTCCAGTAGTCATCTAGGGATGTGAGATTTGGACCACAAAAAAGGCTGAGTGGTGAAGAATTATGCTTTCAAATTGTGGTGTGGAGAAGACTCTTGAAAGTCCCTTGGCCAGCAAAGAGTTCAAACCAGTCAGTCCTAAAGAATATCTGCCATTATTCACTGGAAGGACTGGTGCTGGAGCTGATGTTCCAGCAGTTTGACCACATGATGTGAAGAGCTGCCTCAATGGGAAAGACCCTGATATTGGAAAAGATTGAAGGCAAAAGGAGAAGGGAGTGACAGAGGATGAGATGGTTAAGTAGAAATCACTGAATCAATGGACATGAAATTGAGCAAACTCTGGGAGATAATGAAGGACAGGCAAGCCTGGAGTGCTCCATTCGATGGGGTCACAAAGAGTTGAACATGACTTGGCGACTGAATAAACAGCAAAACAAAGTAAACAAGAGTCTTGTTTTCAGTTCAGTTTAGTCACTCAGTCGTGTCTTACTCTTTGCAACCCCATGGACTACAGCATGCCACGTTTCCCTGTCAATCACCAGCTCCTGGAGTTTACTCAAACTCATGTCCATCGAGTTGGTGATGACATTCAACCATCTCATCCTCGATTGTCTCCTTCTCCTCCCACCTTCAATCTTTCCCAGCATCAGGTCTTTTCCAGTGAGTCAGTTCTGTACATCAGGTGGCCAACATATTGGAGCTTCAGCTTCAGCATCAGTCCTTTCAATAGAGTATTCAGGGCTGATTTCTTTTAGGATTGACTGGTTGGATTGCCTTGCAGTCCAAGGGATTCTCAAGAGTTTTGAGAATCAAGAGTCTTGAGTCAAAAGCATCAATTCTTCAGTGTTCAGCCTTCTTTATGGTCCACCTCTCACATTCATACTTGGCTAGTGGAAAAAAAAACATAGCTTTGACTAGATGGATGTTTATTGGCAAATTAATGTCTGTGCTTTTTAATATGCTGTCTTGGTTGGTCATAGCTTTTCTTTCAAAGAGCAGGAGTCTTTTAATTTCATGTCTGCATTCACCATCTGCAGTGATTTTGGAACTCAAGAATATAGTCTGTCACTGTTTTCATTGTTTCCCCATCTATTTGCCATGAAGTGATGGGACCAGATGTCATGATCTTATTTATTTATATTCTTGAATGTTGAGTTTTAAGCCAGCTTTTTTACTCTCCTCTTTTACTTTCATCAAGAGACTCTTCAGTTCCTCTTCACTTTCTGCCATAAGAGTGGTGTCATCTGCATATCTGAGATTAATATTTCTCCCGGCAATCTTGATTCCAGCTTGTGTTTAATCCAGCCTGACATTTCATCTGATATACTCTGAATATAGGTTAAATAAGCAGCATGATGATATAAAGCCTTGACGTACTGCTTTCTCATTTTGAAATCAGTCTGTTGTTCCTTCTCTGGTTCTAGCTATTGTTTCTTGACTTGCATACAGATTTCTCAGGAGGCAGGTAAGGTGGTCTAGTAGTCCTATCTCTTGAAGTATTTTCAGAGTTTGTTGTGATGCACATAGTCAAAGGCTTTGGCATATTCAATAAAGCAGAAGTAGATGTTTTTCTGTAACTTTCTTGCTTTTTTGATGACCCAACTGATGTTGGCAATTTGATTTCTGGTTCCTCTGCCTTTTCTAAATCCAGCTTGAACATCTGGAAATTCTTGTACTGTTGAAGCCTCTCTTGGAGAATTTTGAGCTTTACTTTGCTAGTGTGTGTTAAATTAATGCAATTGTGCAGTAGTTTGAACATTCTTTGGCATTGCTTTTCTTAGGATTAGAATGAATACTGATCTTTTCCAGTCCTATGGCCATTGCTGAGTTTTCCAAATTTACTGGCATATTGAGTGCAACACTTTAACAGCATCTTCTTTTAGGACTATAGTCTTGCTTTAGTCACATACCTTAAATTTCTCTCAGACACTTTACAGTTCTCAACTGTAATTCAGCATTGTTATGTTTCTTATTTGCAGTAATGAACTAAATCAATGAGACACAATTTGACTGACTCTAAATTCTTACTGTTTTATCTTTCTCCTGAGATACCTTTATTTTCTTCCACAAGTTTATCCCTTCCAATTAATATTTCTTACTGATCATCTCCCTTATCTTTTGATACCTTCCTTAATGCCTACTATTCGATTTTGAGGTTTTTTTTTTTTTTTTCTTGCCACTGCACCATATTTTCCTCATTACTCATATATATTTACAAGTCCCATTATACCCATATATTTATCTAGACACAGATATAGACATAACTTCCCTAACCTTTGTATTTATACTCTTCAGTTAGATAATACTCTAGGCAGAAAATCGCAGCTGCTACCTGACTGCTAGGAACTTTTCTAATCTTTATCTTCAGCCTCCAATTTCTATGTAGTTAATATCAAGTTTAATTGTAACCTATCTTCAGTTAAATTTTTCTGAGTTTTATTCTTGCTCTTTCCTTGTTTTACTTTCACTTTATGTTTTCTTTTACTTCTTGAACAGATCCTTCTCAAAGCACATGTTTTATGTAACTAATCTCACAAATTAATTTTCAAAGGGAGAAAGACTCTTATCTATTGATATCAAATTTAATATCATATCTGTTTTATGTTACTTCTCATGTAACTCCTCTGAATAAATTTTTCTTAAAATATCAATCCTGTTTTGATCTTTACCAGTTTATCCATGTCTTAAAAGTTTCTATATGAACACAATTATGTAGAGACCTGTGATAAAATACTTTTTTTAACTATAAACATAATAGCCATTGTCTTCCTCACATGAGTGTGAATTTTAAAGGAGATAATTTCTTCCTTTTTCTTATTTCAAAAGAAATGTACAGTTTATAGCACACCTAAGAACTTCTCATATTAATGATAATGAAACCTAGCCCAGCTAATTTTTTTTGTTCTTATATAGATGTGGTTTCCTTTAATATTCTTAAAACATGTTCAATACATTACTAATTTAGATTCTAATTTGTTATTATATTTTTTGTAACCAGTTATAATATTAGATTTTTATCTCATCCAAACAAGTAATTTAATGAGTATTAAGTAGTTAAGTTGTAACATGTATTGGTCAAAATTATATGCTCCTATACTTAAGTTCCCGTGAGGTGATGAGACCAGATGCCATGATCTTAGTTTTCTGAATGTTGAGCTTTAAGCCAACTTTTTCACTCTCCTCTTTCACTTTCATCAAGGCTTTTTAGTTCCTCTTCACTTTCTGCCATAAAGGTGGTGTCATCTGCATATCTGAGGTTATTGATATTTCTCCTGGCAATCTTGATTCCAGCTTGTGCTTCTTCCAGCCCAGCATTTCTCACGATGTACTCTGCATCCAACTTAAACAAGCAGAGTGACAATATACAGCCTTGACGTACTCCTTTTCCTATTTGGAACCAGTCAGTTGTTCCATGTCCAGTTCTAACTGTTGTTTCCAAACCTGCATATAGGTTTCTCTAGAGGCAGGTCAGGTGGTCTGGTATTCCCATCTCTTTCAGAATTTTCCACAGTTTATTGTGATCCACACAGTCGAAGGCTTTGGGGTAGTCAATAAAGCAGAAATAGATGTTTTTCTGGAACTCTCTTGCTTTTTTGATGATCCAGGGGATGTTGGCAATTTGATCTCTGGTTCCTCTGCCTTTTCTAAAACCAGCTTGAACATCTGAAACATATGTAACAGGTGGAGAAATGGTGGAAACAGTGTCAGACTTTATTTTGGGGGGCTCCAAAATCACTGCAGATGGTGATTAAAGCCATGAAATTAAAAGACGCTTACTCCTTGGAAGGAAAGTTATGACCAACCTAGATAGCATATTAAAAAGCAGAGACATTACTTTGTCATCAAAGGTCCGTCTGATCAAGGCTATGGTTTTTCCAGTGGTCATGTATGGATGTGAGAGTTGGACTGTGAAGAAAGCTGAGCGCCAAAGAATTGATGCTTTTGAACTATGGTGTTGGAGAAGACTCTTGAGAGTCCCTTGGACTGCAAGGAGATCCAACCAGTCCATCCTGAAGGAGATAAGTCCTGGGTGTTCATTGGAAGGACTGATGCTGAAGCTGAAACTCCAGTCCTTTGGCCACCTCATGAGAAGAGCTGATTCATTTGAAAAGACCCTGATGCTGGGAGGGATTGGGGGCAGGAGGAGAAGGGGACGACAGAGGATGAGATGGTTGGATGGCATCACCGACTCGATGGGCATGAGTTTGAGTAAACTCTGGGAGTTGGTGATGAACAGGGAGGCCTGGCGTTCTGCGATACATGGGGTTGCAAAGTGTCAGACATGACTGAGTGACTGAACTGAACTGATACTTAAGTTCAGTAGTATTTGTAAATAATGTGAACAGTAATGGTCCTGTAAGTATATAAATGCAAATATATATATATATATTCTTATGTCATATAATTCGGAAAATGTATATCTTCTTGAAGGAAATCCAAAGTCTCTGACAAATGGTTTCTGTATATTTTGTTGTAACAAATATTTTAGTATCAAGAATTGTTTAAGCTTACTAACTCTTTTATAAGAAAAAAAGTATTGCTGTTTTCTTGAAATTTATCTCTTTAAACTGAGATAAAACTGCAACATTTGCATTTTTGCAAATCTGGTTAGAATCAGCACATTATTTTTGCTAGTTTTGCTGGCTTTGCATAATTTTTGCACTACTATTAATTTTTGTAGGTATATGCAATGAGATTGTTCTTTTCCTCAGGTATAAAAACTATGTTTATTTGATAAATATTTTTAAAATATGTGTGGTGAAAACAATATACTTAAAGAGAAACAAGTGTAAGTTAAAATTAAAATAGTAGTGACTTACGTATAAAGAGTTTAGGTTAATATTGAGGTTATTAATAGTATTATAATACCAAACAATAAAGGTATGCACCAAATAATTAAATAGTAAAAATTTCTTAATAAAGATATAAAATAGAAAGGCTCATTTTGTTTGCTGCATTGCAGGAGGATTCTTTACCTGCTAAGTCACAAGGGAAGCCCAAGAATACTGGAGTGGGCAGCCTATCCCTTCTCCAGGCGATCTTCCTGACCCAGGAAACAAACTGGGGTCTCCTGCATTGCAGATGGATTGTTTACCAACCGAGCTATCAGGAAGCCCTTGCTTCTGTTAGCTCTGTACATTAAACAATATCCAGCACCTTGTAAGTAGTCAATAAGTATTTGTGTAGTGAAAGAAGAAATAAGTGAATGTTGTTAATGAAAATAATATATTTCTTAAATGTAACTACAAAAATAAAAGTTAGGGCCTAAAAGGCATCATAATATTCATACACACTTAGAAGATTAACCCAGTGAATATTATTTAATCATGAAATAACTAAGAGTAAAAATGATTTGAGTTTAAAATATCATTCATAATTTAAAATAAAGCTATTTTTCTTTTTCAGTTCTAGAAATAATTTTATTTTATCTTTCATAATTTCGTCTCAGGTGTTAAACACAGTAAATTAACTAACTATACTCTCAGCCTTTATTAGAGACAAGTGCCTAGAAGAATCAATTTTTTTATGTTTGCAAAGATGCATTGCATTCAACAGACAAGAGCAGAAAATACGGAATCTTTATATAGTAGACTTAAATGGAGAGTGAAGTTCTTCAAGCTATATTGAAATCAATATTTTTAGGAATGTGTTTAGGAGATAGCAGGAAGTATTTTAAAGCTGTATACCATATAAGCTATTTCTGTATAACCTATGAACATAATTAATCTTAAAAAGTAGTGAGGCTTTGAAGACTCTAAAGAGAATTTAAGAATTGAAACAAGAAAAGTAATTCAAATCCCAAAAGAGCAAGTGATTGGGAGAACACATCAATTTCTTAATAAAGTTGAATTTATTGTTAGAGAAAGATGAGAGATTTGATTGACAAGACAAGAATGAAAGCTTTATATTAAGTCCTAGAATTCATAGTGATAGTTATCCATGTTGACTTGCCAGAATCAACACTGACAAAGGTAATAGTATTTCTTAGCTTTTTTTCTACTACTGGTCCTTATAGAAATCACTGAAATATTGCAAGTTAACAGCATACTTGTAAGTTTTTGTACTTGGTACCTTATAAATAAAATAACAAACTTCTTAGTATTTTGGATACATGGTTTACAGTCTTACTTGAAAATTACTTTTCTTCTTTAACAGAATATTTTTAAACAAACACTTTTTTTTTCCTTCAGAGACTTATGAGAAGAATTTTTATTTCTTTAGTGATTGCTTATTGCCTGATGAATTTTTGAAAGTAAATTTGCATTGTCTTACATGACTTATAGTCATATATATTATAAATGATGTTTATTTAGATATCTTACCATCCTGATATATATGATCAATGGTTCCGTCTCAGAACATAGAAAGCAAACAAAATAGAACTTTATATGTACCCCAAAATAAATTTATTTAATTACTCAATACACATTAGAGTATAAATTGTGGCAATCTTTGAAGGGATACCTGAGCTAAATGGAATACCTTAACTCACATATTCTACATTATGTTTAATGAAAATGTAATAATAAATCTTAAAAGTAATCTGTCTTCCAAATGCTATGCTCTTTAAAATATTCTTTAAAAAAAAAAAAAGCTTCTCGTCAATGTTTTAACTGATCACATTTTTAATCTAAACATAATTTTAGGTGTCTCACTCCAGATTAAAAATATCATCATGGAGTCATTTCCCTGCATAGTAAATCAACCTTATCCATTGTATGTTTTCTTACTCTGATTAGTTAATATGTTAAATAGAATTTTGGTGGCTCTACTTTCCATTGCTTTAAATGATCATTTAGTTAATAGATCAATTTACTAAACTTCATTTATCACCGAGTTAGGAAAGAGGTCCAGTTATGCTTAAATGACTCTGGCTGTTGCTTCAATGTCTGGAATTTTATATGATAGAATCATTCTAATTGAAATTCTATATGGACAAATAGCTAATTTCTTATCAGTAAATATTATTTACCAAAACAGTAGGTCACATGCTATCAATTATCTATAAAAAATGATAGTGGATTAGTGTTCCCATATTGTTACTTTTAATTTTGCCCCAGAAGCTTATGAATAGTCCTAAGTCTTTGCACAAAGTAAGCAAATCTATTTCTAATATTCACTTAACAATAGAGTAGACCATCTATTTTTCACTGAACCAGTGTTTCATCTCATTGCACTATATTATCTCTCTTTAAAATGTGTTTAGTTCAGAAAGAGAAAAACAAATATCATATACTATCGCATACACATGGAGTCTAGAAAGATGGTGCTGGTGGGGGGAGGAAGGAGAGAGTGGGATGTTGGGAGAGAGTAACATAGAAACATTACCATGAATACAGTAGATACTCAATGGGAATTTGATGTATGACTCTGGGAACTCAGACTGGGGATCTGTAACAGCATAGAAGGGTGGGATGGAGAGGGAGGTGGAAGGGATGTTCAAGTGGGAAGGGACCTAGGTAAACCTATGGCTTATTCATGTTGATGTTTGGTAGAAACCAATACAATATTGTAAAGCAGTTTTCTTCAATTAAAAATAAATAAATTTTATTTCCTCAGTGTGTATGCCCAGAAGTGGGATTGCTGGGTCATATGGCAGTTGTATTTCCAGTTTTTTAAGAAATCTCCACACTGTTTTCCATAGCGGCTGTACTAGTTTGCATTCCCACCAACAGTGTAAGAGGGTTCCCTTTTCTCCACACCCTCTCCAGCATTTACTGCTTGTAGACTTTTGGATAGCAGCCATCCTGACTGGCGAGTAATGGTACCTCATTGTGGTTTTGATTTGCATTTCTCTAATAATGAGTGATGTTGAGCATCTTTTCATGTGTTTGTTAGCCATCTGTATGTCTTCTTTGGAGAAATGTCTGTTTAGTTCTTTGGCCCATTTTTTGATTGGGTCATTTATTTTTCTGGAATTGAGCTGCAGGAGTTGCTTATATATTTTTGAGATTAACCAGATCTGAAAGAGACACGTGCACCCCAATGTTCATTGCAGCACTGTTTATAATAGCCAGGACATGGAAGCAACCTAGATGCCCATCAGCAGATGAATGGATAAGGAAGCTGTGGTACATAGACACCATGGAATATTACTCAGCCGTTAAAAAGAATTCATTTGAACCAGTTCTAATGAGATGGATGAAACTGGAGACCCTTATACAGAGTGAAGTAAGCCAGAAAGATAAAGAACATTACAGCATACTAACACATATATATGGAATTTAGAAAGATGGTAACGACAACCCTATATGCAAAACAGAAAGAGACACAGAAGTACAGAACAGACTTTTGAATTCTGTGGGAGAAGGTGAGGGTGGGATGTTTCAAAAGAACAGCATGTATATTATCTATGGTGAAACAGGTCACCAGCCCAGGTGGGATGCATGAGACAAGTGCTCGGGCCTGGTGCACTGGGAAGACCCAGAGGAACAGGGTGGAGAGGGAGGTGGGAGGGGGGATCGGGATGGGGAATACGTGTAAATCTATTGCTGATTCATATCAATGTATGACAAAACCCACTGAAAAAATAAATTTAAAAAAAAAACATTAAAAAAAAATAAATTTTAAAAGTGTGTCTAGTTCAGCTAACTATATAATATCATTATAATATCTATCCTTAGCAAAACTATATCTCAATATATGTGTCCATATCCACCCTCTTATATATATATTTTTTCACCCTCTTATATTTTATTTGTGCACAATATCATTATTATCCTCTGTGATCAGACTACATGGTATAATTGTTAATTGAAGCATTGATAAGTTACATCATCATGATTTTCAGATTCCTGGAATGGTAATAAAAAATTCTCTGGATGATTTTAAATATTATTTGATATAATGAGGACAAATCATCCAATATGGCCCTCAGGATATAGTAGTTAGTCAAGAAATGTTAATTTCTTTTCTTTACTTTTCAATATAGTTGATGAGTGATCAACCCCTTTTGAATTAAGGAGTGTAGAATAAATTCAGGAGATATTAGGTGCCAGTATAATGAAAACAAAAATAAAGACTGACAGTATGAAGAAAAGAATAAATGAAAAATATTATATGCATTTAATTATTTACACACAATTCATTATCAGTTTTTATGTCTGCAGGGTTGTTATAAGCATCCTTGTTGCTTAGCTTATAACTTCAGGGAGTTATAAGCAAAATAATTAAATTGCTGAGCTCTCTGTATATAAAATGATAAACAATTGAAAGGTTCTGTGTACATGATGCATAGAATACCTATATTCAAAGAATAAAAATTAATAACATATATTAAAATTGCTATTATCATATTTCTTCTGTGTTTATAAGTAAACATTTGTCTGATATGAAAGAAAGTGTTTGTTCTTCAGTCACGTCTGACTCTCTGCAACCTCATGGACTGTAGACCACCAGGCTATTGTGTCCATGGACTTCTCCATGCAAGAGTACTGGAGTGGGTAACCATATAATACATCCTTATGATTGGTAGAACATTAAGTTTAACTGAAACTATCATAATGCAGAAGTACTGGTAGATAATAATATTTTAATAGTATTTCAAGTAATCATTATTATCATTCAATGAAAATAAGATTGAAAATTAGAGTGTATATTAACATAAATCTTTATCAAATATAAAATTGTATATCAAATATAAAAGTTATAAATTAAAAACATTAGCTATTATGTCAGTGTATGTTATAATGTACATAAATACATTATTTTTTAAAACAACCTTTTTATGACCTGATTTCATCAGCTATAGTTATCATAGATAATATTTTGTTTTAATTGTAACTTACTTTTAATTGTTATAACCTGCTTCAGTATTCTTGCCTGGAAAATTCAATGGGCAGAGGAGCCTGGCAAGCTACAGACCATGGGTTCACAGAGTCGGACATGACTGACACACATACACACATAATGAAATATATCCAGTAGTCAGAAAATGGATATGTACCAGTGTATTCCACATAAGGAATTGGTGCTTAGTGGGGAGAAAATATTTTCATTAGGATTTTACATTTATGATAACATTCATTTGTAACTAGTATAGTGGGAAATAATAAATAGAAACAAAACTTTGCATTTTATTCTCTGTGTTCTCACTGCCAAGGGCCTATATTCAGTCTTTGGTTGGAGAACTAACATCCCACAAGTCATACAGTGTAGCAAAAATAATAAAATTAAATTAATAAAATAAAAAAGTATTTTTTGTTAGTAGAACAAAAGCTGAAGTTTAATAAAAATAAGCTGTTTTTGAAAATATGTATGAGAACATCTGTTGTCTGGAAAAATAATGATTTGGAATATGTTTTTATAGGAGTATTAATGATTATTTCACTTAAAAATAAAATCCTATATCTACAGGACTATAAATCCAGAATATCTGATGGAAGATATAGGTGTCTTGATAGCTGTGAAACTTAATAAAACATGTTTCAAAAAGAAACAAGAACCTGGACGTTTATGAAAGACAACAAAATAGGAAGATCCTGAGGTTACCTCTTCTCAGAGGAGCACTGAAATTATAACTATTTACAGGATCACTACTGATGAGAAAGCCCAGCGTATGCTAGAAAAGTTATTCAGCTAAAGATATAAGGAAAGTACCGTAGTCCTGCAACCACCCACCCATCCCAGTCGTGGCTGTGTCCACCAGGGAACCAGACCAGCAACAGGACCCCCAGAGTTCTGCAGTCAGTGGCTTCATGACACAGCCATTGCAGTCAGTGACCTCCATAAAGGGAGGATGTGGTAACCGACTGGGTGAGGGGCCAGCCACACCTACCAGAGAATCCACAGCAGTCAGCCACCAGCAGCCAAAACAAACTGGAGAAAAAAAAAATGGAGCAGGAAGTATCACATTCCTAGACTTCAGACTATATTAAAAATGTACAGTAATCAGAAGAGTATGACAATGACACAAAAATAGACTCATTGATCAATGGCATAGAATAGAGAGCCCAGAAATAAGTCCATTCAATTATGGTTAGTTAATCTACAACGAATTAGGCATTAATAAACAATCGAGAAAAGACAATCTTTTCTATAAGTGGTGTGGGGAAAACTAGACAGCTACATATAAAAGAATGAGATTAGAGTGTTTTCTGATACTAGATAAAAAGTAAACTCTGAATGGATAAAAATCCTAAATATAAGACTGGAAAATATAAATTCCTAGGAGAAAATATAAATAGAACAGTCTTGACATAAATAGTAACTATTTTTTTTGATCTGTCTAAGCAGAACCTAATTAAACTTTAAAACTTTTATACAGCAATGAAAGCCAATGACTAAATGAAAAGAAAACCTACTAAATGAAAGAATATATTTGAAATGATTTGATGTATAAGGTGTTAATACACAAAATATATAAAATCTTGTACTACTAAATATTAAAACAAAAAAAAAAACTAAATTGAAAACTGAGCAGAAGACCTAGAAAGACATTTTTTCAAAGAAGATATACAGATGGCCAACAAGGACATGAAAAGATAGTTAACATTATTAATCATCAGGGAATTGCAAATCAAAACTACAGTGAATGGCTATCATATAAAAGACCACAAATAACTGATGGTGAGGATGCGGATGAAAGGAAGACTTTTACATTGTTGGTGGGAATGTAAATAGTGTAGCCACTGGGGAAAACAGTATGGAGGTTCCTGAAAAAGACTAAAACTAGAAATGCCAAATTGTTCAGTAATTCTACTCCTGGGTATATATTTGAAGATGAAAACACTATATTTGAAAATATATATGCACCTCAATTTCCTAGCAACATTATTTATGGTAGCCAATATATAGAAATAAGGGTCCATCAAAATATGATAGGGTAAAGAAGATGTGGTATAAATGTACAATGGGATTCTATCCAACCACAAAGAATGATGAAATTTTACCATTTGCAAAAACATAGACGAATCTGGTGGGCTGTGTGCTTAGTGAAATAAGTCAGACAAACACTGCACGTTATTACTTACATGTGGAGTCTAAAAAAAAGGGATGAATATAAGTAAACAAAAACAGACTCATGGATGTATAGAGTAGACTAGTGATTCCTAGTGGGAGGCAAACCGGAAGAGAGGCAAGATAGGGGGAGGTGACTAAGAGGTACAAACTACCATATACAAAATAAATAAGCTACAGGAATATATTGTACAGAACAGAATATAGTTCATATTTTATAATAACTTTATTGAAATATAATATATACAAAGTCTATCACTTTGTTGTACACCTGAAAGTAATATGATATGGTAAATCACTATACCTCTCTTACCAGTTGCGTACAAATGCACACGTACACATCAAGGTCTCTCATATGAGCATGTCTGCACAATGTGCATCAGCTTGAACCCTGTGTGGAAAAACATAAAAATTCAAATTCCTTGTGTGTAGACTATACTCAGAAAACTAATTAGTGTTGAGGTATCTAAGAATTATTACTTTTAGACTTTACACCTGCCAGTTTATGCTTTTGCCCTAAATTTTAATTTATAAAGTTTTTCATGAAAATACATTTTAATGAATAGAAGTATATCTACTGTGTATATCTTAAATTTTTCATAACTTTGTATTATTAAGAATGAGGCCTTTTTTGTAGTACCATGTGTTTATTTATATACTCATGTATATATGCACTATTCTGTATATTATACATATATATATAAAGGTATTATATATAAAAAGTCTAAAATATATGTAATTTAAAGTCTGTCATTAATTATGATTGTAAAACATACATTTGACATATTTGTGTGCATTTTTATAATTTTGTTTATAGAATGTGTATAACTAAGTGGAAGAACAATGTTTCAGTTCTTACCTTAAGTCTAATGGTTAATATTATATAACCATAAAAATTCCCTGTATACTTTTTCAATACATTTTTAGATTTATTTTTCAAGCACAGCTCATATAGCTTAAAAGTATGGCTATGATTAATCCGTGTACAGTTTAGCACTCTTCAGATCTTTCATAATTTAATACAGTAATTCTTTAATGTTAATCTAGAATATCTTTCTTTATTGTAGGAGTAACATTAATTTATTTATAATTCAGACAAGTGGAAAATTGCTTTCCATAGTATATTTTGTAAATATGTTTTCAGCTTTCTTCATGTAGATCGCTAAGCTGATAGTGAAACACGTTTTCTTTTTGGTAAATGTATTGATTTTGATATTGATATAATACAGTTAAAGTATAGTTCTTAAAATGATTGTGTTTTTATATTATTAATTAAGGTAAATGATAATTTTTCAGACTGCTTTATTTCCCAAGGGATGTAAATGTTTTGTTATTGTAGTTTCAATAAAATGTGTTAAACTAATAAACTAATTTATTCTTATAAATTCAAGAATAGATCAAAGACTCAAATTATCAGGAATGAAACATAAAGTGATTGCTCTTACCTATTTTTTGTTGTTGTTCAGTCATTAAATCATGTCCAGCTCTTTGTGACCCCTGGACTTCAGCACACCAGGCTTTCCTGTCCTTCACCATTTCCTGGAGTTTGCTCAAACTCATGTCCATTGAGTAAGTGATGCCATCCAACCATCTCATCCTCTACCTTTTTCTTGCCTAACATGAAAGTCACAGCGCAGAATAATGAGGATCATTTTTACTGTTTATGTTTGTTCTTACCTTACCTTATGTTTGCTGATACCTTACCTAAACAACATTCATACCAAATTATAAACATAATTAAAATTTCCAAGTCAAATGTTTTTCTTATATTGATTAAAATGCCAACAAAATTCAGCTCATACAGCTAAATTTACAGACTTTAGTTTTTTGGTTTTTTTTTTAAATTTTTTTATTAGTTGGAGGCTAATTACTTCACAACATTTCAGTGGGTTTTGTCATACATTGATATGAATCAGCCATAGATTTACACTTATTCCCCATCCCGATCCCCCCTCCCACCTCCCTCTCCACCCGATTCCTCTGGGTCTTCCCAGTGCACCAGGCCGGAGCACTTGTCTCATGCATCCCACCTGGGCTGGTGATCTGTTTCACCATAGATAGTATACATGCTGTTCTTTTGAAACATCCCACCCTCACCTTCTCCCACAGAGTTCAAAAGTCTGTTCTGTATTTCTGTGTCTCTTTTTCTGTTTTGCATATAGGGTTATCGTTACCATCTTTCTAAATTCCATATATATGTGTTAGTATGCTGTAATGTTCTTTATCTTTAAAAGAAAGCAACATTAAGTCTAAAATTGGATAAACATAATCCAAAGAGTGTAGATATATTTGGGCAATCCTAAACTAAGTCGAGCTTCACTGAAATGAGGATCTGGAAAGGGTCAGTTCTGAGAATAGCCTCACATACAGAGAAAATCAACTTGCTATCCTTGATAGCTCAGTTGATAAAGAATCCGCCTGCAATACAGGAGACTCTGGTTCGATTCCTAGGTCAGGAATATCTGCTGGAGATGGGATAGGCTACCCCTCCAGTATTCTTGGGCTTCCTTTTGTGGCTCAGCTAGTAAAGAATCCGCCTGCAATGTGGGAGACCTGGGTTCAATCCCTGGGTTGGGAAGATCCCCTGAAGAAGGGAAAAGCTACCCACTCTAGTATTCTGGTCTGGAGAATTCCATAGACTGTATAGTCCATGGGGTCGCAAAGAGCTGTACATAACTTAGCGACTTTCATTTCACTTCCTTCTAGTCCTTCATTCAAAGTCCATGGTATTACCTTTAAAGTTCCTAGAAAATTGATGGAGTCAAACGTTTTAGCAATTTCATTTATACTGTTGTTCTTAAGCAGTCCCCCCAAATTTACTATTTGGTAAAGATATGTGGAAAAGCTGTATCAGTTGCTATAGCCCAGAATCAATTTTTATCATAGCTCTTCAGTTTTTCAAATATCAATTTTAAACAATAATCCTTTCTTTATTTTTCTTAAAACTTGAATGTCTATTTTTTATTTTAATTTGTTTATTGGAACTTTTGCTGTTTAAATAAAAAAGCATCTGAAGAGGATTAAGTCAGTATCGTTTATGTGATTGAATAGAAGAAAAATTGTTTAAGATTAAAATTGAGCCTAGTTAGAAGGGCTGAAGTTCTTAGTTACAATTCTCAAATGACATAGGTGTGCATATGCATAAAACTTTATAAAAAATAAACTTAGTAGCTTATATTTTTATGGCATGATAAAAGTTCAGGAGCTACATGGTGATAATGGTTTCACATAATGTGAATATACTTAATGTTTATAAATGTCTAAAATAGTAATTTTAAGTTATATATATATTTCAACTGTTAAAAAATAAAGTTTAATATTTGAAAAGTAAGCTTTTATTAAGTAGTGCCATTCACATGGCATATTGAATATGCCTGTCTGTAGTAAATTTGTCTTTGCTTTACCATCAAGCATGAAACACACCTTGTCATCTTTATCACCTTATGTATGCCATTCCACAAAAGTTGTTAGGTGGTGAAATTATTTCAAATTTTGTAAGCAAATTACTTATGAATATATTTGTAATATTTAAATACATTTTCATTTAATCTTCAAAGATAACATCTTTTCTCATCATCATTTAGAATTCCAGTTGCATCAGTTTTCTTTTCCTCTGCTTTTCTTATTTTCTTTATTCACCTCAGGTACTAATTT
This sequence comes from Cervus canadensis, assembly GCF_019320065.1. Lineage (NCBI taxonomy): Eukaryota > Metazoa > Chordata > Mammalia > Artiodactyla > Cervidae > Cervus > Cervus canadensis. The sequence goes on along the minus strand of NC_057416.1, from coordinate 9,046,445 downwards.
CTTTCTTTCCTATTCTCTCTACTCTACAAAGGTACTCAAGCTCTTCTCTCTGCCCCTAGGCTTCTCTCTTCCCTTCTTTGCCTTCTGTTCTGCCTGTTTATCTCCCAGGACACCATTTCCCTCTGGCAGTTAAGCACTTCAGCTCTCAGAGCTTGGGTTTTCTTTGTCCTAGTCTGCTTTAACACTATCCATCCCATTCCTGCCAAAATATGGTACTCCTCTTCGTCACTGTTTTCACTGTTAGAAGAAAATTATCTTCTTTGTTAATCTTTCTTTTTACAATTGATATCAAAACCAGCCCAGAGTATATTTTTTAATTCAAAGAAATATGACAGACAGCAAACTTCTTTTTGGACTCCTTGATCTGCTTCTCTTTGATTTTATTGGATCATTGTTTTTTTTTGCAAAGAAAGTGAAAGTGAAAGTCACTCTGTCATGTCTGATTTTTGCAACCCCATGGACTGTATAGTCCCCCTGGACTGAATTTTCCAGGTCAGAATCCTGAATTGGGTAACCTTTCCCTTCTCCAGGGGATCTTCCCAACCCAGGGATCGAACCCGGATCTCCTGCATTGCAGGCAGATTCTTTACCAGCTGAGGCACGAGGGAAGCCCAGGAATACTGGAGTGGGTAGTCTATCCCTTCTCCAGGGGATCTTCCTGACCCAGGAATTGAACAGGGGTCTCCTGCATTGCAAGCGGTATTTGACTATACTGGAAGGTACCCTTTGGAACACATACTCTTGCCCTCTTTTCCTCTTCTTTTAATACTTAATAAAGTCTTGTTTCTACCTCTTTGGCAGAAAAACTGTGCTAAATAAGATAGTTAGGCAGGTACCATGCATGTTGGTTAAGGAAGAGGCAACAGACTCAGTCAAATTCTGAGTCTAATAGTTGTTGTTCAGTTGCTAAATTATGTTCAACTCTTTGTGACCCCATGAACTGCAGCACACCAGGCTCCCCTGTCCTTCACTGTGTTGCATAGTTTGCTCAAACTTATGTCCATTGAATCAATGATGCCATCCAACCATTTCATCCTCTGTTGCCCTCTTCTCCTGCCCTCAATCTTTCCCAGCATTATGGCCTGTTCCAATGAGTTGGCTCTTCACATCAGGTGGCCAAAGTACTGGAGCTTTGGCAGAGTGCTTCCAGTGAATACACAGGGTTGATTTCCTTTAGGGTTGACTGACTTGATCTCCTTGCAGTCCAAAAGACTCTCAAGAGTCTTCTCCAACACCACATTTTGAAAGCATCAATTTTTTGACTCTCAGCCTTCTTTATGGTCCAAATTCCTTTTATAGAACTTTCATCTGCTATTTGAACTTGCCTCTTCTGCTATTGAACTTGCCTCCTACAGTCTAACTATATCAAGTTAATTTTCTTACACAGGACCCATATGTAATTTGAAATTTCCATGTTCTGAACTCTGTGTCAGATTAAGTGACTCTTTATGACCCATTTCATTAAAATGTTTCATTGTCTGCTACTTGAAGTGTCTGTGATAACATTTTGTAAGTGGCTGAATGGTATGTAAGGAAACAACCAAGATTTGAAGCTGGGTGTCCTGAATGCAAGTTTATTTTTCACCAGTTACTAACTAGGTGATTTTAGGTTTCTCAAGTCATTACTTTGAGGTTGTGAAGTGATTATTTTAATACTTATCTCATGGGCCATTATGAGACTAAACTGATTTACTGACACTGAAAAAGATAAGTAAAGATTTAGTGCATGGGTCATATATGTATTTGTATTTTCTGATATGTTGCCAACAAATTAGATTTAACATTTTAATATATTAATATATGTTTTAATTATTTTAATTAAACATATACATACATATGTATATATTTTAATATATACATATATGTTAAATATTTTAAAAATATATAGCACATTAAATATAAAATATTATGTGTCTATTAAAATCCTTTGGTTAAATCTACTGTAATATCTATTCATGCAAACTGCCACCATAGAAGAATTGGCTCTTACTATTTTTTTTTGGTCATGCTGGATTCTCACTGTTGCATGGGCTTTTCTCTAGTTTCTGTGAGGAGATGCTCCTCTCTAGTTTGGGCTTCTCACTGTGGTGCCTTCTTTTGTCGCGGAGCGGGGTCTCCAGGGCGTCTGGGCTTCAGCTGTGGTGCCTGCTCTCTAGAGCAGAAGCTCAGCAGTTGTGGTGCAGGCCCTTATTTGCTCCATGGCATGTGGGACCTTCCCGGACCAGGGATCAAACCCATCTTTACCACTGAACCACCTGGGCAGCCTGGCTTTTACCATTTTAAATTGTATATTATGATTAGGGCTTCCCTGATGACTCAGATGGTAAAGAATTCTCCTGCAATGCAGGAGACCTGGGTTCCTTGATCCCCTGGAGAACGGAATGGCTACCCACTCCAGTATTTTTGCCTGGAGACTTCCATGGACAAAGGAATCTGGTAGGCTACGGTCCATGTTGTCACAAAGAGTCAGACACAACTGAGCAACTCACACTTCCACGCTTTCACTTTATAATTAGGAACAATCTGTCTCTGAAGTTTTTACAATACTTTTATGATCAGGCAAAGTGTCACTGGGTCATGGTATTTGTATATATGGCTCTTGTTTGTTGTATTAAGACCACATTTCTTTGAAATGATATTAAAATTGAGAACCATAGTGTGTCTATAATAGTTTTCCTCTCTTCATCTCTGTGATGCCAAAGCTGAAAACAAAACAGAACCAAAATTCTGTATCTTCCTGTGTTAAGTCGTCTGGAGGACACGAGCTTAGTTTACTCTAGCTCTGTTTACTTTCCTGTCCCCCGTCCACAGACCTCGTGAATGGGAAGAAGAATGACAGCAAGTAATGGGTGCTCCTGTAGGTGGCAAAGCTTTCTGGCTGTACTCTGTTGAGTTACTTATATCACCTAATAGAGTCTATAGTTAAGCATTTCATTGCTCACGCTTTAGCAACAGTTTTCAAAATACAGCTAGGCTATTTGTAAGACCATTACTTGGCTTGACATAAAATTTATGTTTCATAACTCAGGATAGGTACATATCTATCAAAACAGCAATAATAATGGAGAGTTAACAGAATGAGAGAGGTCATCTACTTTCTGTGTTTAAAGCTGCTGTCAGTGCATTTTATCAGGGAAGTGTCTTCCAGAAAGACCTAGTTACAGATTTGTTTGCTGCATGGCCACTCCCTTCTTTACTAAATTGATGTACATTTATAGCCTTTTATAAATATCTGGGACAGAAAAATAAATCACTTGGTGACAGAGGTACTGTGTGGGGTATATTCCCTTGACCTGTGTTTCACCAGTAGCTTATCTTTTATAAAATTATTAAAAGCATTATGACCATTGATCCCTTTAGTGTCCAAAGTGTGTTTTATATAAATCTTTCTTTAAAGTTTCTCCTTTATTGCTTCATATAGTGAAGAAAATGTTGAGGTTTAGGTCTGTAAATGCTTTTCTGTCTTTAGCTTGCATCATAAGTATCAGATTGAACATTTGGCTTTTCACTTAGTGACACAAAACAATGTTCATTCTGAGTCTTGTAGCTTCCATTTGTGCTTTCACTGCCTCATATTCTTTGTCACATGTGAGAGATATTGAACTCTGTGTGCTGTGCTTCAGGTTTCTTGATAGATGGATGGTACTTTAATGAGGCTGAATACCAAAGATGGCATTACTACATTCTAGTTAATTCAAGACCTATATTATACTTTCTTTAAAATATCTAGCATATCAAGTGTCAAATAAATGTTGGTCTAACTCTTGAGAGGATGTAGTTGCTGAATTATTTTTATTTAATGACAAAATGTTTTTATTTTATTGTGGTCACACTTTTGGAGGGAGCTATTTCCTCACTCCAAGGAAGAATTTAAATATTTTCATCTTAATTAATGCGCGTGCTCCTTTCATGAACATATAGGCTCATTAAAGAAAAGTTTGCAGACTGTTTTAAAAAAGTATTGTTAAACACCTTCAAAATAATATGAAATGAACAAAACTGCTATATTGTAAGAGATTGAGACTCCAGTGCTGTCATTTTTTATTGAAGCAAATAAAATTAAAAATTTTATTTATTAGTTAATTTATTTACTTACTCTTATACCCAGATAGCTGTTGTACCAATTGCCATATTTAATCCCTATGCATATACTAATGAAACAGTTTATTGCTGTAATAGAAATGCCGCCAACAAAATAGCCTGTTTCACTCAAAGTAGAAAGCTCATTTTCTAGATATGCCTCAAAAGGGAAACAACAGTAAATGGAAGTTTTAACTTGCCACATCCTAGATGGAAGGACATATTTTGTCATGGGATTTCTGAAACTTTCAGTAGTGAAATGTTTATAACAAATCCACATTCATTTAGTTGGCTAAATTACTGGCAAAATATGGGTAGTATAATTCCTCAGGCATATTAAAAAGTATCTTGGGGTTAGACTGATATTTACTGTTGATGGAAGATTTAGGGAATTAAAAAATAAAAAAGCCCAGTTTGAAATAGAAAGGTGTGTTGCACTCAGACTATCTATATCTGTATGTATCTATATATATATCATGTATATTACTATGTATATATGTACTTTAAGAAAATAATTAGCAAGCAGAAAATTATTTGTAATATATTCATCTACAATATTCATAATTCTAAATTTGAATTGCATAATTTTGATATAAAAATTGTACCTGTGTGATTTTGTCACTTAATATTTATACAGAGGGCTTCCCTAGTGGCACAGTGGTGATGAACCTGCCTGCCAGTGCAGGAGATGTGAGTTCGATCCTTGGGTCGGGACGATCCCCTGGAGAATAAATGCCAACCCACACCAGTATTCATGCCTGGGCAATCTCATGAACAGAGGAGCCTGGACGGCTAGAGTCACAAAAGAATCGGACACGACTTGGTGACTAAACAGCAAAATCATGCTGAAGACACACTGCATAGGAAACACACCAGGAGCATTTACCAGAAGAAAAGTCTTTAATTGTAGACACGACAGTTAAATTGGTGGTTTTGAATTGTGGTGTTGGAGAAGACACTTGAGAGTCCTTTGGACAGCAAGGAGATCAGACCAGTCCCTCCTTCAGGAAATCAACAATGAATATTCATTGGAAGGATTGATGCTGAAGCTCCAATACTTTGCCCACGTGATGTGAAGAGCCAACTCATTTTAAAAGACCCTGATGCTGGGAAAGATTGAGGGCAGAAGGAGAAGTGGGCAGCAGAGGTTGAGATGGTTGGATGGTATTGTCAACTTAATGAACATGTTTGAGCAAACTCCAGAGACAGTGAATAGGGAAGCCTGGTGTGCTGCAGTCCATGGGGTTGCAAAGAGTCAGACACAAATTAGTAACTGAACAACAATAAACAGTTTTCTATCAACTTATGATAAATTTTAAAATTATTAGAGAAAAAATCGATTGGCCCTGAAGTAATTTAAATGAGTCCCAACATAAAGTGCAAGAGAAATTGTAGGAATACAAAATCACCCATCACCCCAAAAGATGATAATCGCTCAAATTCAACAAAAAAAATTATCAGGCATGGCAAGAAGCAGAAGAAAATGTTGTCCCAAGATAAGGAGAAAACACAATCAATCAAAATAAAGCCAGTTAGTATTGAAACAGATTTAGAAGGAAAAGACATTAAAACAGTTATGTTTACTGATTGTACATTGCATCAAATATTATATACTCAAAAAGTTGAAACAAGAAAATTAAAACTGCAAAATGTTAAGTGAAGGTATAGAATATATAGGGAAGATAAAATTCTGTAAATGAAGGCTACAAAATGTGAGGTGAAAACTTCATTGGATGCACTTAATTATCTTCTAAACTTTGCAGAAAATCATGGTGAAGATAACTTATATGGGAAAAAAACCTGAAAAAAATGAATATATGTATATATAACTTATTTACTTTGCTGCACAGCTGAAACTAACTCAACTTTGTAAATCAACTATCAGTTCAGTTCAGTCGCTCAGTCGTGTCTGGCTCTTTGTGACCCCATGAATTGCATCACGTCAGGCCACATCAACTATAATTGACTATAAAAAAAAGCCAAAAATGCAACAAATTGAAAACAGAATAATGAAAAATATTCAGGATAATAGAAACTATTCAAAAGAGAAAATATAAAGATATGGAAAGAGTATATATGCATGCTACAAGACAGCCTCAAACAAAATGTGCATGTAAGTGTAGTCCCCAAAGGAGATGATCATAGTTAGAAAAATATACATGTAATAAATGATGAGAGAGAATTTCTTAATTTGATGAGTTCTATTGGGAAGAAAATGCCCATAGACATTCCTTTTCCATATAGTTCTCTTACTGTTTTTAAGACTATTTTCAAGGATGCCATTAATTAGGTCCCTGTTTCCAACTCTCAGGCTTCCCTTGTGACTCAGCTGGTAAAGAATCCGCCTGCGATGCAGGAGACCTGTATTCTATCTCTGACTGGGGAAGATCCCCTGGAGAAGAGAAAGGCTACCCACTACAGAATTCTGGCCTGGAGAATTGCATGGACTCTATAGTCCATGGGGTCTCAAAGAGTTGGTCACGACTGAGTGACTTATCCTTCTAACTCTCAGGTGTTTTAGGTCCAACAGAGACTTAGCCCCTTTTATCAGGTAAAATTAAACAATTCCAATTATGTCAATGAAAATATGCTTTCAGATAACATTGAAGTTAAAGAAATAATAACTAAATTTACCTTTAAATTATCATATAATTGATAAGTTGACTTGGAGCTGTGATTTTTATCAAGGCACACATATACAAACATAACTATTTTAGTTTAGCCAATATTTATTGAAAGAATGGTAAAAAAGCCTTTCAAGGAAGAAAATAAGTTAAAGAATTTGTATGAAATTGATGAGTGGGTGGGCAGATTTCCTGTCTTTGATAATAATAATGCTTGTATAGTTGTGCTAGTTACTGATGTAGTACTTGATTATCTTCAGTCATTCGCCACTTGCAGCATTTCATTTAACCCTTGTATTAGGAGCAGGACAATGTGAAAATTTAATCCAGGCCTTTATGTATTTCTCTGTGCTTTAGTAGAAATATTGGTAAAATTTCAGTAACATTTTGACAGATAAAAGAGTTTACCATTGCTTTTAAATCTTCTGCTGTTTTCTTGCAATGTCTTAACCGATATTCTATAAGAAAAATCACACTAATTCTTTGAATTATAAAGAAATATAAACATTAATACATATTATGATTCATTACAGATAATTTTCAGAATATTTGTTAATGGGCTTCTTTAATAAGTCTCTGTGAAGGTTTATCAGACAGAAACCACTGAAATGTATGAAGTCACCTTCTAGTTGATGATAATATGAGTGTAGCTTCTTGTAATCCTAAGTGTAGCTTCTTATGATTTCCCTTTTCTTGGTTACTTTTTTTTATCAGCACAAAACATCATGTGATTCTACTTGTTTTCATTTTTTTGAACTTTGAATAATTGGTTTTTTTGAACATTATTAGTTATTTTATACTATTGCTTGTGAAAGTGCTAGTTGCTCAGTTGTTTCTGACTCTTGCGACCCCGTGTATGTAACCCACCAGGTCCCTCTGTCTATGGGATTTCACAGGCAAGACTATTGGAGTGAGTTCCATTTCCTTCTCAGGGGATCTTCCAAACCTAGGGATAGAACCCGTATCTCCTGCATTGGCAAGCAGATTCTTTACCACTGAGCCTACTGGGAAGCCCAGGTTCTCATTGGTTATCTATTTTATACATCGTGATGTGCATGTGGCAATCCCAACCTCCCAATTCTTCCCACCCCCATCCTTACCCCCGTGGTATCCATGAGTTTGTTCTCTATATCTGTGTCTCTGTTTCTGTTTTGCAGATAAGTTCATCTGTACTATTTTTCTAGAATCAACATGTAAGTGATAGTATGCTTGATTTTCTCTTTCTGACTTACTTCACTCTGTATGACAGTCTCTAGGTATATCCAGGTGTCTGAAAATGTCTCTGTTTCATTCCTTTTTACTACTGAGTAGCTTTCCATTGTACAAGTATACTGTATCTCTATCCATTCCTTTGTTGAAGTACACTAAAATTGCTTCCAGGCTATTGTTAGCAGTGTTAAAATGAACATTGGGATACAGATAGCTTTTTGAATTATGGTTTTCTCTGGGTATATATCCAGAAAAGGGACTGCTCTTTTGGAAGTTCTCTTTTAACATTTTTTGAGAAGTACAGTGGCTATACCAATTTACATTTCCATCAACAGTGGAGGAGGGTTTCTTTGCTCCACATCCTCTCCAACATTTATTGTTTGTAGATTATTTTGATGATGGCCATTCTGACCTAGGTGAAGTGGGTGATAACTCATTGTATTTCATTGTAGTTTTGATTTGTTGAGCTGTGCTCTCTTCTGTCACTTCAGTCATGTCTGACTCTTTGGGACCCTATGGACTGTAGCCCAACAGGCTCTTCTGTCCACAGGATTCTCCAGGCAAGAATACTAGAGTGGGTTGCCATGCCCTTCTCCAAGGGATCTTCCCAACCCAGTGTTTGAACTCAGGTCTTCTGCATTGCAGGCAGATTCTTTACCCACTGAGCTACCTGGAAAACTTATTTCACTAATAATTAGTGATGTTTAGCATCTTTGCATGTGTTTGTTGGGCACCTGTATATCTTCTTTGGAGAAATATCTATTTAGGTCTTCCACCCTTTTTTTTTTCATTTTTTTGTATTATTATTTTATATTGAGCTGCATGAGCTATTTGTATATTTTGGAGATTAATCCCTTGTCAGTTGCTTCATTTGCAAGTATTTTCTACCATTCTGAGTGTTGTCTTTTCCCTTTGTTTATAGTTTTCATTGCTGTGCAAAAGCTTTTAAGTTTTATTAGGTGCCATTTGTTTATTTTTGCTTTTATTTGCATTATTCTAGGAGGTGGGTCAAAAAAGACCTTAGTGTGATTTATGTCAAAGAAGGTTCTATGTTTTTCTCTAAGAGTTTTTATAGTGTCCAGTCTTACAGTTAAGTTTTTAATCCATTTTGAGTTTATTTTTTCTGTGTGGTGTTAGGGAGTGCCTAATTTTATTCTTTTACATGCAGCTGTCCAGTTTTTCAAGCACCACTGATTGAAGAGTCTGTCTTTTCTCCATCGTATGTTCTTGCTTCCTTTGTCATAGGTTTGGTGACCATAGGTGCATGGGTCTATCTCTGGCTTTCTATACTTTGTATCTGCACGTTGAACATAAAACACAAGGTCTGTGTGAGGTCTGTCACACTTAGAATTTATTTCTACTGTATTCTTTTTCAAAGCATTTTTACACTATTAGAATTTCTAAATAATTATAAACTAACATACTTGCCAGTGTTTGGAGGAAAGCAATTTTATGAAGTGACAGATTCAACGACTTTTTTGAATTGTTATAGCTATTTTTCTTTAATAACTCCAATTAAGATGACAAAATCAACTGTAAAGAAGAATAATGATGCTTCAGTGAGGAAGATGGTTGTTCATATTTAGTTCACTTATATTAGATAAATTCATAGAACTTACAACATTAATATCTACAAGGTTATCAATTCTTAACTGCAGTATATTGGTTTGTCTGGATTAATGAGAAAAGTTTCAAGTAATCTGGTACTTATAGAGAAAATTACATTTGCTATAATTCTTGTAATAATTTAGTACTCATGAATATGGCAGTATGTTTTCATACTTGAGAGTACAAGGAGTGAGATTACAATTTACAAAATATAAAAAACTAAGTTTGTTGTTCAGTGATGATTAAAGTTCTGCTTATGTCTTAAACATAGTTATCTTTGTGTTTTTGAGTTACAGTCATTCTTATCTTTTGCAACTCCCAGTTGTGATTGTGCATCACTAAGTCAGAAAGCTATAGCAGAAGAAAAGACAGCAAAAATATACATGTATGGCAGATTAGCAGGAGACAGGTATGTGTGTATGTTTTTAGTAACACTAAAACACTGTTACAAATGAATTAAATGAAAGCCACATTGCATGTGAAAATTCCCTAAACAGGATGTAAGTCACAATCTATAAATCTTTTAGTAATATTTATTATAAAACTACACATTATTTGTCAATGTGGTTATTCTTTAATAATTAACATACTTCATTGAGCAACATAAATATTACCTTTGGAGTAGTTCTAGAAAGCACAAATGTAATTTAATTTATGTGTTTTTGTTTTTGTTTTTCCTTGTAAAATGGCACTGTTAAGAATTTAAGGACTCTGTAATGACCTAGAGGGCTGGGATCAAAAGGTAGCGAGGAGACTAAAAGGGAAGTGAATGTGTATACAGTATATACACATACATATTTATGGCTGATTCAAGTTATTGTACAACAGAAACCAATACAACATTGTAAAACAATTATCCTCCAATTAATTTTTTTTTAAATAAGGAGATTTACTAAAGTTACCATGAAATCTATAAATCTAACACTATCCATTGGTTAGGAGAAGTTACTTGTAATGATTTTAACCTTCTTTCTTCATATGTTTTGTTGGGGAATCTTGTCAAAATAGGTTTGTCTTTGGAAGTATCTTGTGATTGGAATTATACTTTAAAGCTATCGTTACCAGTAGAAGATATGAACCAGAGACCGTAAAGCAGAGGTATATGAGTGAAAACTGAAGTGGTTGAGCTATTAGCCATAGGTAAGATTCAATGAATGATGTATATTTATACAATGATCTTGAAAAATCACAGTTCCCCTTTAATATATTTATATCAGTGTAAATACCTATTGGACTTCACAGGTGCTTTGGTGTAAAGAATCCACCTGCCAATGCTTGTGATGTGAGCTAGATCCGTGGGTCAGGAAAATCCCTTGGAGAAGGAAATGGCAACCCACTCCAGTATTCTTACTGGTGAAATCTCATGGACAGAGGAGCCTGGTGGTCAGGGGTCAGACCATGGGGTCACAAAAGAGTAGGACACAACTTAGTGACTAAACAACAACGAAGTACCTAATATATCATAGGAATTTTGAATTTTCTATGCTCCAGTTTTCTTAGCCAACAAGTGGGGATAATAACTGTACCTGTCCAGTAAGATTGTTGAGGGGATTAAGTGGGTTAGGCACTGTAAAGCAGTTATAACTGCCTGACTCATGGTGGACATTCAGAAATTTCTAGCTTTCATAGAATTTATTGCCATTTAAATTAATAATATTTCCCAAAGCAGTTTAAATTGCATTATTTAACCATAACTTTGACAAAGATATAGATAGTATTGGGCTTCCCTGGTGGCCTAAACAGTAAAGAATCTGCCTGCAATGCAGGAGACCTGGGTTCAATCCCTGGATTTGGAAGATCTCCTGGAGAAGGAATGGCAACCCACTCCAGTATTCTTGCCTGGAAATTCCCATGGACAGAGGAGCCTGGCTGGCTGTAGTCCAGGGGGTCCCTAAGAATTGGACATGACTGAGCGACTTTCGCTTTAGATAGTACTATGTCACATTTTGACAAATATGCTGATACAGTTTTAGGGAGTGTTTGTGTGTGTGTGTGCTTAGTCACTCAGTTATGTCCAACTCTTTGCAACTTCATGCCTATCGCCTGTCAGGTTCCTCTGTCCATGGGATTCTCCAGGCAAAATTCTGGAGTGGGTTGCCATTCTCTTCTTCAGGGGATCTTCCTTACCCAGGGAATCGAATTCGCATCTCCTCATTGAAGGTGGATTCTTTACTGTCACAGCTTCCCTGGTGACTCAGACGGTAGAGTCCGCCTGCAATTCAGGAGACCTGGGTTTGATCCCTGGGTCGGGAAGATCCCCTGGAGAAGGAAATGGCAATCTACTCCAGTACTCTTGCCTGGAAAATCCCGTGGATGGAGGAGCCTGGTAGGCTACAGTCCATGTAGTTGCAAAGAGTTGGACACGACTGAGTGACTGCACTTTCTTTCTTTTCTTTACTGTCTGAGCCACCAGGGAAGCCCTTTGTGGAGTGTATAGGACCATTCTGATCACTGTGGGAGATACCAGTAGATCCTACAAAAGTCTAGAAGGGAAGGCAACATGAAGCACATGAATCTCATGCAGAGGAGAAAGGAATACATGGTGTATTGGAGATAAAAATCAAACTATTGTAGGGAGCAGAGAAGAGAGGTGTTAATTTGTATATGACTTGCAGGAAGTACAAATTATATTATTGGAATGGATTTTGAAATGATTTGTTCTATTCTTTAGAAGAAACATCTTGAAAGAACAATTAATAAGGGTCTCCACTAGTTCTCTTACAAGCCTTGACAATCCCAAGTGTCTAGATAATTCCTGTAATCCCTGTACTTAATTTCAGGAATGTATTTTGTCTCTCTTTCAGCATAAAAGGAAAATATCCATTACTCCTACCTGACTAATCAGTGAGCTTTCATGTTTCACAGTGACTCTGATTGTAGCTTCTCCAAGTTTCATACACTGAACATCTCAATTTCTGGCTGCTGAATTCCCTTTTTTCAGGAAGCGAATTTTCTATCTACTCAATTACTTTTTCCCTCTGGTATAAATCTAGAACTTTATCTTGTCATTTTTTTTAAACTTTTAATCTCTCCTTACTGTCTATCTGAGATTTCATATTCTGCCTCTGATATTTGCAACATCCTGCTTTTGAAGACTTCAGACTAGATTCTTCTTGAATCTCAGTGTTTCACTGAAATTCCTTAGAAATTGCCAATCTTGAAATGTGTGGTGTTTGACTCTTCTCTTAGGCTCCTGCTTTCATCTGATGTTTTTTTTTCATCTTTTGACTAGTCCTTTTAGGCTTCTACCAACATGTCTCTCTCTTCATTTTTCACTTCAGAAGCCAAGTAACATATTATGCTAAATCTCATTTGAAAATTCCCATTAATATTGCAAACTTGAAGACACATATTCAGTTCTCAGTTGCAATAGCTGTGTGACCTTTGACAAACCAGTTCACTTCTCTGAATGCCAAGCATTATTTGAATGCCTTATAACATCTTTCCAGGTCTAGAATATGATGACTTTATAAACGTAACTCAATTATTTGAAATAATGTATAGACTTAATGTGAAGCTGCATAGTGCATTGCTCTTATATTTTGCTGCCATATAATTTTGCCATGATATATGCAGTTTTTAAGATGCTACCTTTAGAAATGATTTTAATACATGGAATATCCTTTGCTTACATAGTGAACCAAGATTAGGAAGAAGGCCAGACAGTATGTTCCAGTGCTATGCTTTTGTGAAATAGTATGCTGAAATATGTGAAATATTTCATAATTTCTGGTATTTTAAATGGCTATTTTATATGACTCAGCCTAATAAAATTTGAATATAAAATCTCCCTTTTTGACATATAGAAAACTTTGAATTACAGCAATCCACATAATATACAGGAGATCATCTTGCTCCATCCTCATACAAATATTAGGAGGTGTTCATCTTTTATATGTTTTTAAGATCATGTAAAGTCCCACATTAACTGTTACAACAGATTTTACTTCATTTTGATAATGTATATTTCAGTCACTGACATTTATCTTTTGTGTATTTTGAACTATTAATTTTCATTATAACTATAAATATTTAAAATTGTATTGCCATAGCATATATTAAATTCATATTTATATGGAGAGTAAGTTCTCAAGGGAAATATAAAATAATCATAGAAAATAATGATTTAGTATAATATAAATTAAATGGCTTTTCCGTGTAATGCAAATGAGACTATATTACTTACAAAACCTTTTATCATTTGAGATTTATTAATATTTAAGATCAGTGACATGAGAATGAATATACTTGACACATTACTTTAGATTGCAACCAAAATTGATACACAGAGCAAAGCTACTACTTGTACTCTCTCTAAATGTTTTTTATTTTGAGACTCAGACTTGTGGAAGAAACAGAAAAGTAAATTTTCTACCTATTGGAGAAAAGTACTTTTTATGGAATAAAAACAGAATAAAAACTAAGAAGAAAGAGAAAAAAACACAACCCAAGTAATAATTTCTAAGACAGATTTTTTTTCCTATGGGGAAATTTTTACTGAGGGTGGAAGGAAAATTTAGTGAGCTAAGCTTAGTATTTATGATAAGTTTTACACTATCATTTTACTAATCCATGAATATAAGGTTTAATCACTTCTTCCAGTGGCACAATATGCTTCCATCAAGTTAAGTCTTTTTTAAAAGAAAATCCACTAGGCTGAACATTTCAGATAACAAAAATCAACCTAAGTTTGTCAAACTTCTGAATGCTTACAAGTAAACATGTCTTATTAATACATGTTTAAAAATGATATAACCCTGATGAAAAAAACAAATCACATTGTAACCCAAAATGGCATGTGGCCTATAATATTAATGACTAACTTTTGTAATTTTCTAATCTGTATGAACCCTTTAAATGAATGTCTTACCATGATGTGCAACTGGTGTTCAAATTTAAATGAAATGTTGCTATAAATGACAGCATAATTAAATACACTAGATTGATGATGCAGAAAATATTCTATTTTTCAACACATGATTATAAGATACCCACTATGAAAAATATTCTTTATATCAAAAGTTTGCCTACTCCCACCTGCAGGTTATGGAAAATAAATTTATTACTAGTAGTTAAGCAGAGATTGTTAATTCTTAAATCACATGTCCAATATTTATAGGTAAAAGAAGTCAAATAAAAGTAACAAACTAAAATAAGATTTACCCCATGATGATGAGAATTATATAATTTTGAGCACTGTGTCCTATAGGACTGACCTACTTCAACTTTACTTATTTCAATTTAAAGTTAAATAAATGCATATTAAATGTTTCTTATATGCAAACAATACACAAAATACCAAGAAATAAGGAGTCACTGTATTTTGCCAGTATAGTTAGGTTAGTTCAGTTCAACAGCTATTTTCTGGGCATCAACTAGATGCTGGTCACTCAGTGTCTCTGAGGGAACAAAATAAACTAGATGTGGTAACAGTCTTTCAAAAAAGTGATAATCATATAAATTCCCAGACAGTCATGATCCATTGAAAAAGTCCAGTGACAAAATCAGACAATGATAATTGCATAATTATGGGAAAAAGCTAATATTGTGCAGGCACTTTTCTCTACTTGTACTTTTTTTGCCATCAGTATATATGTAAAACTTCTGAATTGTGTTTCCACAAATATGAGTGGATTGAGTTAAATACTTACTTATTTATACTTATCTATATAAAGCAGAGTCAAAACCTTGCATTTGCCTGGTCAAATACATTATATTTCACTCAGGAAAACCATCAGTGGAAAATCTTATTTTGAACCTGGATGGGTCACGTTATACAAGTTAATTATTAATTATTTCTCAGAAGAACTAAAACTCAAAAGCATTTTTAACCTCTAGAAACTTGTGTTGCAAAAAACAAAAAATTTGTTCACTCATTTTCTACTTTGGACATTGATGTGATTTCTTGAACCACAAGAATATAAAATGAAAGTAAGACCATTATTCTCCACTGCACATTCTTATTTACCTAATTAAAAGTAGCATGACTAGGAAGAAAGAGAGCAAAAAAGAAAAAGAAAGTCATTTTTTGCTTTCCTTTAAAAAATTTTAATAACACCATTATAATCAAAGTATGGTCTATCTACCAATTTTAGTTTAGATATAGTCACTTTGATGCAAAGAAGCACAATAAGTGTAAATTTTTCCTTTGCAGTGACTATTTCTTGTTTCCATGTTCCTTATTGATATCCTTTACCTTGAAGTCTTAGAACCTATAAATCACATATTCAAAATTCTTCATCTATTACAGTGACATATCTCTTATAATTTATTTTCCCTTTCAATTCAGTGTTCAATAGGTAATAATAATTAGTTGAAAATTTATTTTTAAGTGCAATTAAATATTTGAAATTAGTTCAGCATGATGGAAAATATAATTTGAACTGAGTTAATTCATGAATTAAAAGTGTATGTGTTTGCTATAATATAAGTTTATCATTGCATGCATATGGTAAAGCTATATGAACCATATGTCTTCACTTTCAGAATAACATATGGAAAGTGTTTAAAATTAGTACACTGTAAAAATATGACAGGTTTGATAAAGGGTACATTTCTAGTAAATAAACAGTCCTCAGTTAGAGTAAAAACATGAATAACAGATAATGTGATTCAACTGGAAATCTTAGCTAGTTCAAATTGATGGTTCAAGTACTTAAAGAGGATTGCTAGACTAAGGTTATCACTGTGTTTGTTAATATAAACTTTTTTGTGTAAGTGTGTGTCTGTGCATGGCATGGTTAAGAAAGTTATGGTGATTCTGATCCATTGCAGTGAAGGGAGGTGAAAGTGTCATATTAGTCACTTAGTCATATTCAGCTCCTTTGTGACCCCATTAACTGTGTAGCCCACCAGTTCATGGACAGGCTCCTCTGTCCATGAAATTCTCTAGGCAAGAATACTGAAGTGGATAGCCATTCCTTCTCCAGGAGAATCTTCCCAGACCCAGGGATCGAATCCGGGTCTCCTGTGGTGTAGACAGATTCTTTACCCTCTGAGTCACCAAGGAAGCCCAAAAGCAACTAACACCTCCAGAGGCACTGCTGGGATTTAAACCCAAGATTTCCTGTTTACTAGGCAGGCACTTTAACCAACTAAGCCAGGGCACCAAATGCATTACAGAATGGCAAAAACCCCTTCTAATAATGATTGAGTAGTGCTTATAATCTCTTCAATAGTTGAAATATTAAAGTATTATCAACATGAAGTGAAGAAGAGAAGTCGCTCAGTCATGTCCAACTCTTTATGACCCCATGGACTATAGCCTACCAGGCTCCTCAGTCCATGGGATTTTCCAGGCATGAATACTGGAGTGGGTTGCCGTTTCCTCCTCCAGGGGATCTTCCTGACCGAGGGATCGAACCCAGGTCTCCTGCATTGCAGGCAGATGCTTTACCGTCCAAGCTACCAGGGAAGAGACTATCAACATGGTGTTCCAAAAATATATTTACATATATAAATTGTAACATCTCAGTAAAGGTGTAAGTATGTTTTGTACTTTTATTTAGAGATGCAGACCGCATAATGGTTGCATTCTTTTTTTAATTTAATTTTACTTCTTCATTTATTTATTGAATAAAAGATTTTTTAAACATATAGTGTTTTACAATTTAAAAATTTCACACAGATTATTTCATGTAATCCTTTAATAACCATTTTCCCCCACCCCTATGACTTCCCTGGTGGTTCAGACGGTAAAGAGTCTGCTTACAATGCTGGAGACCCAGGTTCAATCCCAGGGTCAGGAAGATCCCTAGGAGAAAGAAATGGCAACCCACTCCAGTACTCTTGCCTGAAAAATCCCATGGATGGAGGAGCCTGGTATGCTGCAGTCCATGGAGTCGCAAAGAGTTGGACATGACTGAGCAGCTCCATTTTCTTTCCCATCCCTATTTTGTCCCCTCCCCTTCCCTACCAGTAACCACTAGTTTGTTCTCTGTATCTGTGAATATGCTTTTGTTTGTTTTCTTTCATACTAGTTTGTTGTATTTTTTTAGATTCTATGTATAAGTGATATCATACAGTATTTGTCTCTGACTTATTTCACTTAGCTTAATGCCCTCCAAGTCCATCCACATTGCTGCGTATGGCAAATTTTCATTCTATTTCATGTATGAGTAGAATTTCATTGTGTATGTATGTGCATGCATACCTACATACACAAGTGTCTTTGGACTGGAGAATTTGATCCATTTACATCAGAGTAATTATTGATAGATAAGACTTTAATCCCATCTGCTCAGTTAAGTGGCTCAGTTGTGTCCCACTCTTTGCAACCCCATGGACTGCAGCACACTAGGCCTCCGTGTCCATCACTCACTCCCGGAGTGTACCCAGACTCATGTCCATTGAGTCAGTGATGCCATTCAACCATCTCATCCTCTGTTGTCCCCTTCTCCTCCTGCCCTCAATCTTTCCCAGCATCAGGGTCTTTTCAAATGAATCAGCTCTTCACATCAGGTGGCCAAAGTATTGGATTTCAGCTTCAACATCAGCCCTTCCAATGAGCACTCAGGACTGATTTCCTTTAGGATGGACTGGTTGGATCTCCTTGCAGTCCAAGGGACTCTCAAGAGTCTTCTCCAACACCACAGTTCAAAAGCATCAATTCTTCAGTGCTCATTCTAATCACATAATAGTTTGCTTTAATGCCATTTTCTTATCTTTTTAATATCTACTATAAAATTTTCCTGTGGTTACCATGAATCTTATATAAAATATCTTATGCAGATAATTTCTATCATGTACAAAAACTACTCTTCCGTTGCACATGTTATGTTTTCAGTGTCACATTTTCCTTATTTTAATATTTTGTAACTTTGACAAGTTGGCTAAATTATAGCTATTTTGAATACTTTAACTTTTATACTAGAGTTAATTGAGTGTTACACCATAATATTACAGTATTGAAAGTGAAAGTGTTAGTCGCTCAGCCGTGTTGTGACTCTCTGCAACCCCATGGACTGTAGTCCACCAGGCTCCTCTGTCCATGGGATTCTCCATGCAAAAATACTGGAATGGGTCGCATTTCCTTTTCCAGGGGAGATTCCTGAGCCGGGACTCAAACCCGGGTCTCCTGCAGTGCAGGCAATTTCTTTACCTTCTGAGCCACCGGGGAAGCCATATTGTAGTATTACAGTATTAGTGTTTTCTGAATTTGACTACAAGCTTACATCTACCAGTGTGTTTTATATTTTCATGTTTTCATATGTTGGTAATTATCATGCTTTGCTTCGAGCTTGAAGAATTCTTTTCATTATTTCGTGTGAGAGAGGTCCAATCTGGTCAATTCTCTTAGCCTTTGTTTGGCAAAATCTTTATGTTTCCCTTGTTTCTTTTTTAGTTTCCCTTGTTTCTTAAGGATAATTTAGCCTTGCTCAGTGTTGTTGGTTGGCTTTTTTTTTATTTTTTCCCAGCACTATGAGTATAACATCCTCCTCTCTCCTGGCTTGCAAAGATTATTTTGGGTTAAAATGTAGGAGAGCTTTTGAACTTAATGAATTTGGATGTCCAAATCTCCCAATATCTGAGGAGTACTCACCATCATTTCTCTGAGTAAGCTTTCTTTCCCTTTCTCCCTTTCTTCTCCTTCTGGGTCTGTTTTACTGTATAGAGGTTTGTTTGTTGTTATTTTTTTTTTCCCTTAATATTTTCTCATAGTTCATGTAGGCATTCCTCACTCTCTCTTATTATTTTTTCTTTGCTTTCCTTGAAGTGGATAATTTGAAATGATTTGTCTTACTGCACAGATTTTTTCTTTTGTTTGATCTAGTCTGCTGTTCATTCTTTCTATCACAGTTTTCTTTTTATTAATATTCATTGTATTCTTTAGCTCCAGAATTTCTGTTTTGCTTTTTTTGATGACTTCCAACTCTCTGTTGAACTTCTTATTTTGCTCAAGTAATGTTTCCTGATTTTTTTTTTTTAATTATCTTTCTGTGCTTCCTTGTAGCTCTCCGCACTTCCTTGAAGCAACTGTTTCAGATTCTTTATTGCTGCTGCTGCTGCTAATTGGACACATCACAAATATTCATTTATTTGGAGTTGATTAATGGAAAATTATCATGTTCCTTTGGTGATGTCAGGTTGCCTTGGGTTTTCTTTGCATTGAAGAAACAATCTTTTCCTGTCTTTACTGCCTGGGTTTGGGAGAGTAATACCTTCCATGCTTAGAACTTTTCCAGATGGAGAAAGAATAAAGTGGATCTCTTTGGCAGCATTCCACACTACTGGGAAAGCTGGATGCTTTCTCACGTGCTTTCACTTTCCCCTATGGGAGAAAACACAAGCCAGGAAGCGCTCTCTTGTCATTGAGTTGTGCTTCTTTAGGGGAGGAGTAACGTTAGTCAAATGAAAGTATTCTTACCCTCTCAGTTCATCCAATCTTAGGTTATTTTGCTCTAACACTTTGCTGGAACTTCTCTGATGGCAGCCTAGACTTCCATAAAATCACTTCCATGAGTGATTGTTTAAATTAGATTTGATGGGAAGATAGTAGAAAACCTCTCTTTCAACTGTTTGATGATGCAACTCCTGTATAAACTTTTTAATGTAACCATTTTATTGCATATGTGTTTATGTATATATACAAGGATAAAGACAAATTATATACATCTTGGTAGACATTTTTTTTCAGACAGAAATAGCTGATCGGATGAAGCAACTATTTTTTCAGTAAGTTTGGAGATGAACTTATGATTGTTGCCTTGACTCATAAATATGTATTTTATTAATCACTTGTACTCTATTGAACTATTATTTACATATCATTCTTTGACAGAATTGTAGAATTTTATTCACTAAGGTTTAATTTAAAAACCTACATTCTTTTATAAGTGAGATGTCTGATTATATTTTGGTAGAAATTTATGGAACTATATCATAGATATAGGGAAGGACACAAATTGAAATTGCAAGATGAATTATCACATGATTTATATGCTTACACAGAGACCCCTCAGATTAAGACTTAGAATTTAGTGCAAGGCAAAAAGTACTCCATGAGACCCCTCTCCATCTGTGTCCCTCTCCAATAAAATGACATTTGACAACATAGATTACATTTGCCTGTTGCTAAAATTCATAAAAATGTAATCAAAAGTGATACTATTAAGTATTGCTATTTTAATGATATTTTATAATTAATATTACAACATAATTTTGGAGTTTAGGAATGGTCTTATAGTCTGACACAGTTTTCCATTTGTAACTTCTTTTCAAATTAGAAGATTTTATATTCATTAAACCAAAATAACTTTCTCATATTCTCTACTTAATTTAGTTCTACTTAATGTGGCAAAGGCTGACAAAAGACAGTTAACAATTCTTATTTCTGACGTGTTTTCATTAACTCTTTTATTCCTCTCCCATGCGTGCATTACAAATTAAAGGCTGTCGTATTTGGTTCATAAATATTTGCATTGCTTTCTCATTGTGGATTGTAAATGTCATCTTATAAAAATTACCTTTGTTACCTCTTCAATGCCATTTGTGTAGTTTGGAAACAATATTGGTATTTAATTTTCCTTGTTCTATTTTATTTTTAAAATGTTCTCTAGTTATTATATTTTACTTTTAAAATTGAAACACAGATTATACAAACCAATAATTAAAGTCAAAATTTTATAATTAATCAGTCATTTTCTCTTATGTTAACCATTTACTGTTTTGGGTCTGGGAATAATTTCACTACATATGTACCCATTTTGTAAATAATTAACTGAAGTAGTTAGATGAACCAGATAACTTGCCAGGTATTTTCTTTCTTCATAGATTTCTGAGAGATAATTCCATATTTGGAAGCTCCTCTGCTTTATCAAAAGTGTATAAGGCACTAATAATTTTCTACTAGAACTACCAGTTATAGTTTGATGATGTCTTTGTAGTAATAAGTAGCAAGTTTTTGGTAGATCCTATATGAAAATATGAAATGTAAAATAATTGTTTTAGCATGTTCAATTTGTCAACTTCAAAACTATATTTCTTCAGCACACATAAAATTGTAAATTCTGAGATCCACAAACAAAATTACTTGTGTAAATGTTTTGTGTACATTCAGACACTTTGAAAAATTAACATCAAAGTCAACTTTCCTAGATAAAAATGACCTATGCAACTTTCGTATTAGCTTAAAATTAGTATAAAATATTTTGGAATAGCTCTGAAATATTGTATGAATATTGCTTTATAAATATGAAATAGGTTTTTAATTTTTGTCACACAAAAATCTATTCTCAACTTGTTCTAGTTTGCTTCCACTTTCATAAAGCTGCATAAAATAAATAAGTAGGAATGCATAACTCTCTTGGGAGAGTTTGATTATCTAAATACTGTTATGTATGTAAATACTGTTTGTTCAAATGATATACTTTAAAATACAAGAAAAATCATCAGAATACTTTATAATTTCTTTATAGGGCATCTGCAAAATTTGTCATTGAAAATATTCTTCTCAATATGCAATAAGGTATCATGAGATAAACATTAAATCAGCATTTTAAAAAGAAAGGTGGGGTCATAATTTTATGTGTGCCATTTATAACTTAAGTAACTCAAGTGTAATTTCCTGTTCTATGAAATAAGATTAATAACATTTGTCTAATACCCTTATGGATTTCTTGGGAAAATAAAATAATGTTGAAAAAATCATTTTAAATTATAAAGTTCCACTCAAATATTATATGGCATTATGTGGACTCAGTGACAGAACTCCAGTTCAGTTAATTATTACAGACTGTATATTTCATTTATATTTTAAAAAATTATTTCATTTTTTATAAAATTATATATGTTAAAATTGACTATGCATTTCTATTCAGTCATATTTCTATGAGAGAGAAATTGTTTTAAAGCAAAATTTTGTAGCTAATTTTTCTAGATTGTACTCCATTTAAATTGAACTGCTCCTTTCTTACATTAATTTAAAACATTGTTATTATTTTATCTTATTCAATATATCAGAAAGTCTATTGAATATAATCACAATTAATGATCACATTTTATTATTAATATAAATCATGTCAATATTTATAGTAAGTAATATAAAAATAAGACCCCAGGTTATATATTAATATTTAGATGATATTTGTATATGTCCATGTAGTTTTAGAATACTTAATCAAAAGAGTAAAGATGGATAGCATCAGGATTTCAATAAATATTTTCAATAAATAGTTTTCTTTAGTAGCAAACTTAATCCTAATTCCCAAAGCACTTATTGGGTACATATTGATAGAAATTAGCTTGACATTTGGACATTTCCCATTAGCTTTAGTAGAATCTGATGAAATCATTATGTCTGTGTACTGTTGTAGGCAAGTTGGGAATGAATCTTTACTCATCCTGCATGTATATTTTCAATTGTAAAGTCTATTTACATTTTAGTTAGTGATAATCACAGGCCCATGGCTGTAGTTGCAATAGGAAATCTGGAAGAATTTTAATAGATTAGAAAAAAGTAGAAGATTGCTGAATTTTCCCCTAGAAATTTGTGACATCTACAAACAAAAAAGACTAGTTCCTTTATACCATATGGAAGAAATTGTTCTGTTATGCACATTAGTCAACTGTTGTTTTGTATTCTGAGAAACTGAGATAATGACTTTTGGGGAGCTTTGCAAGAAAGAAGATTCTCATCATGAACACAAAGACAACAAACCATTTAACATTTGTCTATCTAAATACATGTTATAATATGTTAAGGCACATTTCTTTTTTAGTAAACATAACTTATTTTTAATTTTCAAAAAGGTAAGCAAATAGAATACACTAAGCTTTTGAAGCATTTGAGCAAGCATTGATTTTAACTGTACAATGCCAAACCAAAATTGATTGGGAGCTCTTCATCAATAAGTGCTGGGAAAGATTTTTATAAAAGAAGATATGGAAGCAAAACAAAAACAAACAAATAAATAATTTACTGTAGCTTAAGTAGTTAATTTTTTGTTATTAGCTCTTCCAAAGTTTTGTATACTTGAATTTGGATTCATTGGCTCTCATTTAGGTTTTCATTTACTTATATAAGCTATCAACACATTGGAGCCACTTCAGGTTAATGGCCATCTTGTTTACTTTAATAATTCCCCTCTTTTGGTCATCCTCTCCTACGTGACATCGTGAGCAAAATTTGATATTAGTACCATTCTCAGTAACTATCGAGATTCAGCCGTTGTTGTCTACTGGTGAAACTTACAGGTATAATAGAAAGTCTGTGGAAGAATTGGTTTTGCTGGTCGCCTCATTGTTTTGTTTCTGTTGCTCCAAGTTCAGTGAGACCATTTCT
Source organism: Cervus canadensis (assembly GCF_019320065.1). NCBI lineage: Eukaryota > Metazoa > Chordata > Mammalia > Artiodactyla > Cervidae > Cervus > Cervus canadensis. The sequence goes on along the minus strand of NC_057416.1, from coordinate 9,022,643 downwards.
TGTACTGCTGATGGCTGCTAACATACATTTAAGACCCTGAAGAGAAGACAGCACACCAGGGAGTCCATAGTGCTGATTTCAGGAGGGTAATGCCAAGAGACCGGAGTATGCTCCTTAGCGAGGATCCCCATGATCTTAACCAGTTGGTATAAAATAAACCAAAGACTGTATCTGAATAGGCATCAAATAGCTTGGTCATTTCTTGTCTCTGAGTTTCTATAACACCAGAAGTGTTGATCCAGGTACAGTAGGAGGCATTTGTTTTGGTAGAGCTATATGCTAATTCGCTTCAGTGGTGTCCTACTCTTTGTGACCTCCATGGATTATATAGCCTGCCAGGCTCCTCTGTCCATGGGAGTCTCCATGCATGAATACTGGAGTGGGTTGCCAAGCCTTCCTCCAGGAAATCTTCCCAACCCAGGGATGGAAGCTGAGTCTCTCAGTCTCCTGCATTGGCAGGTGGATTTTTTACCACTAGTGCCACCTGAGAAGCTTTGGTGAGATTCCTCCCTTTTCAGCCAACAAGTAATCTAAAGCAATTCTATTATCTAAAACCACTTTATCAATTCAAAATGATTCTATTGAAAGGAGACATATTTGGGAGTGGCCATGCTTCATTCCCTGCCTTTGAAACTTCCCTGAGAAATTCCACAGTTTAGAAATTCCATTGGTATATTGAAATTCCGTCTGGTTTAAGCAGTCTCTTAGTCCTTAGAATAGGTCAATTCAGTTTAACAGTTCTCTAATTTCAATAGATAATATTGTAGATGGATTTCCAAAGTTAGGTCTCTATGTTGCAAGCAGTCAGATGTTTAATAAGAGGCATTTCTCTGGAAACAAAGGAAAAACAAAAGTTAATTGTTGAAACAGATTATAAACCAATTTCTGACTTCAGAGGACAGCCAGATGATATTTCCAGGTGGCAGGCTCCCAGATACTGAACTCAAAGCATCTTTTGTAATCTGGATGTCTTTGGTGATGTCATCAGATGCTCTAGTGAACTTTTTTGAGTGATCCACACAGCAACAGATGCAAAGATTGTCCAGACATGAGCTGCTGTCGTGACTTCTGAAATTCATATCAAGTCATCTAGCTTCATTTTAAAAGGCTTCAAGAAAAGGGATGTTTATGTTATAATTTCAAGTCAGAAAGATGGAAGAAAATTGGAAAAGATAGTTTGAAGATTTGTATCCAGATACTGAAGGAAACTAGAAAAAAAAAATCAGGATCCAGTCCAAGAATAGTGATTTTTGTATATTCTAAAATGTTATGATATTCCAGGTACAGCTTTGATGATACCAAATGGCCTTTAAGTTCTGAAACCAGAACATGTAAAGGATAAACTGAGGTACATTAACAGTTTATTTGAGCAAACATTGATTCCAATCAGACAGCTGTTACACTGAAAATGGTTAGGAACACTCCATCGACAAGAGCCGAGGAAAGGCTTTTACAGAAAATGTGGGAAGCTAAGCAAACAAATTAGCTTTGACTGGCTGTTACTTAATGGATCACCTTGTGTGAGGGAGTCTGGTTAACTGTTTGTGATTAGGTGTTCTTCAATTTAATTTTCTCAGATTTGAGGGCATTAATTCTGGCTTAGGTTTCAGTTTGCTTACATAGGCCACTGAGGCATCACAGTTTCCTCAGTATAATGAGGCCCTGTTTAATTATTTTAACAAATGTATCATTTTCAAGTACAGTGAATTTTCAGTCTGTAGTTCTTTTTGTCTTGGCCTTTAAAATGACTCATTCCACCATTCTTTCTTATGAGAAATATGCAATCATCTGAATGGTATTTTCCCTTTTATGTATAAAAAAGTATATAAAACTTTTTCTCCTCTTGCTGTTACTGTTGTTCAGTCGCTAAGTCATGTATGACTCTTTGGACCCCATGGACTGTATGTAGCGCGCCAGGCTTCCCTGTCCTCCACTCTCCACCCACAGTTTGCTCAAACTCATGTCCATTGATGCTGTGTGATGCTGTCTGACCATTTCATCCTCTGCTGCCCCTTTATCTTTCTACCCTCAGTCTTTCACATATCAGAGTCTTTTCTAATAAGTTTACTGTTTGCATCAGGTGGCCAAAGTTTATTTTTTTTTTTCTATTTGTATTTATTGTGTCTATACATGGTTTTCTTTGAGTTTAGCCTTTTTAGGGGTTGCTGTGTGTTTTGAATTTGTATATTTCCATCTTTTACCAAATTTAGGAAGTTTTTGGCCATAATTTCTTCTGCCAAACCATTATTCTTTTTTCTCACAAGAATGTTATACCTTTAATATGGGTACTCATAAAAAAAAAAAAACTCTTGTTTCTTGTTCTTCAGATTGTATAATTTCTATTGTTCTATTTTCAATTTATGTCCTCTTTCCTACTCATCACCATCCTGTTATGGAGCCAGTGAATTCTCTAATTTCAAATATTTTATTTTTAAACTCTGTAGTTTTCATTTGGTTTTATTTTGTACTTCATTTTTCTCTGACAATAATTTCTCTTTTTTCTCTTATTTAAATGTTCATTTCCCTCTTGGTACTTGATTGTAACAGTGGTTTCAAGACTCTGTCTAATACATATACCACTTGGGAATCTTATATTGGTATTGATTTGTCTTTTCATTTGATAACTGATAAGATTTAACGGTTCTCAGTAAATCAAGAAATTTTCCGTTATACCCTAGATATTTTGAATATTATGTTATGAGTATTTTAGGTGCCATTAAAATATCTTCAGGAATCTAGATTTCTTTGTTTTAGCAGGCAGTCAGTCTGATTTGGTCCAGCCCGTCTCAGTTCCTACGGGTGGTTCCAATGCATCATCAGTTTTCTAAGCCTTTCTTGTACTGTGCACACCTGCTTTTGGAATGCATACCATGTGTGATTTCAACTTTGGCTTATAAGTAAGTTCTCAACATTTTTGTTTATAATGTTCCATGTGTGTTCCAGGCATGCACAGCTTGAGCGTAAACCCAAGACTTGGTTAGTTTATATAAAAGTTCCTCTTCTCTGACTTCACACACCCTCTGGCTCTGTGTCTCATTCTCAAATCTGCTCTGTTCAGAGGGATGGGATTGTTACAGATTTTCACTCCTTGTGCTATTGATCAGGAAAACATGATAGGGACCAACCTCGGAGTTAAGCTTTAAGTGAAAAGAGAGCTAAGTAACAGAGATTAGTCTCACTCTTTCTCAGTTCTCTTGAACATAAAAATATGCCTTTCTCTCAAGCTCTTCTGTGCCTGTGCCACCTTCAGAATTTCTGTCACTTCTGAAGCCATGTAACTTTAGGGCTGACCTGGAGACAGGGCCAAGAGAAAAAAAAGAGAAAATGGGGACTCCCAATACCTCTTACAAAACAATTCACTTTTCTTGACTTTTCTATATATGGAAAAAATTTTTCTCTCAGAGCCTTAAGTGCCTACTACATCCATAGCCTGTCTTCCTGCAACTATGCATCCAAGACTTCAGAACAGGATTGAGAGAGAAAGATGAAAGTGGAGGGAAAGGAAAATTTCCCTTCATAGGCTCTGTATCATAGTGGAAACAAAACAGATAATTCATTGTTGCCATATTATTCATTCATCTAAGTGTTGACTTACCTACTTAATGAATGTACTAGTGTTTACTTTTCAGTCTTTCAAGTAGGCTGTTGTTGGGTTTCGTTGTCTTTTGTTAACAGTATTTAGTTCTAATCAGTGGAAAAGATGAAATTACGTAGGATTGGAGAGAAGACCCCAAAGCTTCCATTATTTAATTTTGAAACAAATAATGGAAAAGGATAGAGAAGATATATATAAAACAATGATCAGAGCATATTGACCCATACATGAGGTCTGATTTTAAAATTTTTGGCAAGATATCAGTTCAATTCAGTTCAGTCATGTTCGACTATTTGAGACCCCATGAATTGCAGCACTCCAGGCCTCCCTGTCCACCACCAACTCCTGGAGTCTACTCAAACTCATGTCCATCGAGTCGGTGATGCCATCCAGCCATCTCATTCTCTGTCGTCCCCTTCTCCTGCCCCCAATCCCTCCCAGCATCAGGGTCTTTTCCAATGAGTCAACTCTTCGCATCAGGTGGCCAAATATTGGAGTTTTCAGCTTCAGCATCATCCTTCCAATGAACACCCAGGACTGATCTCCTTTAGGATGGACTGGTTGGATCTCCTTGCAGTCCAAGGAACTCTCAAGGGTCTTCTCCAACACCATAGTTCAAAAGCATCAGTTTTTCAGCGCTCAGCTTTCTTTATAGTCCAACTCTCACATCCATACATGACCACTGGAAAAACCATAGCCTTGACCAGACAGACCTTTGTTGGCAAAGTAATGTCTCTGCTTTTTAATATGCTGTCTAGGTTGGTCATAACTTTCCTTCCAAGGAGTAAGCATCTTTTAATTTCATGGCTGCAATCACCATCTGCAGTGATTTTGGAGCCCAAAAAAATAAAGTCTGACACTGTTTCCACTGTCTCCCCATCTATTTCCCATGAAGTGATGGGACCAGATGCCATGATCTCAGTTTTCTGAATGTTGAGCTTTAAGCCAACTTTTTCAGTCTCCTCTTTCACTTTCATCAAGTGGCTTTTTAGTTCCTCTTCACTTTCTGCCATAAGGATGGTGTCATTTGCATATCTGACGTTATTGATATTACTCCCGGCAATCTTGATTCCAGCTTGTGCTTCTTCCAGCCCAGCGTTTCTCATGATGTACTCTGCATATAAGTTCAATAAGCAGGGTGACAATATACAGCCTTGACGTACTCCTTTTCCTATTTGGAACCAGTGTGTTGTTCCATGTCCAGTTCTAACTGTTGCTTCCTGACCTGCATATAGGTTTCTCAAGAGGCAGGTCAGGTGGTCTGGTATTCCCATCTATTTCAGAATTCTCCACATTTTATTGTGATCCACACAGTCAAAGGCTTTGGCATAGTCAATAAAGCAGAAATAGATGTTTTTCTGGCACTCTCTTGCTTTTCCAGTGATCCAACGGATGTTGGCAAGATATAGGTGGTGATAAATAGGTTTGACCTGACTTTCCCCCTCATTTTCCTTCACATAAGTAAATTATGAATGAAACAGTGACACTGCCTCAAAATTTATTTAGTCGGGAATTATTGAGTCTCTTAAGAATTTTTTTCAGTTATGTATAACTACTAATGGAGGTATTTTATGCTTGAGGAACACACTCAGTGTAACTGAAGTTTAACAGAACTCTAAAACCCCTGATAACAGAACATCTGTCTTTTGGGGTGACTACAGGAATCAGTAAGTATGAGACAGAGATGCTGAAAAAGAAAATAAATATATATATAATATTCAATGAAATTAAGAACTAAATTTGATTTTTAAATGGATCAGAGCATTTTGTGAAAATTAGTCCATTATTATAAAATATTAGTCTTTATCAGTACAACAGTGTTGTTGTTGTTCCATCGCTAAGTCCTGTCTGACTTTTCATGTAACACAGTAGGGTCTAGGCAAATAAGTATCACTCAAGTATAAAGAATATTATAAACATCAAGGTAAACAGAGCTTTTTTTATGTACACACAAAACTAGGCTGGATCAACATGAGATATGTGTGAAACTAAGCAGTCTTTACCTGGAAAAATTGACATTTATATGGGAATGCAGCACAGGAAAATATCAAAAATTCAAAGATGCATATATTTATTCTCTATTAAAAGTTAATTAGAAATTGCATGACTGCTAGAGGTTCCAGTCTAAAATGCCTGACAGCAACAATTGCAATTAAGTCATTAAAAAGAAACTTTAAATAATAATAATGATTGTAATTATGATTATGCAGTGTTGGAGGTCATAATACAACTTATTACTTTTTACTCTTTTAACTGTGCACTCTGTAGGATTATCTTTCCCTGATCCTTAGAAGTTAGGCATGACCCTGTGAATTGGTTTGTTTACTGATTTATGAAAGGAGAGTTAAGATCGTGCATCTCCATCTTCTCTCCCAATTCTTCCAACAAACTGAAGACATTGTGAGAGTGGTGAGTGGTGTGTTAAGATAGTGCAGCTGTCTTCAACTTTGATACCAAGTGACACAATAAGACAAATCGGCCATAACAATATGGTGTGAGGGAGAAATAAATCTTTGCTATTATTAGTAACTGAGATTAACGTTGCCTATTATTTCAGAATAGCTGACTGTATAGTCACTAGTAGATACAATATAATATGGATATCTGAGTCCCTTAGAGCCACTGTAACAAAATATCACAGAAATTTTATATTAGAGGCAGTGGAATTACTTCTTACAGTTTTGAAGGCTAAAAGTCTTAGATCAGGGTTCCAGAATGGTCAAGTGAGGGCCTTCTATCCTCACATGACAGAAGGCACTAGGGAGCTCTTTTCTGAGAGCATCAGTTTCATTTATGAGGGCTTCACCCTCAACACTTACTCACTTCCCAAAGGGCCTTCCTCCTAACACCATCACACTAGTGTTGTTGTTCTGCCGCTCAGTCATATCCAACTCTTTGTGACCCTGAGGACTGCAGCACCCCAGGCTGCCCTGTCCTTCCCCCTCTCCTGGAGCTTGCTCAAACTCATGTCCATTGAGTCAGTGATTCCATCCAGCCATCTCATCCTCTGTCTTCTTGTTCTCCCCCTGCCTTCAGCATCAGGGACATATCTAATGAGTCAGCTCTTTGCATCAGGTGGCCAAAGTACTGGAGTTTCAGCTTCAGCATCAATCCTTCCAGTGAATATTCAGGATGGATTTCCTTTAGGATGGACTGGATTGATCTCCTTGCAGTCCAAGGGACTCTCACGACTCTTCTCCAAACCACATAGTTCAAAAGCATAAATCTTCAGTGTTCAGCTTTTATGATCCAACCCTCACATCTACACATGACTACTGGAAAACACATAGCTTTGAATAGAAGGACATTTGCTAGCAGACTAATGTCTATGCTTTTTAATATGCTGCCTAGGTTTGTCATTACTTTTCTTCCAAAGAGCAAGCATCTTCTAATTTCAGTTACCATCTGCAGTCACCATCTGCAGTGATTTAGGTGCCCAAGAAAATAAAGTATGTCATGGTTTCCATTGTTTCCTCATCTATTTGCCATGAAGTGATGGTACTGGATACCATGATCTTAGTTTTTTGAATGTCGAGATTTAAGTCAGGTATTCACTCTCCTCCTTGACTTTCATCAAGAGGCTCTTCAATTCCTGTTAGCTTTCTACTATAAGCATGGTATCATCTGCATATCTGAGGCTATTGATTTCTCCTGGCAATCTTGATTCCAGCTTTGGCTTTACCAGCCCAGCATTTTTCATGATGTACTCTGCATATAAGTTAATAACCAGGGAGACAATATACAGCCTTGACGTACTTCTTTCCCAATTTGGAACCAGTCTGTTGTTCCATGTTCAGTTCTAACAGTTGCTTCTTGATCTGCATACAGATTTCTCAGGAGGCATGTAAGGTAGTCTGGTATTCCCATCTCTTGAAGAATTTTCCACTCTTTTGTAATCCACATAGTCAAAGGCTTTGGCATAGTCAATAAAGCAAAAGTAGATGTTTTTCAGGAACTCTCTTGCTTTTTTGATGATAGAAACAGATGTTGACAATTTGATCTCTGGTTCCTCTGCCTTTTCTAAATCCATCTTGAACATCTAGAAGTTCACGGTTCACATACTGCTGAAGCCTGGCTTGGAGAATTTTGAGCATTAATTTGTTAAGTGTATGAGATGAGTACAATTGTGCAGTAGTTTGAACATTCTTTGGCATTGCCTTTCTTTGGGATTGGAATGAAAACTGACCTTTTCCAGTGCTGTGACCACTGCTGAGTTTTCCAAATTTGCTGGCATATTGAGTGCAGCACTTTCACAGCATTCTCTTTTAGGATTTGAAATAGCTCAACTGGAATTGTATTCACCTCCACTAGCTTTGTTCGTAGTGATGCTTCCTAAGGCCCACTTGACTTCACAGTTCAGGATGTCTGGCTCTAGGTGAGTGATCACACCATTGTGGTTATATAGGTCATTAAAATCTTTTTTGTATAGTTCTTCTGTGTATTCTTGCACCTCTTCTTAACATCTTCTGCTTCTGTTAGGTCCCTACCATTTCTATCCACTATTGAGCCCATCTTTGCATGAAATGTTCCCTTGGTATCTTCAATTTTCTTGAAGAGTTCTTTCATCTTTCCCATTCCATTGTTCTCCTCTGTTTGCACTGATCACTTAGGAGGGTTTTCTTATATCTCTTTGCTATTCTTTGGAATTCTGCATTCAGATAGGTATATATTTCCTATTCTATTTGTCTTTTGCTTCTCTTCTTTCCTCAGTTATTTGTAAGACCTCCTCAACAACCATTTTGCCTTTTTGCACTTCTTTTTCTTGGGGATCATTTAAATCACTGCCTCCTGTACAATGTTACAAAGTTCTGTCCATAGTTCTTCAGGTACTCTGTCTATAAGATCTAATCCCTTGAAACTATTTGTCACTTCTACTGGATAATTGTAAGGGATTTGATTTAAGTCATACCTGAATGGCCTAGTGGTTTTTCCAGCTTTCTTCAGTTTAAGTCTGAATTTTTCAATAAGGAGTTCATGATCTGAGCCACAGTCAGCTCCTGATCTTGTTTTTGCTGACTGTACAGAGTTTCTCCATCTTCAGCTGCAAAGAATATAATCATTTGTTTTTGGTTTTGACCATCTGGTGATGTCCATGTGTAGAGTCTTCCCTTGTGTGGTTGGAAGAGGGTGTTTGCTATGACCAGTGTGTTCTCTTGACAAAACTCTGTTAGCCTTTGCCCTGCTTTATTTTGTACTCCAAGGCCAAACTTGCCTGTTACTCCAGGTATCTCTTGAGTTCATCTTTTGCATTCCAGTCCCCTGTGATGAAAAAGGCATCTTTTTTGTGTGTGCGTGGTTTTAGTTCTAAAAGGTCTTGTAGATCTTCATAGAACCATTCAACTCCAGCTTCTTCAACTTTAGTGGTTTGGACATAGATCTGGATTACTGTGATATCAAATGGTTTGCCTTGGAAATGAACAAAGATCAATTCTATTTTTGAGATTGCATCCAACTAATGAATTTCAGACTCTTGTTGACTATGATGGCTACTCCATTTCTTCTAGGGGATTCTTACCCACAGTAATATATATATATATATATATATATATATATATATAAAATGATCATCTAAATTAAATTCATCCATTCTGATCTATTTTAGGTCACTGATTCCTAAAATGTTGATGTTCACTCTTGCCATTTCCTGTTTGACAACTTTCAGTTTAACCTGATTCATGAACCTAACATCCCAGGTTCCTATGCAGTATTATTCTTTATAGTATCAGACATTATTTTCATCACTAGACACATCCACACCTGGACATTGTTTCCAGTTTGGCTCAGCCTGTTCATTCTTTCTGGAGTGATTTCTGCACTCAAAGATGGCAGAGTACAAGGACGTGCCATCACATTAGGTATTAGAATTTAGCATATGAATTTGGGGGCAATGCACATATTTAGACCTTAGCAATAGATATTCAAATACTTGAAGTAAAAATATTGGCAGATAAAAATGTTACTGTAACAGGAATAATATATATTTTCCGCATCCCCAAAAAAAAATCAAGGAAAGAAAGACTTGTTAGGTTTTCTGATTGTTCATAGTCAATGGCTAATTCCTCATAGTCAAAAAAAGATGCTGAAATGTGGTAATTGGATGCAATCTTAAAAATAACAGAATGATCGCTGTTTGTTTCCAAGGCAAACCATTTAATATCACAGTAATCCAATCTATGCCCCAACCAATGGTCAATGATGAAGAAGCTGATTTGATTGGTTCTATGAAGACCTACAAGAACTTCTACAACTAAAACCCAAAAAAGATATCCTTTTCATCATAGGGGACTAGTATGCAAAATTAGCAAGTCAAGAGATACCTGGAGTAATAGGCACATTTGGCCTTGGAGTACAAAATAAAGCAGGACAAAGGCTAACAGAGTTTTGCCAAGAGAATGGACAGGTCATAGCAAACACCCTTTTCCAATGACACAAGAGAAGACTCAACACATGGACATCAACAGATGGTCAATACTGAAATCAGATTGATTATATTCTTTGTAGCAAAGATGGAGTTCTAAACAGTAAGCAGAAACAAGACCAGGAGCTGACTGGATCAGATCATGAACTCATTGCCAAACTCAGACTTAAATTGAAGAAAGTAGGGAAAACCACTAGACCATTCAGGTATGACCTAAATCAAATACCTTATAATTACACAGTGGAAGTGACAAATAGATTCAAGGGATTAGATCTCATAGACAGAATGCCTGAAGAATTATGGATGGAGCTTCATAACATTGTACAGGAGGCAATGATCACGGCCAGCCCAAGGGGAAAAAAAATGCAGAAAGGCAAGGTGGTTGTCTGAGGAGGCTTATCAAAGAGCTGAAGAAAGAAGAGAAGCAAAAGGCAAAGGAGAAAAGGAAAAATATACCCATTTGAATGCAGAGTTCTGAAGAATACCAAGGAGAGATAAGAAAGCCTTCCTCAGTGAGCAATCCAAAGAAATAGAGGAAAGCAATAAAATGGAAAAGACAAGAGATCTTTTTAAGGAAATTAGAGATACCAAGGGAACATTGCATGCAAAGATGGGCACAATAGACAGAAATAGCATAGACCAAATGAAGCAAAATATATTAAGAAGAGGTGGCAAGAATACACAGAAGAACTATACAAAAAATTTCTTCATGACCCAGATAACCATGATGGTGTGATCACTCACCTAGAGCCAGACATCCTGTAATACAACGTCAGGTAGGCCTTAGGAAGCATCACTGCAAACAAAGCTAGTGTAGGTAATAGAATTTCAGTTGACCTATTTCACATCCTAAAAAATGATGCTATGAAAGTGCTCCACTCAATATGCCAGCAAATTTGGAATACTCAGCAGTAGCCAAAGGACTGGAAAAGATCAGTTTTCATTCCAATCCAAGAGAATTTTCAAACTTCTGCACAATTGAGTTCATCTCACATGCTAGCAAAGTAATGCTCAAAATTCTCCAAGCCAGGCTTCCACAGTATGTGAACCATAAAATTCCAGATGTTCAAGCTGGAGTTACAAGAGGTAGAACCAAAGATAAAATTGCCAACATCTATTTATCATCAAAAAAACAAGAGTATTCCAGAAAACCATCTACTTCTGCTTTATTGACTAAGCCAAGCCTTTGACTGTGTTGATCACAACAAACTGTGGAAAATCTTCAAGAGATGGGAGTATTAGACCACCTTACCTCCCTCCTGGTGGTCTAGTATTCCTGTCACTTGAATAATTTTCTTCATTCCATGGAGAATTTAACTTCATGGCAAATAGATGTGAAACAGTGGAAACAGTGACAGACTATTTTCTTGTGTTCCAAAATCACTGCAGGTGGTGACTGCAGCCATGAAATTAAAAGGAATAAAAGTTATGACCAACCTAGACACCATGTTAAAAAGCAGAGACGTTACTTTGCCAACAAAAGTCTGACTGGTAAAAGCTATGCTTTTTCCAGTAGTCATGTATGGATGTAAGAGTTGGACCATAAAGAAAGTGAAGTCACTCAGTCGTGTCCAACTCTTTGTTACCCTATGGACTGTAGCCTACCAGGCTCCTCCATCCATGGGATTTTCTAGGCAAGAATACTGGAGTGGGTTGCCATTTCTTTTACCAGGGGATCTTCTTGACCCAGGGATCAAACCTGGGGATCCCACATTGTCAGCAGACACTTTACCGTCTGAGCCACCAGGGAAGCCAAGAAGAAAGCTGGACCATAAAAAAAGCTGGGCACCAAAGGATTGATGCTTTTGAACTGTGGTGTTGGAGAAAACTCTTGAGAGTCTCTTGAACTGTAAGGAGATACAACCAGTCCATCCTAAAGGAAATCAGTCCTGAATATTCATTGGAAGGACTGATGTTGAAGCTGAAACTCCAATACTTTGGCCACCTGATGTGAAGAACTGACTCATTGGAAAAGACCCTGATGCTGGGAAAGATTAAAGGCAGGAGGAGAAGGGGATGACAGAGGATGAGATGGTTGGATGGCATCACCAACTCAATGGACATGAGTTTGAGTATACTCGAGGAGTTGGTGAGGGACAGGGAGGGCTTGTGTCCTGCAGTCCATGGGGTTGCTAAAAGTCAGACATGACTGAGGAACTGAACTGAACTGAACCTTCCTCCTGAGAATTATGTATGCAGGTTAAGAAGCAACAGTTAGAACCAGATATAGAACAACAGACTGGTTCCAAATTGCAAAAGGAGTATATCAAGGCTGAATATTGTCACCCTGCTCATATAATATATATGCAGAGTACATCATGGAAAATGTTGGGCTGGAAAATCACACATTGGAATCAAGATTGTCTGGAGAAATGTCAATACCCTCAGATACACTGATGACACCACCCTTATGGCAGAAAGCAAAGAAGAACTAAAGATTCACTTGATGAAAATGAAAAGGAGAGTGAAAAATTTGGCTTAAAACTCAACATTCAAAAAACTAAGGTCATGGTATCTGGTCCCATCACTTCATGGCAAATAGATGGGGAAACAATGGAAACCATAACAGATTTATTTTCTTGGGCTTCAAAATCACTGCAGATGGCGACTGCAGCCGTGAAATTAAAAGACACTTGCTCCTGGGAAGAAAAGCTATGACCAACCTAGACTGCATATTGAAAAGCAGAGACATTGCTTTGCCAAACAAGGTCTGTCTCTTCATAGCTGTGCTTTTTCCGGTGGTCATGTATGGATGTGAGTGTTGGAACATACAGAAAGCTGAGCATCGATGAATTGATCCTTTTGAACTCTGGTGTTGCAGAAGACTCTTGAGATCTCTTGGACTGCAAGGAGATCAATCCAGTCAATCCTAAAGGAAATCAGTCCTGAATATTCATTGGACGGACTGATGCTGAAGCTAAAGCTCCAATACTTTGACTACCTTATTTGCAGAACTGACTCATTGAAAAAGACCCTGATGCTTGGAAAGCCTGAAGGCAGGAGGAGAATGGGATGACAAAGGATGAGATCGTTGAATGACATCACCAACTTGATGGACATGAGTTTGAGCAAGCTTCAGCTGTTGGTAATGGACAGGCCTGCTGCAGTCCATTGGGTCACAAATATTTGGACATGACTAAAGGATTTAGCTGATTGACTGTACTGCAGACATGATTCAGTTTATTCAGTACAGAGTGTTTTATTTTTTGAAATTGATAAATTGCAAAGTAGTTGCTCAAATGAAAAATAAATTTTTATCAGATTTTTAAATTCCAGAACTTTAATTGGGGAAAATAATTAAACCATTGTCCATAGAGAAAAATATGTCCATAGAGAAAAAATCAATAAGTTCCAAACACATTTAATTTGAAATTTAAAGAAATTTGGAAACCAGATCAATGATAGTTATTAGAACAAAAAGTTAGCTTAAAACTCATATTAAAATAACTAAGATCATGTCATCCAAACCCAGCACTTCCTGGCAAAAAGAAGGGGAAAAAGTAGAAGCAGTGACAGATTTTATTTTCCGGGGTTTCAAAATCACTCTAGATGGTGACATTAGTGATAAAATTAAAAGTAAGTTGCTCCTTGGAAGGAAAACTATGACAAACCTAGACAGTGTTTTAAACAACAGAGATATCACTTTGCTGATAAAGGTGCATATAGTCAAAACTAGGTTTTTCAGCAGACATGTATGGATGTGTGATTTGGACTACAGAGAAAGCTGAGTGCAGAAGAATTGGTGCTTCCAAATTATGGTTCCTGGAGAGGTCTCTTGAGAGTCCCTTGGACTGCAAGATCAAATCAGTCAGTCCTAAAGAAAATCAACCCTGAATATTCATTGGAAGGACTGACTTTGAAGTTGAAGCTCCAATACTTTGACCATCTGATACAAACTGCCAACTCATTGGAAAAGACCCTGATGCTAGGAAGGATTGGAAGCAGAAGGAGAAGTGGGTGGCAGAGGATGAGATGGTTAGATAGTATCACTGACTCTATGGACTTGAATCTGAGCAAACTCGAGGAGATAGTGAAGGACAAGATAAACTGAGGTGCTGCAGTCCATGGGGTCCCAAAGAGTCAGACACGACTTCGCAACTAAACAACAACAACAAAAACATCCACAAAGAGCAATGGTTGTAATCTAGATAAAGTGATCCAGAACCTTTCTTCATAAAGTTACTGCCTTTATACTTGTGCTCCAGGATGGACATGCCTGTTCATGGATCTGCTTGCTTTCCTCACATTAGTAGCAGAATCTCAGGAGATTGATGGAAGAATTCTCAAAAGATTTTCAGGTCAATTTGAGAGTGTCAGTTTGCTTATTAGCTACTTGCATGCGCTAACAAGGCTCAGGCCATGGCCAATGAAATAACTCATCTTCTGGTTAGCTTCATGGGGTTGCAAAGAGTTGGACATGACCGAGCGACTGAACTGAACTGAACTGGTTAGTTTGTTTTGTTCATAAAATGTGGGTATGACTTAGTCATCCTCCCTTGCCTGTTGGAATCAGTAGTGTGGAGATTTTCCAAGGAGGTTTGATTTCAATGCTGCTGAGTCTCCCAGGAAGCATGCTTCTGAATTTTGTTTCCATTCACACCTACTCTAGATAGGCCAGATCCATGCATTTTGAGTCTAAATCATCCATGCCCAATGATATTAGTTCCAAAATCTCTAGTGTCTGAATAGTGACAGTGTATTATTGACTCGAGAGTTGTTTGTAAAGTTTACCAGTCCTGCTTCTACTTGCATTTGCACATGTTCTAAAGTGGTGCCTCTCAATGTTGTTAAATGAAGAATCAAATTCATAGAATGTGGGATAAGGCCCACAATTGTGCATTATGAGAAGAGGTTATATAATTCTCATATATTTAATAACTGAATTTTTATTTGCTTTGAGAGTAAAACATCCTCAAAAGACAAATCTTAGGAAATCAATCAGGAGCTTTCATATCTCTGTATGCTGCAGTATATTCATGTATGCATCCAGATAACGCAATTGCATATATCAAAATCAACCAATTTTTTACTATAACTCAACTCAGCCATGTCTCTGTACTGGTCATATCTAGGTATTTGATATCTCCCACTCACAGAACATAATAAATTCCAAATGCATGTATGGAAAGAGAGAGAGAGAGAGTGTGTGTGTGTGTGTGTGTGTGTGTGTATGAGATCAAATGCAAGAGTTTTACTGTCAATAAATTTACTGTTTCTGATAGGTCATTATTTATAGTAACACATAATTCACTTTCCTGGTGTTAGAAAATTCAGTAGACAACAGTTCTAGTCTTGGATCACACTGTTAAAACTGTCTCCTAGAACTGTAGGTCTATTGGTTATTGTATTTCTCTATCTCCAGTGAGATAGTATATATACAAGCACACACTATACATGAATATACATGAGAAATTTATACAAATATATATGTATTTAGAAAAATTTTCATATTCACATATCCTCATTTTACATGTTATGCACTATATTTATTACTCTATTTTACTTTTTAAAACAACTTTATTTAGCAATGCACCATGGCATGTGGGATCTTAATATCCTGACAAGGAATCAAACCCGCTCCTTTCTGCATTGGAAGCACAGAGTCTTTTTTTTTTTAAATTGGAGTATAATTGCTTTATAATGTTGTGTTAATTTCTGCTATACAAAAGCATAGATCAGCTCTATGTCTACTTACATGGCCTCCCTTTTGAGCCTTCCTCCCACCATCCCCCCATCCCTCTCCTCTAGTTCATCACAGAGCATTGAGCTGAGCTCCCTGTGCTGAGAATCACAGAGTCTTAAACGCTGGACCACCAGGGAAGTCCTCTATATTACTTCTTATTCATATGAGTGGATGAATTTACTTCAGTTTACTTATATTTATCAATGAGAAAAACGAACATCCATCAAGCATGATTTTCAGGCCCCAACAAAATGATTCATGACATTTTATTTGTAAAATATTAGGATTAAATTCATTAAACCATACGTTTTTGCAGTCCATTCCTTGTGCAGTGGTTCCCTTTGTTTTTGTACTAAGTGCTACACTAGCATTCTCCTATTAACAAGTTTTTATAATTTTCATATAGTGAATTTGGTAAAGTTTCTGTTACTATAAATGGACTGCTTATGTTACACCACTGGCTGTCATCTGAAACCACATTAGGTTTCTGATTTATTAACCTACTCTTATTATTTCTTTATTCATTGACATTCTCTTTACTTTGTTACATTTCCCTCTGAGCTCTGACTCCATAGTGCTTCATTGCAATCAATTCTTAAAATATCTTAAAAATTTTAACTGCATTTGGGATGGACATGTACACACTGCTATACTTAAAATGGATAACAACAGGGACCTACAGTATAAACACAGGGAGTTCCGCTCAGTGTTATGTGGCAGCCCGGATGGGACCCGGTTTGGGGAGTTTCACCCGTAGTTCTTCATGGGAGAGCACTAATAAGTCAGTACAGGCAAGTCTTACAAGTAGGATTTTCTGAGGAACTTCCAGACAAGTCAGATAATGAGAGTCATCTTGGAATGTGACTCTTTCTTTCCTTTCCTGTGACGAGGATGTTTCTTTTGTAGTTTCTCTTAGAGTTGTGGGGATGGTATTGATATTTATGAGTTGCTGTTCAGTCACTAGGTTATGTTCAACTCTTTGCAACCCCATGGACTGCCCCACCTCAGGCTTCCTGTCCTTTGCTGTCTCCCGGAGTTTGCTCATATTCAAATCCATTGAGTTGATGATGCTTTCTAACCATCTCAGTACAAGTTAAAATATCACAGAGTCACTATTCTTTCCAACAGTTAGCTATTTTCCCAGAATAAACACTCATAAAATAACTGCAATTCACTGATTAATTTCCAGAGTTCTGAAAAAGTGGATTTTTGTCTTTATTTATTTATTTATTTATTTTTGGTCAGTATTCTCATTGTTTTCATGAAGATTTTCAGAGGCCCTTTTACTGCCACTTGGGCTAATAACATCACTCCTTCTTTCCTATTTTTTTTGTCCAAAACTTGTGGAAATTCTCTTAGTTATTTCAGTTTTCTTCCTTCCTAAAAGCCTCATCTATAATATTGTCTGCTTTAAACAAATTTTGTTTCTCAGCCTGAAGAAATTGAATTATAAAAAGGTTCTATTTATATCTTTCTTAATATGTTATAACTCTGTATTATAAATTACCATAGAATTCTATGATTTAAGTTATAATCATTGCATTTGAATAAAAAAAATATGTCATCTTTAATTGCAAGGTTGTCATGTTTGAGAGATTATGATTCACTTCTGTCTTATTCCATGAATTGTTCCTAGGACTCATCTCAATTCTTTAAAAAAAAATATATTGGAGTATAAAAGTGTATTATTAGGTCTTCTCTGGTGACTCAGTCAGTAGAAAGTCTGCCTGCAATGTGGTAGACTCAGGTTCAATTCCTGGCTCAGGAAGATCCCCTGGAGAAGGAAATGGCAACCCACTCCAATATTCTTGCCTGGAGAATCCCATGGACAGAGGAGCCTGGTGGGCTACAGTCTATGGAGTCACAGAGTTTAATAGGACTGAGTGGCTAACACTCACTTTCATCAGAGTATAATTTATTTTCAAAGTTGCATTAGTTTCACATGTACAGCAAAGTGAATCACTTATTCTTACACATATATCCACTCTTTTTTTAGATTTTTCATCATATAGACCATTATAGACTATTCAGAAGATTTTCCTGTGCTATACCATAGGTGCTTATTAGTTATCTGTTTTATATATGGTAGCATGTATATTGGAGAAGGCAGTGGCAACCCACTCCAGTACTCTTGTCTGGAAAATCCCATGGACGGAGGAGCCTGGTAGGCTGCGGTCCATGGGGTCGCTAAGAGTCAGACACAACTGAGCGACTTCACTTTCACTTTTCACTTTCATGCATTGGAGAAGGAAATGGCAACCCACTCCAGTGTTCTTACCTGGAGAACCCCAGGGATGGGGGAGCCTGGTGGGCTGCTGTCTATGGGGTCGCACAGAGTCGGACATGACTGAAGTGACTTAGCAGCAGCAGCAGCAGGCAGATTTTGGGCACTCATTCAAAGATTCACAATCAGTTTCTCATTTGTGCTATATTATACATGCGGATCTTGGGATTTTAACTCCCAATAAATTGAAAGATATATTTGAAGATTACCGATGTTGTTTTCTTTATTCCTGTCTTTATTTTATAAATTGAGCAGATATTTATCATGATGCCTTGAAATCAAGAAGTTGATTTAAATGGTGTAAATCATTATATTCCTACTTATGGGAGATTATTCTTCTGTTCATCATAGGACATGATTGAAAGCATTCATGCAAATTACTAAAATTTAAAAGGGAGGTATTATCTGCCTTTTTTCCACTTCCCAGTTGCCATGAGTGTCATCCAGAATAATTTATCAAGTCCTTTAAAAAATAATTAACAACAAAAAAATAATTAACAAATGTGTACTGTGATTGCATAGCATATAAATTGTAAATGGGTTTAGAGATAGAAAATGTTAAACCAACCCAATGAAAAGTAAGTGAAAGTGTTAGTCGCTAAGTTAAGTCCAACTCTTTGTGACCCGGGCTGTAGCCCAGCAGGCTCCTCTGTCCATGGAATTTTCAAGGCAAGAATACTGGAGTGGGTAGCCATTCTGTTTTCCAGGGCATTTTCATTGCAGGCAGAGTCTTTACCATCATAGCCATGAGGGAAACCCCAACCCAACCCAATAATTGAGTCCAAAAGCTTTTCTCAAAACAAAAAAAAAAAAAAGAAAGAAAATCATAAAAATATGACCCAGAACATGAAACAATGTCTTGGAAGTCTAGAACTAGTAGATAATTTGTCAGAAAGAACCTGAGAATTTAGATAAGACAGTCAAACAAGACAATGACAGACTGACTGTTAGCAGCCATTGTTAAGTAAGAGTATTTGTGATAAAAATATCTCTTAAATCTCTTTGGAGACAATCAGATTAAGAATAAGGCTTTTCTTGCTTATTCTTTACTGTCACATTTAGGGCTTCAGTACCTTCATCTGCATTTCAGTTAATTCACCAGCAGGTTTAGCAATACCTTGACCGTCACGATTTTAGAAGTATAGAGGTGTTTAGGATATCAGAGGACATAAATTCCAGCTAATTTTGCTACAGTTGAAGAGAGGGTAAAAGGATTCATATAAAGTCTGAAACTATTAGTTTCTGGTATCTCTTGTTGCTCAGTCGTGAAGTTCTGTCTGGATCTTTGTGACCCCATGGATTGCAGCATGCCAGGCACCTATCCTTCACTATCTCCTGGAGTTTGCTCAGGTTCATGTCCATTAAGTTGATAATGCTAATCAACCATCTCATCGTCTGTAACCCTCTTCTCCTGCTGTCAATCTTTCCTAGCACTGGAGTCTTTTCCAGTGAATTGGCTCTTTGCATCTGGTAGTCAAAGAATTGGAGCTTCAGCTTCAGCTTCAGTCCTTCCAAAGAATATTCAGAGTTGATTTCCTTTAGGATTGAATGGTTTGATCTGCTTGCAGTCCAAGGGATTCTGAGTCTTCTCCAGCACTTCAGTTTGAAAACATCAGTTCTTTGGTGCTTAGCCTTCTTAATGGTCCAATTCTCACATCTGTACATGATCACTGGAAAAAACATAGCTTTGACTATATGGACCTTTATCAGCAAAATTATGTCTCTGCTTTTTAATATGCTGTCTAGATTTGTCACAGTTTTCCTTCCAAGGAGCAGGAGTCTTTTAATTTTGTGGCTGCAACCACCATCCACTGTGATTTGGGGGCCCAAGAAAATAAAATCTGTCACCGTTTCCATTTTTCCCTCTTCTATTTGCCATGAAGTGATGGGACCAGATGCTATGATCTTCCTTTTTTTGAATGTTGAGGTTTAGGCCAGCTTTTTCACTCTCCTCTTTCACCCTCATCAACTAAAGCTCTTTAGTTTCTCCTTGCTTTCTGCTATTAGAGTAATATCATCTGGTATCATCTGATATCTCTTACCTTTAGCATAAAGAACTTCTTTTAGTATTTATCATAAAGCAGGTTTTTCAGCAAAAGATTTCCTCAGCATTCATTTGTCTTTGAAATGTTTTGTTTTACTTTAATTTTTGAGGTAATATTTTTTGGAGGGATAGTTGACTTGGGCCAGGGAATGGTGGCTCTGATGGCAATATTATATTAGTTATAGATATTGCAAAATAATCACTGGATATACTTATAGGGTAAACTGTATTTCAAGTTATTATAAAACATTGACTGTATTTTCTGTGCTGTAATTATGTCCTTCTAGCTCATTTACTTTTTATACATAGTAGTTTTTACCCTTAATCTCTTACTGCTATCTTGCCCCTTCTCCCATCTATCCCCACTGGTAACTATAAGTTTGAGTATGTTTCTATGTTTCTGTTTTGCTATATCCATTTGTTTTCTCTATTTCCCTTGGATTCTACGTGAAAACACATAGTATTTGTCTTTTTCTGTCTGACTTATTGCACTGTGCACCCTCCACATCTATTCATGTTGTTGTAACTGGCAAAATTTCTTTGTTATGACTAAGTATTTTTGAACATTATCAGTTTATATGCTAATAGACATTTAGGTTGCATACATATTTTGGCTATTTTAAATAATACTGCTATAAACTTTAGGGTGCATTTATCTTTTCAAATTAGCATTTTGTTTGCTTCAGATATACACTCAGGAAAGGAATTTCTGGGTCGCATGGTAGTACAATTTTAATTTTTGGATAAATCTCTATATTGTTTTCCATAGTGGCTGCACCAATGTACATTCCTGCTAATGGTGTACTATGGTTCCCTTTCCTCTACCTCTTTGCCAACAGTTTATTATTTGCTGTCTTTTTAACTAAATAATTCTGCCAGGTGTGAGGTGATAGCTTATTGTGATTTTGATTTGCAGTTCCCTGATAATTAGTGATATTGAGCATCTTTTCATGTGCATGTCGGCTATCTGCATTTCCTCTTTGAAAAAATGTTGTTAAAATGACCATCCTACTCAAGGCAGTCTACAGATTCAATGGAATTCCTATCAAAATATCAATCACATTTTTCAGAAAACTAGAACAAATAAATTTAAAAAGTGATTTATTTCTGCATCATTAGAGTATTTTTCCTGGAGTTTTGTCTTGTTCTCTTGTTTGAAGTATATTCCTGTTTTCTCATTTTGCTTTACTCCCTCTCTTTGTCTCTGGGAGGAGCTGAAGCGTTTCTGTTCCAGTCTTGGATGCATGTTCTTTTGTGTGACAATACCATGCAGTCCACCTCTGCCCAGTGGCTTTGATGTGAGAGGTGGGCCTGAGCTGAGCTGTCACAGACCATCTCTTCCCCCTGCTCCACAGCAGTCTGCTTGGTGGGGGGCTGGAGTAAGAGGGGCCAGTCCCAGAGCAAGGTGTCAGGCAGGCCTTCTCCATGGACAGTTCGGTCTCTGTGTTGTTGGGACCCTACGGCATCTTTATCTTTATCTTCTGTGCTTGTGCGCTGATTGGAGGCATAGTTGTGGCTCCAGGAATTGGAACTGCACTTGTGAGCTAGCCGGTTTTTCCAGATGCATGTGTGTGTGTGCTGTGGTAACAACAGTCTGTGCCATGCCTGGAAGCAGAACCGGGGCCTGGCTGACTCTTCTCTTTCCCTGGTGTATTTGTGTGTGTTGACGATGGCAGTCTCTATCTTAGCAAGGAGTAGTGCTGGAGCAAGAGGGGTTCAGCAAGAGCCCACTGTGGGCTGGGCTGATCCTGGCTGACCGGCCAGAGCTCCAGGCAGCTTCTAATCTGCTGCCTCTGCTCTGGGACTAGGATCCAGCAGATCTGGATGTGCGCTCTGTAAGACTGGAGTTTCTATTTCTTAGAGCCCTCTGGGAAGGGCCACTTGTTTTTAAACCAGCTAAGAGGGGCTTGTTTTTCTGGAGTTGGACCCCAGGGCTGGCGTGACTGATACAGGACTTGAAACCCTTGCTCCTTAGGGAGGATCCCCGAGCCTATGATGTTTGCTTTCTCCTCTAGTCCACGCTCTAGGAGTGTGGGTCCCATCTATATCCCTTCACCTCCCCTCCTGCCGGTTTCCAAGTGATTCTTGCTTTGCAGCCTTGGTTTCAGAAGAGCTGTTCTGCTGCTTTTCAGGTCATTCTCAGCAAGAGTTGCTTTATATGTAGTTGTAGTTTTGATGTGTTCACAGAGCAAGATGAGCTCAATGTCTTCCTGCTCCATCATCTTGATCTCATCCCCTTAACCTTCTGCTTAAAAAAGCACTATTTATTGTCATTTATTATGCATGTATGCCATAAACTCCAGTATACCTCCTTAGTCAGAACATCAACATACTTTCTTATACGTGTATTCTGCTAGTTTTGAAACTCTTCTGTTAGTTTTCTTAAGTGTGTTTCTACAAAAATATTATTGGTAAGTAGATAGATAGATAATCTTCAGATTAAACTGGTAGATGCTTCTGTGTGTCCTTCACTGAGACTGATACTGTTGTCTGCAGATGATCATTGAATTTCATCTTTTGTCATTATCTTTATCATCTGACACAAAAGAGCTTCTAATTTATAGTTCTTAATTGAAAACATAAAATATTGAATGGAAGTGTTATGTATTAATAGGGCAAGTGCCTGATTTTACTGTAACTATAAATTTATTTTAAACTTAAACTTTAAGTGATAAGAAATTTAAAGAAATCAATGAATATTTATCTTATATGTAATTGTATACCTTTATATATAGTAACTTAGTATTGTATATTGCATTTAGAAATGCCTTTCTCCCTTTTCAATTCTTAGGTTTATCTCTTCTTTCCTCTCATCCTCCCTTTTTGTTTCAAGTCTGCTTTTCACATTCAAAACCATTTCTCTATTATTTGCAAGCTGCTTTTTGTAATATTTGTAGTTCAGAGTTAATTTTGATGAGTGTAATATTTGCATTGATGTTCTCCAACTATAACATTCTGTGAGATTTCCCTCTTGCTGTGGATTATTCTCTATTTATTCTAGATGGAGCTTCAACCCTAAAAATGGAGATGTAATTTGCTTTAATCAATGGATTTCTTTCCAGGCACATATGTAAAGCTTCTTTTATTTCAAGTTCAAATGTTTGTTTTCTTCCAGCAATTGCTTATGCATTGCTGGTATTTATTCAGTGGCCCATAGCTTAGTTGTATTATTTATAGTAAGTAGCAGAAGAAAAATTTCTGTGATTTCAATTTAACTTTGTTTTATTCTCAAATATTTATTTATTTTGTGAAATGTGAGCACATGAAGTTTCTTATGTCACACAATTGCAAATTTTTAGCATAAGTAACTTTGAATATCATATTTAATAATTGGTTACATTTCTATTAATCAGAATAGGCATATTAACTTTCTAGTAGTCATTGCAATTATTTCCCTTCAACTTAATGTTAATAGCATCCTTTATCATTTTCTACTTCTGGAAAATCAAAGTTTAATGCAGTTGAATGGCCCTGGTTAGCCACTCCTCTGGAGATCTGCATAACTGCCTGGGAGTTGTAGATTTGTGTGAATTAAGAGAGGCTATACTTTCCAATTTTTGGTCTTCCCAGGTGGCACAGTCGTAAAGAATCCACCTGCCAGTGCAGAAGACATAGGAAATACAGGTTCGATCCCTTGGTCTGGAAGATCCCCTGGAGTAGGACATGGCAACCCACTCCAGTAAGCTGCCTGGGAAATCCCATGGACAGAAGAGCCTGGTGGGCTACTGTCCATGGAGTCACAATGAATCAGACATGAGTGAGCAGCTGAGCATACACATATATACTTTGCCATTTAAATATTTTAAAAGTTTTGCTGTTATTCCTCACAATAATATTGTTTGCTTATTTCTACAACTTTTTTTATCAATGCAAAATTTAAAATTCATATTTTATTGTTACTTAACCTTGTTTGCAAAATAAAATCTACTGATATATCTGCCCTTAAAGAGTAAGTAATATAAGTGATTACTGGCAATTCAACAATATACTTCTTGATATTTACTCAAAAGTTTTGAAAACTGATAACCATACAAAAACCTGCACATGAATATTTATAGCATCTTTATTTATAATTGTCAATATGTGGAAAGTCTCCAGTAGGTTCAACTCAAGAGGTTCTTAAGTAGGTAAATGGAATAATAAACTGTGGTACATCTCGACAATGGATATTATTCAGCATTAAAACTAAATGAGGTATTAAGCCATGAAAAAATGGGGGAAACTTAATTGCATATAACAAGGTAAAAGAAGCTAATTTGAGAAGGCTACTTACCATACGATTCCTACTATATGATATTATGGAAAAGGAGAAGCTAGGGAGATAGTAAAAAGATTAATGGTTGCCAGGGGTAAGGAGGGAGGATGGGACAAGGAATTTTTCGAGATAGTGAAACTCTTTTGTGTGATACTACAAGGGCGATCTGTGGCACTGTACCTTTGTAAAACGCATGGAATGTACAGCACCAAAAATGAGTCCTGATGTAAAACCGTAGGCTTGGGATGATAAAATGTGTCAGTGTAGGCTCATCATTTGTAATAAATGTACCCTCTGGTGCAGGATATTGATATTTGAGGAGGTTGTGACTATGTGAGAACAAGATTTATAGGATAAATATCTATACTTTCTGATCAGTTTTGCTTGAACTTAAAACTACCCTAAAATATGAAGTCAAATTTTTAAAAAGGTAATACTCAGTGGAAAAAATTAAAGATATATAAGGAATTTATCCTTAGGAATTCCCAGGCAGTGAAGTGATTAGGACTCTATGCTTTCACCTCTGAGGGCACGGGTTTGATCTCTCGTCAGGGAATGAAGAAGCCTTAAGCTGCTGAGTGCAGTAAAAAAAAAAAAAAAAAAGATAAACAGTTAAAAAATAGAATTTATTCTTTATGTAACTTGTAATTTAATTCAGACTGTACAATTAACCATAGAATATTCACCCTACTCCTTCATTAACCAGTATTAGAAAGAGTTACAAGAAAAAATGCAAAGATGGGCACAATAAAGGACAGAAATGCTATGGACCTAACAGAAGCAGAAGATATTAAGACCTGGCAAGAATACACAGAAGAACAATACATAAAAGATCTTAATGACCCAGACAACCATGATGATGTGTCTCACTCACCTGGAACCAGACATCCTAGACTGTGAAGTCAAGTGGGCCTTAGGAAGCATCACTACGAACAAAATTAGTGGAGAGGAAGGAATTCCAGTTGAGCTGTTTCAAATCCTAAAAGATGATGCTATGGAAGTGCTGCAGTCAGTATGCCAGGATGTTTGGAAAACTCAGCAGTGGCCACAACTGGAAAAGGTTAGTTTCTCATTCCAATCTCAAAAGAAGGCAATGCCAAAGAATGTTTATACTACCACACAATTGCACTCATCTCACACGCTAGCAAAGTAATGCTCAAAATTCTCCAAGCTGGGCTTCAACAGTACATGAACTGAGAACTTCCAGATGTTCAACCTGGATTTAGAAAAGGCTGAGGAACCAAAGATAAAATTGCCAATATACATTGGATCATAGAAAAAGCAAGAGAATTCCAGAAAAACATCTACTTCTGTTTCATTGCAGATGACTGCAGCCATAAAATTAAATCATGCTTGCTCCTTGGAAGAAAAGCTAGGACCAACTTAGACAGCATATTAAAAAGCAGAAACATTGCTGACAAATGTCATCTACTCAAAGCTATGGTTTTTCCAGTAGTCATGTATGGATGTGAGAGTTGGACCAAAAAGAAAGCTGAGTGCCAAAGAATTGATGCTTTTGAATGGTGGTATTGGAGAAGACACTTAAGAGTTCCTTGGACTCTCAAACCAGTCCATCCTAAAGGAAATCAGTCCTGAATATTCATTGGAAGGACTGATGCTGTAGCTGAAGCTCCAATATTTTGACCAACTGATGTGAAGAACTGACTTATTGGAAAAGACCCTGATGCTGGGAAAGACAGACTGAAGGCAGGAGGAGATGGGGATGACAGAGGATGAAATGGTTGGATGGCATCACCAACTCAGTGGACGTGAGTTTGAGTAAGCTCCGGGAGTTGGTAACGGACAGGGAGGCCTGGTGTGCTGCAGTCCATGGGGTTGCAAAGAGTCAAATGTGACTGAGTGACTGAACTGAACTGAACTGAACAAGATAAAAAATATTGGACCTCAAAGATACTCTGATGAATGAAAAACATTTCCTGCCTCTCTGTTTTCCATCAATATTATTTGGGAAAATCAAGTTGTAAGCTAGTAAAGTAATGCTTAAAATTCTCCAAGCCAGGCTTCAGCAATATGTGAACTGTGAACTTCCAGATGTTCAAGCTGGTTTTAGAAAAGGCAGAGGGACCAAAGATCAAATTGCCAACATCCTCTGGATCATCGAGAAAGCAAGAGAATTCCAGAAAAACATCAATTTCTGCTTTATTGACTATGCCAAAGCCTTTGACTGTGTGGATCACAATAAGCTGTGGAAAATTCTGAAAGAAATGGGAATACCAGACCACCTGACCTGCCTCTTGAGAAACCTATATGCAGGTCAGGAAGCAACAGTTAGAACTGGACATGGAACAACACACTGGTTCCAAATTGGGAAAGGAGTACGTCAAGGCTGTATATTGTCACCCTGCTTATTTAACTTATATGCAGAGTACATCATGAGAAACGCTGAGCTGGAAGAAGCACAAGCTGGAATCAAGATTACCAGAGAAATATCAGTAACCTCAGATATGCAGATGACACCATCCTTATGGCAAAAAGTGAAGAAGAACTGAAGAGTGTCTTGATGAAAGTGAAAGAGGAAAGTGAAAAAGTTGGCTTAAAGCTCAACATTCAGGAAACAAAGAGCATGGAATCTGGTCCCATCATTTCTTGGCAAATAGATGAGGAAACAGTGGAAACAGTGGCTGACTTAATTTTTCTGGGCTCCAAAATCACTGCAGATGGTGATTGCAGCCATGAAATTAAAAGATGCTTACTCCTTGGAAGGAAAGTTATGACCAACCTAGACAGCATATATTAAAAAGCAGAGATATTACTTTGCCAACAAAGCTCCATCTAGTCAAGGCTATGGTTTTTCCACTGGTCATGTATGAATGGGAGAGTTGGACTATAAAGAAAGCTGAGCACCAAAGAATTGATGCTTTTGAACTGTGGTGTTAGAGAAGACTCTTGAGAGTCCCTTGGACTGCAAGGAGATCCAACCAGTCCATCCTAAAGGAGATCAGTCCTGGGTGTTCATTGGAAGGACTGATGTTGAAGCTGAAACTCCAATACTCTGGCCACCTCATGCGAAGAGTTGACTCATTTGAAAAGACCCTGATGCTGGGAAAGATTGAGGTCAGGAGGAGAAGGGGGCGACAGAGAATGAGATGGCTGGATGGCATCACCAACTCGATGGACATGGGTTTGGGTAGACTCCGGTAGTTGGTGATGGACAGGGAGGCCTGGTGTGCTGTGGTTCATTGGGTTGCAAGGAGTCAGATACGACTTAGCAACTGAACTGAATTGAACTGAAGCTATTTAAAAGTGAAGCAAAAATACAAGATATCTGAAAAGGCCTTTGGAACCAAGAAGAAAAAGAACAATCTTTTTTGTTGTACTTTGGGGAATTTGAACCTATAGATATTTTAATTGATTGGAAACAATTGCACAGATAGTTAATCTTTTGTAAGGACATCATGCATGCCTTTATTTTCATAGAAAGATCTCTTTTGTAGACTGGTATATTCAGTTACCAGTGACTCTTGACTATGTATAGCAGGGAAGACAATCAAGGGTGTATTAGGATATTTTCTTAAAAATTGGAGTGGGTTGATGGTAAAGGGAAAGAAAATAGTAACTAATTCTTATTATCCATGTTCAAGAATATTCACTTTCTTTTTTTTTTCCCATTTATTTTTATTAGTTGGAGGCTAATTACTTTACAGTATTATATGGTGTTTGCCATACATTGACATGAATCAGCCATGGATTTACATGTGTTCCCCATCCCGATCCCCCCTCCCGCCTCCCTCTCCATCCCATCCCTCCGGGTCTTCCCAGTGCACCAGGCCCGAGCACCTGTCTCATGCATCCAGCCTGGGCTGCTGATCTGTTTCACCATAGATAATATACATGTTTCAATGCTGTTCTCTCTGAACATCCCAACCCTCACCTTCTCCCACAGAGTCTAAAAGTCTGTTCTGTACATCTGTGTCTCTTTTTCTGTTTTGCATATAGGGTTATTGTTACCATCTTTTTACATTTTCTTTTTTAAATATCTTTTCACATTTTGCCATTTATAGACATAGCTCCTTTCTAATTAGTTCGTATTTTCAAACTTTCCTAGAGTCAAGAAAAAATACCTGTACTCATCTACAGCAAGAGCTCCTGATGCAATTTAGTCCTGAGTCTGGAGGCTTTAGAACCAATGACACATATATATATATATATATATATTTTTTTTTTCATATTAAGATTGAGTCCAAAAAAGTATGTGTTTTTAAATGCAGATTCTCATAAAGTCTTTAGTTAAACTGAGTGGCAATAGGTTAACATTGATGATAAAATGCATCTAGTTATTTTCAAGTTTATTATAGCCATACGTTCTAATTAAATATATATATATATAGTGTTCCATGTTAAACACTAATGCTAACCACTTATGTTATATTTTCATAAAAGTTATTGGACAGGTTTTTCCTTCAGTTAATCATGAATATGTATTCACTAAGATGGCAGTGTTCACCTTGCAGAACTATGCTCTACTTGCAGAAACTTTGCCTAGATAGAAATTTTACTGTAGCTTGGCACAGAGAAAGCACAAAATAAGTGTAACCTATTTTGTTTGTTTTTGAAAAATATAATGCATAAAAATAAATACATTAAAAGAAAAGTGCACTAATTACACATACACAGAACTGCATGAATATTCACAGTGGAACACTGTCAGCATTCCAGAAGTTTATTCCAACCTATCACTAAGCACTGCATAAGAGTAACTAGTATCTCAGTGTCTTACAGTGTGAATATTTGCCCATATTTGAATGTTAAAATAAAATCAGACAGTATTTACTATTTTTTCAGGCTTCCTCTGTGCAACACTATGTTTTAGTTATTCTTTAATATTGTTAAGTGTAATTACAATTGTTTACTCTCATTGCTACATTGGACAAAATTATGTGCATATGCCACAGATATTTATCCGTTGGGTTGAAAATCATTTGTGCGGCTTCCACTTTGAGATAACAATAAATAGTTCTGCTATGAATATTTATTTTCCTGTCTTTGAGTGGAAATATATGCAAACTTATCTTGACTATCTGTCTAGGAGAGGAATTTTTGTATTATATGGTAGAAATATGTTTTACGTATTGCATGTGTGCTCAGTCGCTCAGTTGTATCTGACTCTCTGTGACCCCCGTGGACTATATATAGTCCATCAAGCTCCTCTGTCCGTGGGATTTTCCAGGCGAGAGTACCAGACTGGGTTGCCATATTCTCCTCTGGGAACCTCCAGAAATTAAACCCCTGACTCCTTCATTGGCAAGTATATATTCCTTAGCACCGTGTGCCCTTGGAAGCCCATTTTACTATTAGAATCTTCTAAGTTCTTTTGCAAAATGATTTTACTAATGTACACACCCACCAGCAGTTTACAGAATACCCACTGCTCCACAGTCTATCCAGAACTCAGTACTACCTGTCATTTTCATACTGGTTGTTATGAAATTGTGTCATGCTGCAGTTTTATTTAGTATTTCCCTGATGGCAAATAAGATTTAGCACGTTTTCTGATGTTTATTGGACTTTCAGATGTTTATTTATGTCAAGGGCCTTTGACAAGACTCTTTTGCAACACTTTTTCTTTTAAAAAAAATATTTTTAATCGAGGATAATTGCTTTACAATATTGTGTTGGTTTCTACCATACATCAACATGAATTGATCATAGGTATGCATTTGTCTGCTCTCTCTTGAACTTCCCTCCGACCTCCCACCCCATCCCACCCCTCTAGGTTGTCACAGAGCACCAGTCTGAGCTCCCTGAGTCATAGAGCAAATTACCACTGGCTATCTTTCTTACATATGGTAGTGTGTTTCCATGCTATTCTTTCTATGTGTCCCACCCTTGCCTTCCCCTGCTGTGCCCACCAGTCTGTTTATGTCTCCATTGCTATCCACAAATAGTTTCACAGTACCATCTTTCTAGATTATATATATATATATATATATATATATGTGTGTTAATATACAATACTTGTTTTTCTTTCTGACTTACTTCACTTTGTATAATAGGCTCTAGGTTCATCCACCTCATTAGAACTGACTCAAATACATTCCTTTGCATAGCCAAGTAATATTCTAATGGGCATGTGTACCACAACTTCCTTATCCGTTTGTCTGTCAATGGACGTGTAAGTTGCTTTCATGTCCTAACTATTGTATATAGGGCTACAGTGAACATTAGGGCACATGTGTCTTTTCCAGCTATGGCTTCCTCAGGGTGTATGCCCAGTAATGCAATTGCTGAGTCATGTGGTAGTTTTATTCCTAGTTTTTTAAGGAATCTTCAAACTGTTCTCCATAGTGTCTGTATCAATTTGCAGTCCCACCAAAAGTGCAAAAGGGTTCCTTTTTTGCTACACCCTTTCCAGCATTTATTCTTTGTAGACTTTTTGAGGATGGCCATTATGACCAGTACATTAGTTTTTAGAATTTTCAATCATCACCTTCTTGCCTAAATTTGCAGGCAGTTGATATTCTCGATTTTAGTTTAAAAAATATTTACAAGTTCAACATATCATAATAGAGAGAGGAGACATTTATACTAACTTACACCGTTCCTTAATCTCTTGGACACTTGTGTCATATATTTTTTCATTCATCGATCTTTTGGGGACTGTAGCGGTTGTTGTTGCTTTTCTTCTTCTTTCTCCTTACCACCCCACCATTTTCTTCCTATAGTACATACTGCGTATGTAATGACAGATTTGTGGTTAGTAAACTCTATAAGTTTTTGTTAGTCTGAAAATGTACTCACCGTAACTCATTCATTTTCAACAGAAAGTTTGGCTGAGAACACACCTCTTGGTTGACATGTATTTTCTTTCAGCATCAGTTCAGTTCAGTCAATCCGTTTTCTCTGACACTTTGTGACCCTGTGGACTGCAGCATGCCAGGCGTCTGTGCCCATCATCAACTCCAAGAGCTTGCTCAAACCCATGTCCATTGAGTCAGTGATGCCATCCAGCCATCTCATCCTCTGTTGTCCCCTTCTCCTCCTACCTTCAGTCTTTCCCAGCATCAGGGTCTTTTCCAGTAAGTCAGTTCTGCACATCAGGTAATCCATTGGTGCTTCAGCTTCAGCATCAGTCCTTCCAATGAATATTCAGGACTTATTCCTTTTAGGATTGACTGGTTTGATCTCCTTGCAGTCCAAGGGACTCTCAAGAGTTATCTCCAGCACCACAGTTCAAAAACATCAATTCTTTGGCACTCAATTTTCTCACATCCATACATGACTACTGGAAAAACCATAGCTTTGACTAGATGGACCTTTGTCGGCAAAGTAATGTCTCTGCTTTTTAATATGCTGTCTAGGTTGGTCATAGCTTTTCTTCCCAGCAGCAAATGTCTTTTAATTTCATGGCTGCAGTCAACATCTGCAGTGATTTTGAAGCCCAAGAAAATAAAATCTGTCACTGTTTCCATTGTTTCCCCATCTGTTTGCCATGAAGTTATGGGACCAGATGCCATGATTTTAGTTTTTTGAATGTTGAGTTTTAAGCCAGCTTTTTCACTCTCCTCTTTCACCTTCATCAGAAGGCTCTTTAGTTCCTCTTTTCTTTCTGCCATAAGCGTTGTGTCATCCGCATAAGTGAGGTTAGTGATATTTCTCCCAGCTATCTTGATTGCAGCTTGTGCTGTTCCAGTCTGGCATTTTGCATGATGTACTCTGCATGTAAGTTAAATAAGCAGGGTGACAATATTCAGCCTTGACATGCTCTTTTCCCAATTTGGAACCAATCTGTTGTTCCATTTCAGATTCTAACTGTTGCTTCTTCACCTGCCTACAGATTTCTCAGGACGCAGGTAAGGTGGTCTGGTATTCCCATTTCTTGAAGAATTTTCTACAGTTTGTTGTGATCCACACAGTCAAAGGCTTTGGTGTAGTCAATGAAGCAGAAGTAGATGTTTTTCTGGAATTTTCTTGTTTTTTTTCTATGATCCGATGTATATTGCCAATTTTATCTTTGGTTTCTCTACCTTTTCTAAATCCAGCTTGAACATCTGGAAGTTCTCAGTTCATGTACTGTTAAAGCCTAGCTTGGAGAATTTTGAACATTACTTTGCTAGCGTGTGAGATGAGTGCAATTGTATGGTAGTATAAATATCCTTTGGCATTGCCTTCTTTTGAGATTGGAATGAGATACTGACCTTTTCCAGTCCTGTGGCCACTGCTGAGTTTTGCAAATATCTTGGCATATTGACTGCAGCACTTTCATAGCATCATCTTTTAGGATTTGAAATAGCTCAACTGGAATTCCATCACCTCCACTAGCTTTGTTCATAGTGATGCTTCCTAAGGTCCACTTGACTTTGCACTCCAGTATGTCTGGCTCTAGGTGAGTGATTACACCATCATGATTTTCTTGGTCATGAAGATCATTTTTGTATAGTTCTTCTGTGTATTCTTGCCACATCTTCTGCTTCTATTAGGTGTTTACCATCTCTGTTCTTTATTGTGCCTCTCTCTGCGTGAAATGTTCCCTTGGCATGTCTAATTTTCTTGAAGAGATCTCTAGTCTTTCCCATTCTGTTGTTTTTCTCTATTTCTTCTCATTGGTCACTAAGGAAGGCTTTCTTATCTCTCCTTGCTATTCTTTGAAACTCTGCATTCAGATGGGTATATCTTTCCTTTTCTTCTAAGTCCTTGCTTCTCTTATTTTCTCAGTTATTTAAGCCTCCTCAGACAACCATTTTGTCTTTTTTGCATTTCTTCTTCTTGGGGATGGGTTTGATCACTGCCTCTCATACATATTTACAAACCTCCGTCCATTGCTCTTCAGGCACTCTATCAGATCTAGTCTCTTGATTCTATTTGTCACTTCCACTGTATAATTGTAAGGGATTCTTTCAACATAGGTGTTGAGATTATTGAAATTAAGCATGCTTATTTTCCCCTTTTCCACTGGAGCTGTTAACATGTTAATCATAGTTATTTAAACTTCCCTGCTTGTTGACGTCAGCACTCATGTCACCTATGTATCTTGTTCTCAGTAGCTTCTTCTCTGGATTGAACATGTCTTTGGTATAAGCATGTCTTTGGCATGTCTAAGTAATTTTACTTAACCTCATGTCTCAGGTATTTTCTCTTTTAATATAAAAGTGTCATAGTTTTCAGCCACATATTCAGGTGTATAGTGTATCTTTAGTTAAATTTTGTACATGTTTCTAAGTATGTGTGCTACTGCTGCTGCTAAGTCGCTTCAGTTGTGTCCGACTCTGTGTGACCCCATGGACAGCAGCCCACCAGCCTCCTCTGTCGACGGGACTCTCCAGGCAAGAATACTGGAGTGGGTTGCCATTTCTATGTGTAAATTTCACTCTTTTGCTTATGAATATCCAATTTTTCTAGCATGATTTCTTAACGTTACTGTTCTTTGTCCATTGGGTTGTTTTTCCACCTTTG
Organism: Cervus canadensis; assembly: GCF_019320065.1. NCBI lineage: Eukaryota > Metazoa > Chordata > Mammalia > Artiodactyla > Cervidae > Cervus > Cervus canadensis. Next base: position 8,988,953 of record NC_057416.1, on the reverse strand, counting down.
TCAAAATCAGTTGACTATGGTTATGACTCTTTTTCTGATGTCTCTAACCTGTTTGAGTGATCTATACCTATAATTTAACAAATACATCTTACTTTGCCATGAGCATCGGATGAAAGGTTTTTGTTGCTTCACATCTCATCAGTGTTTGGAGTTAAGACATGCTAGTAGGTGTGTGTTAATTTCATGATACTGTTTTATCTTTAATTTCCAGGTGACACATGATGTTGAGACTCTTTACATATGCTTATTTGCCATTGGTATATCTTCTTTGGTGAGATATTTGGTAAGAACTTTGGTTATTTCTTAATTGAGTTGTTTATTTTCTTGTTGAGCTTATTTTCTTATTATTTGTATTTTTTGATACAAATTATTTTTCAGATATATCAGAAATATACAACCTCTGTTGAAACTTGAAGGATTGTGTTCATGAGTATTTCTGGGCACTCTATTTTGTTGCATTGTATTTGTTAGTATACCTCTGGGTTCTCTATTCTATTGTCAAATCTTTTGGCAATATTACCTTGTCTTGATTAATGCAACTTTATAGTAAATCTCAAAGTCATGGAATTTCAGACTTCAATTTTATGTTCTTCTTTTCAATATTATTTTGGCTATTCTGGGTTTTTCATTGTTGTATAAACTTCACAGTCAGTTTATTGATATCCACAAACCAACCTGCTGGAATTTTGACTGGCATCACATTGAATCTATACTTCAACTTGGGTAGAATGACATCTTAACAATATGGGATCTTTCTTTCCTATATGGAATATCTCTCCTTTATTTAGATCTTTATAATAAACTATTTTATCAGAGTTTTGTAGTTTGCCTTAGGCTATTTTATATATACTTTGTTGAATTTATACCTAAGTATTTCTCTTTTTGATGCTAATGGAAATGGTAATGTGTTTTCAATTTCTGGTACCAATTTTTATTGCTGGTGTAGGGGAAACAATGCTTTGTTTATATTAAGCTTAAATCCTGCAAACGTGCTAATATACTTATTAGTTCTATGAGTTTTTTGTTGACTCTAGTATTTTCTACATAGGCAAATCATGTCATCTGCAACAAAGAGAGATTTATTTCTTCTTTTCCAATCTGTTGCTGTTTATTTTGTTTTCTTGCTTTATTGTATTAAGAAGGACTTTTAGTACTATTTTAAATAAGATTGGTAAGAGTCAACATCCTGCCTCATTCTGAATCTTAGCTGGAAAATACCTAGTTTCTTAACACCTAACTGTTAACTATACTTCTTTTTAGACAGTATTTTTCAAAATGAAGAAGTATTGCTCTTTATTTGAATTTTTTATTTTGAATTGATATTGGGTTTTCTCAAATGATTTACCCGTATCTGTGGACATAATTATGATAATTTTCCCCTTTGGTCAGTTGATGTGATGGGTTAAATTGATTGATTTTTAAAAGTTGAACCAGACTTGCATGTGTGGAATAAATACCATTTAGTCATGGTATACAATTTACATGTTCTTGAATTTGATTTGCTAAGGACTTTTGCATTTATATTCATAGAAGAATATCAGTGTATACTTCTCATTTCTTCTGATATATTTGGTTTTATGGTAATGCCAGTCTCAGAATGAGTTAGGAAATATCCCTCTGCCTATCTGTTCCGGATGAGACTGTAGAGAGTTGATGGATTTACTTCCTTAAATACTAGGTAGAATTCACCGGTAAAAAATTCTTGGTGTAGTACTTTCTGTTGTGGAAAATTAAGAACTATTGATTCAGTTTCTTTAATAGATACGGGTATATTCAGTTTATAAGTTCTTCCCTATGTGAGTTTTAATAGATTATTTCTCTCAAGGAATTTTTAAATTTCTTCTAAGTTATCCAATATGTAGGCACGAAGTTTTTTGTGACATTTCTATATTACCCATGTAATGTCCATGGAATAAGTAGTGATGAACCTTCTTTCATTTCTTATATTAATAATTGTGTCTTTCTTGGTTAGCTAGGCTACATATTTAGCAATTCTATTCATCCTTGCAAAGAACCAGCTTATGATTTCATTGATTTTCTTTATTGATGTCCTATTTCCAATTGCATTGATTTCTGTGCTAGTTTTTATTATTTTTTCTTCTGTTTATTTACATTTAACTTTCTCTTATTCTAGTTTCCTAAGTTGGAAATTTATAGTATTGATTTTAGATTTTTCTTCTTGTCTAATTAATGCATTCAGTGCTATAAGATTCCTTCTAAGTAATGTTCAATGCATCTTGCAAATTTTCACATGCTGTATTTCATTTTCATTTTAAATAGATTTTTAAAATTTCAGATAGATTGAAAGTCAACCAGATATTTGATATCACATTAGTTATCAGAGGATTGAATAAATTCATGCCTCCAAATGTATCAGATATGTTCAATATAGTATCAACAATTCAGCCTGGGCAATAAGTTAAAGGAGATTGATATTCTCTGATTCGTAGGGCTAACACTTCTTAAATTTTTATCTTGCAAGCAAATCAAAGCCAGTTTAAATTCATGTGTAATGGACTGCAATACTTGTTTCTGTGCTTTCTCAGGGATATTTGTTTACTTGCTTATATTCACAACATAGTGAGATGGGGCTTAGATTTGATTCATATGATAAAAGAGTTACTTGTATTTATTATAGAAGACTTATATTGCAACCTGAATATTAAGCTAAAACTGAGTTTCAAATACTAGTTAAATATACAACCACAAGGGAGTGGCTGTTGAGCTAAGATTCAGAATCCAAAATAAATGTTAAAATTATGAGGAATAAAAAAAAATTATGAGGAATAACATAGGCCAGAGCCATCAGAGATATCCATCAAGCAATCAAAAATAGGTTATTTTCTCAGCCAGTTCTGAAATCAAAACAAGAAGCATAAGATTTGAATGGTTTGTTTGATTTGTGGAGATGTTACCTGTCACATCTGAAAACCTTAGTATCCCCTGTTCAGAAATTATGATGAAAAAATGACAGACCCTATATGATACCCTAAACAACTGCATACTCTCTTAGCACGTCAAAGAGCTATTGCCCAGGCAGCCCTTTGGGTTCACACTACTCCAATATTCAAATGACATTGGAAGTAATCAGTTTACATACAGGCAGGAATCTCTGGCAAAAGCCCATGAATGCCAACCAGTGGTGACTGAGGACTTTGGATTAGACAATTACCTGAGTGGGCCTCAAGATGTATTCCCTCTGAGAGGCAATTGCTTGCCTCTTACTGAACTTCAATTGAAATTGTTTCTGTTACAGAAGGAATTAAAAATATTTTAAGACTTGAAAAACTGATCACATCTACCTGGTAATATAAGAACAACATTCTAAAATGGAGGGAGATGCACTCTCTAAATAGAAAGGGTATATTCTTATTATAGAAATAGTAAGAATATGTATAAGCATCACTAGGGATACCCTCATAATTGAATAGGAAGCTCTCATGTCTTCAAGCCCTACATTAGACCACCCTGATAACTTAATTGATTCATACCTAAATGAACACTCTTCTGTTTTTACCAGAAGATAGTCAGCAAGTGATGTGGTTTACAGTTGGTAGCTCAAGGGACGAGGGCTAAAATTCAGACTGGAGCACAACTGTATTGCAATGTATTATAAGGCAGCTGTGCATTGATTGAAGAAGGAAAAGAAAATCTTCTCATTGAGTAGGATAAAAATTGGTAATCCTCACAGCATCTTAGAAAATGGGCAGTAGCAATCACGACATTAGGAGATGTCAATGGGACAAAGCCTGCAGAAATCACCCTCCATTGTTTGTAGCCGAAGGTTCGGAAAGGGTCTGGGCAAATTTAAGGAGTGTGCAATTTAGAGTAATCTATGTCTGTGATGTATCTTGATGCAGCTGCATGAACATTTGCAATAATTCTAAGGTTTTAACTCTGTCTTTTGGTTTCCATTTGACTTAATGGATAAATCTTAAAAAGATTTATCTATTATGGAGGGCACATTCTTAGGTAATAATGAGACCCATTGCCTCCTAAATACACGCAGAGGAGTTTATTTAACAACAGAGGTATGGAAATGTGTAACTTTTAAGCTTTTAAGAAAGATATTCAGATATAATAGTGATAAGTATCTCCTGCTTTTGCAACTTATTATAGTAACATGTGACCTAATGTTTATAGGTTATGAATTATGGATGGAGGGCAACCATCAAGGCAAAGCATATGTGGTTAAACTGAAACTAGTGTCATTTGGGGAAGATTTGGAGCCTCTGAGTCCTTTCAGCCATGCAGCACTATGTGATTGCTGCAAATATCATATCTCTAGCAGTTCCCAGGGCTTCCCAAGTGGTGCAGTAGCATTTCCAAGTGCCAGTGAAGGAGACGCAGGTTTGATCCCTGGTTGGGAAGATCCCCTGAGGTAGGAAATGGCACCCATTCCAGTATTCTTGCCTGGGAAATTCCATGGGCAGAGGAGCCTGGCAAGCTACAGTCCGTGGTGTCAAAGAAAGACAGACACAACTGAGCAACTGAGCACGCATATACACACATACACACACACACAGCGGTCCACAGCTTCTGACTACATCGTCTGTGTCTAAAGTATGTGAACTCATATTAATAAGTATTTTTACAGCTGAAGGCACTCTTTAGGTTTTTTGTTTAGTTTTTTGAATCGAGATGAAATTGATATAACACAAAATTTACCATTTTAAAGTAAACTATTCATCACCATTTTATGCATTTACCATGGTATACAAGCACTGTACCACTGTTTAGTTCCAAAGCGCTTTCATCAGCCCACAGGGAAAATCCATACCATTAGGCAGATTACTCTCTATCACCTCCCCTACCCCCACCCTAGCTCCTGGCAACCACCAGCCTGGTTTCTGCCTCTACTTACTATGCCCGATGTTTCAGGTAAATGTAACATGCAGTATGCTTACCTTTTGTGTCTAGCTTCTTTTACTTACTACAGTGTTTTTGAGGTTCATCTACTGGCTTGATCCAACACTGTATTTAATGCTTGGGAAAAACACTAACAGAGAAGGTAAGAATTCATGTTCTCAAGGGTTTGAAATTTAATAGCGGGAGAAAGTTAAGAACAAAGTTAAGAACACAGCTTATAAAAGTTTATATAAAATTTATAATATGATAGAAGGTTATGATTGATATGTATTAAAAAAAAGAGAAAATGTAAAACCAGGCAAGAAGTATTTTGAGAGATGGAGCCATTGGTTGCTGCAGGGATGATTGCAGTAATAAGAAACTGGCCAAGTCAGGACTTTAAGAATGTAGAATTATACTCAAAAAGAGAAAGAGGTGAGGCCATTGTTTAAGTGAATGTAGGGGCCCGGGACATTTCCTGCAGAAAAATTAGTTCTAGGAAATGCTCTACTGTGGAAGTGTGACACGTGTGGTCAAGAAATAGCAAATAGGTCAGTGTGGCTGGACCACGGAGAGTAGGTGAGAATGGTAGTGTTAGAAGCCTCACGGTGGGAAAATAGCACAGATCATGTACACTAGCACTGTGTTCTTTATTGTCAGGGCCTTGATTTCTACATTGGGTGAAATGGGAATTCATGGGAGGATTTTGATTTGATCATACTTATGCTTTACTTATGTAATTGCTTTATTAAAAACAAGTAAGAGTGATGTGGTAGATTTGATAATCCAGAGAAGAGATTATGATTTTAAACTGAGGCAGCATGGTGATAGTGAGGAGTGTATGTGTTTTCAAGTACAGCTAACACAGTTGTCTGATAAATTGGAGATAGTAGGATAAAAATGAAAAATCAGTTGGTATTTTTGGCCTGAGCAACTGAAAAATGAAATTTATGAGGAATATTTGCATATCCAATCACTGGCATTAAGATTTAGGATGAATGTTTCAATCTTCTGGAAGACTTGTGGCAGGAAAGCTTAGATTTTGTTCTAAACTATGAAAAATCAAAAGTCTGAAAGCAGAAAACTTAGCCAGGGGATCTGATACTCAGATGTAAGGTCATGATATATCAATACATTAGCCTGGCTTTGCACTGACTATGTCAGAATCCAAGATACTAGCACAGCACACAAAGGAGATATAAAATTGGGTAGATTTGAAATTTAATTCTCTTCTTGGTGAAGATTTGTCTCTCAGAGTCCCAGCAGAGAAGAGACTTTGGAGAGCATGGGAACAGAAAGCCAGGCAGGCATAGGAAGGTCCTTCTACTCCTTGTTGCAGAGCAAGACTTGACAAATTATGGTCAGTGGGCAAAAATCAGTGTTTCTTATGTTTGTAATACAGCTTTATTGTAACATAGTCACACATATTTGTTTATATTTTTCTGTGGCTGCTTTATTGCTAAAAAGGTAGAGTTGAATAGCTGCAAGAGAGGCCATATGGTATACAAAATATTCATTTACTGACCTGTATTATTTATCATCTGGCCTTTTACAGGTCGATGAGCACGGACCTCAACTATGCATGAAGGATTAAAAAAAAATCAGTTCATCCTTCCAACTACATGCTATAGTATAGTGTACCTAGTATAAGTATTTCCATTTTCATGTTTTTCTACTTTATTTTTAGACTTATGAGCATGTAACTAAACAAAACCAAGATAAAATTGCAGATTATGCCAGAAACTAGTACCAATAATACTTGTAGAAGTAGTGGTTGTAATCAAGGTTATAGATTCTGAGGCTCCATTAATTACTGATCATTGTTATTGAAAGAAGCAATCTATGCCAAGATATTCCAGGCTCATGGCTTAATTTGATAAAACCCCACAAAACAAAATATTTTGTAAATGAATATTTTATTAATGAATGTATCTACAAGCTTCTCAGGTGGCACTAGTAGTAAAGAATCAGCCTGCCAATGCAGGAGACATAAAAGATGCAGGTTCATTCCCTGGGCCAGGAAGATCCCCTGGAGAAGGGCATGGCAACCCACTTCAGTATTCTTACTGGAGAATCCCACGGACAGAGGAGACTGGTGGGCTGCAGTCGACGGGGCTGCTAAGGGTTGGACACAACTGAAGTGACTTAGCATGCCTATGTGTATACTAGTATACATATGAAGTCATACTTTCTGATAATTTATTTCACATCCCTTTATTTTTCCTACATGAAAAGGCAATTTAAATATGAGCTTCTACTTGGATGGCTCATATCTCCAACAGCAATTTTCAAACAAACAAGAGGATGATATTTTAGAGTCAAATACAATAATACCTTTATTACTGTTAGATACTGAGGCAATATCTCATGTTAAAAAATGCGAGCTTCCTAAAAAAGCATTATTCCAGAACTCTAGAAGCATGTAGGTATCCTTAAAAACATATTAAAGTCTCAAATAAATTATAAAAAATGTTAGTCAAGGCAAAGAAGTCTTTTAATTACTATATTCCAGAATTTCAAATGTCTTTACACAGAAGACATTGGCCAGCTGTTCTTCATATCCAAAGAGAGAAGAGCAACAGAAGCAGCAGTCAAGTTAGCAATAAGGAGAGTGTACTAAAAGCAAGGGAGAGAGCATTACAGGGCTGTTAAGAAGTCTTCTCTGGGAAATCATAGACATGAGTGGATTCTCATTGTCTGGAACAGTGAGCATGTGGCCCAGGAAAAAGTTAGAGGGGAAATTAAATGTACTTTCCCATCCTGAAAGCTCTGTAGGTAATTTAAAATTTAGGATACATTTCTCAACACTTAGAACATATGGGAGCTAGTTTATGTAAGACATTTCATAAATCACAGGTTTTTATGTAGGGTCAAAGGTTACTTCCTGCTCTTGAATAATTACTGGAAAATTTAAAATATTTTAAAGACACTATTTACAAGATAGCTTTAAAAATTAATCTTACATGTTTTCTATCAAGGAACTAAAAAAAGGCATCAAATAGATATTGCAGCTAGCTTTAATGTTCATAGCCATTTGAGAAAATTGGGTCAAATGTTTTGGGGCGTATTTCCAATTTAAAAAAAAAAAGACATCTGAAAGAAAATTAAAGTGTGTAAGTAATTTCCTAGGTATCTCATGTATATAGTATATATTTTGTGGAAAATATGCAAGTATTTGATTATCTGTGGAATAAGAGCTTATCTAGATAGGCTACTGGCGGGGTATTTAAGTAAGTAAGTGCCGTGTGCATGCTCAAGTTTGTCTGATTCTTTGCGACCCTGTGGACTGAAGCTCACCAGGCTCCTCTCCATGGGATTATCCTAACAAGACTACTGGAGTACATTACCGTTTCCTACTTGAAGGGATCCTTCCTACCTAGGGACTGAACCCGTGTCTCTTGTGTCTTCTGCACTGCAGGCAGATTCTTTATCACTGTGCTACCCGGGGAAGCAATGGGTATTTAAATGGGGCCTCAAACATGAAAAAAATTAAATATGCAAAGTAAAAATACAATATTAAAGGAAACACTTTAAAATAAATTGCAAAATGTTAAAATTAAAAATAAGAAAGTTAAAAAAAATGAGAAAGTTTAAAAAAGCAAATACAATTTTATTCAAATTATTAACCTTATTTTTAAAGTTTTTCTTTAAGGAAGGCATTGAATTTGCAGTGGATAAATTAGTGTGCTCTGAAGTGACATATGGGATTTCAAGTTTTGGTTCTAACACGCAGAATATCTGTGGTTTGGGGAAGATAGTTACTCTTGAGCCTCTTCTGTTTCATGCTGTAATTATAAGAATTAAAATAGTTAATAAACATAAAACAGAAGAGTGTCATATGGAGAGCACTCGCTACATGTAGACTGTTCAGAGTATAAGTGGAAGCAATGGTAACAATAGACATGATAGCAGTACCAATAGTATTAGTGTTAATACAACTATAACATTAATATTGGTCTTATGTGATTCAGTAAGGTGAGTCATTTTTAAGCCTAAATAATATAATGAAATAATACATCAAACATTAAAGACCACACATATGTAACACTGGAATGACATTCAATCATGAATTAAAATATGAATTAGGCATAGATATATTATGGACCGTGTTAATAGCAGGACTTTTAGGATTTGATCTGTTATGACTAGTGCAGTCATTAGAAATGTCTTTTAATGTTCTTTCAAATGATCCACAGAAGTTAAAATAAAATAAAGCAAGATTCACTTAAAGAAATATAAAAAATTAGTTTTCATAACATATATTGAAAGAAAGCAAAAGGAAGAAAATTAATACCAGTTATACAAGAAACTTTCACATAATTGAATCAATCTAGCTAGTGATAGGCACCTAGTTAGTAAACAGTGGAGCCAGAATTTGAAACAAAACTGTATAACTTAATAATATATTTATTAATAGCTAAACTACAATATGTAGTCTCCTATTTACAAGTCCATGAGAGAGGAAATGCATAAGTAATTTCTAAATTATTATGTTACCCTCCCCAGGATAGAACACTATATTTTAAAAAGATGAAACCAATAATTGAATTTATATAAACTATAATTTATTTGTCTTTTAAACACTTTTTACTTAATGTTAGTATTTAATTTAATTATTTTATTTTCATCAAGAAAAGAACATTCTTAGCATAGTAAAGCTTCATTTATTCCTCACACAACTGACACTAAAACAAATTCATGTAGATTACTTATCAGAGGAATATGACTCTGAAACACCCTCTGTCACTATGACAAGGTCATCAGAGTTTTGTTTAAAAAATAATTTCATGTAAATTTGCCATAGGAATCACTAAATTTGAAGTAGTGATAGATACAGAGACTTTTGAAGAGATACTGTTTATGGTTTCTTTTACTCAGTCTTAGATTAAAAAATTGCGTCTCTTAATTCATTTTTTAACCTCTGAGAACTGAGAACTATTCAGTAAAATCACCAAGTTAATGTTCTACTTGCAGCAGCAGTATATTGCGTGGTGGGAAAGCAAGTTCAACAAATGCTGTAACTTGATTCCAGATTAATTTATTTAGATTCTTTTCTCCTCTACTTTTCCCCTTGAAGATCTCTCTAAGTTAATGATTCACTTTCTGAATCATTATGCTTTAGATTTCCAATTATGATTCCGATTTTATTGCAGAAATCTATGCCATTTTTTCCCTGATCTGAGATTGTTCTTTTTTCCCCCAGATTATATCTCTGCCAAATGATGAACCAAGGAAATTTTTCTAATATATGTGTGTTCTCAATCACTCAGTGGTGTCTGACTTTTTGCGACCCTATGGACTGTAGCCTGCTGAGTTCCTCTGTCCATAGGATATTTCAAGCAAGAATATTGGAGTGGGTTGCCATTTCCTACTCTAGGCTTAAAAACTTAAAAAAAAAAACAAAAAAAAAACTAAGATCATGGCATCCAGTCCCATCACTTCATGGCAAATAGATGGGGAAACAATGGAAGCAGTGACAGACTTTACTTTCTTGGGCTCCAAAATCACTGCAGATGTGACTGCAGCCATGAAATTAGAAGATGCTTGCTCCCTGGAAGAAAAGCCATGGCCAACCTAGATAGCATATTATAAAACAGAGACATTACTTTGCTGAACAAGGTTCATCTAGTCACAGCTATGGTTTTTCCAATAGTCAGGTGTGGATATGAGAGTTAGATCATAAAGAAGGCTGAGCACTAAAGAACTGATGCTTTTGAAGTGTGGTGCTGGAGAAGTCTCTTGAGAGTCTCTTGGATGGTAAGGAGATCAAACCAGTCCATCCTAAAGGAAATCAGGCCTGAATATTCATTGGAAGGACTGATGCTGAAGCTGAAGCTCCAATACTTTGGTCACTTGATGCGAAGACCTGAATCATTAGACAAGATCCTTATGCTGGGTAAGATTAAAGGCAAGGGGAGAACGGGACAACAAAGGACGAGATGGTTGGATCGTATCACCAACTCAGTGGACATGAGTTTGAAGAAACACTGGGAGATGGTGAAGGATAGGGAAGCCTGGCATGCTGCAGTCCATGGGGTCTCAAAGAGCTGGACACAACTGAGTGAACAACAACTCCAGGGGATCTTCCCATTCCAGAGATAGAACCTATGTCTCTTGCATTGGCAGGCAGATTCTTTACCATTGTGCCACCTCATTGACAAAAGCATTAAAATACTATTTTGAATGCACAATTTGGTATTTTTTACAGAAATCTTCAGGTAAATAGCAGAAAGATACACTGTCTAGCCTGGCTACTCCAATTGCCCAGTATCATGCAACAGTCCTTTTCAGTCTACTACTGTGACAAGAGTTTTCCTTCTTTCTTTTTTTAAAATAATAACCTGAAAATAATTTTCTCATTTGCATTATCGTATGAAATAGTTAATTTTCTTTTTGAAAAGATTGTAGTGTCTTACTATGTCAGTCTCATCCTGGCCCAGTCTGCAACCCACCTTTTAGAAAGGTGGACAGTCTTGGAGAAGACTTCAGTCCAAAACAGTGCTTGATTTCTGTATATTTTTAAAAAGCACAGAGATATAAGCATCAATATTTAAGCTATTCTTGCATTGGGGAAACACTGAGTTCTGCAATTGCCATTGCTTGAGTCTACTCATTACAATGTAAGAATTGAAATAAATTATTTTGTTCCACATATTACCGTATAGTATTGGGTTTAAAGATATGGCTATATGGGATTTAATGACTCTGCACTGGCATGAAAGTATTTTATCATTCTCTGAATTACTCCTAGACAGTTACAAGCAGCCACATTGGGGTAAGGGCCTTGCACAACATACAGATATTTCTGGAAGGTCCTTAGTCCTCAGAACTGTAAAGGCATAGAGCGATGGATTGAAACTTCAGCTTGCCAAGCCTGCAGCAACTCCTCTGGCCCTTTTAGACCTGGCGCTGATGGGTTTCTGAGGGAGTGACATTCATATGCCCTTGGGCAAAAACACATCATCCAGTCTGAGGAATGTAAAAGCTGAATGCTTTAAAGGTGAAATCTAAGATCTTTTTTAAAAAGTAGCAATTTTAAAGTTTTCTTCTTCCCCAAACTATTAATATGAAAATTCAGACAACTTTCCTTTAATCTGTACTTCATGTATCAACATGAAAGGCATTTTTAATCTTGACTTTATTAATTCTCTAGATATAAGCATCTAATGTAAAAGTGAACTTTCTAAAGGCTTAATGCAGAATACATTACTCAATACTTTTTTTCCCCTCACGCCAACACCCACTTATAGTAGCCATTAAAAAAATTGTCAGTGAAAGTACTATATCGCCTGCTTTCCAAACTCAATATTCTCTCCTCAGACATGGTCTTGGGACCTGTGATGCAATATGAATTTATATAGGAGTTTTCTTTAACCTCTTTGACACTTGTTGAATATATTGGTTTAATCTTGACTACTTCCAGGAACTTTTGCTTATGAAAAATAGCCATTCTCTTTCAGAAAAAAGGAAACACAGGCAGTTAAATATAGCTCAGCCTCATGATATATAATTGATACTACTTAAGATCTTCATTTGTTCAAATCAAGTCAATTCTAATACTGCATTTCCTGCTTTTAAAAAATTACTGAACATTTATATTTTGAATGCATTGCATTTGAAGCAAAGGAATGGCCAAAGTAGTATATGGCATTTTCTAAGATATCTAGAAGTTTAAAATCTAGATAGGGTAACAGCACATTTTAAAAAGGACATTGTACATAAATGTGAAAAATCTGGTTAGCAGTTGGATATAAATGCCTGGTGCTAAGTTGATAGACACAGCTATAAAAAGCATTAGCATTAAGATAAAATATGTATCCATGTGAGTGGAAAAGCATCTTTGAGAGAAAGGAACATACACCAAAGATCAGAAGATAGATCACTGGAGCATAGCAATACTTGATAAATTAAGTAGTTGATAAGAAACCTATTAAGTGGTTGATAACATGTACTAAACACAGGAAAAGAGAAATTAAGTTCCTATGAAAGGCCATGTAAAATGAGTAAGAATAGGTTATTCAGAGATCATTCCTAAGGCTCTTAGCTATTGAATTAGTATGCTATTATTTTGAATAACTTTGGCATAAAAGGCAAAAAACAAGAGTGGACAAGCAAACAGAAGAACTTGAAATTAAAGCAGTAACTTTTACAAATTTTCTAATATACATAGGAAGATTCAAATCATCAGGAAATGGCATGATTTTAAAATATGGAAGCAAAGGGATCATTAAATCTACTTAGTAAGGATGTGTGTGTGTGTGTATGTGTGTGCACTCAGAGGTGTCTGACTCTGCAGACCCATGGACTGTAGCCCATGAATCTCCTCTGTCCCTAGAATTTTCCAGGCAAGAATACTAAAGTGGGTTTCCATTTCCTACTCCAGCTTACCCAGGGAGTGAACTCGCATCTCTGGTATCTCCTTATTGGCACGCAGGTTCTTTACCACTGCACCACCTCGGAAGCACTCAGTAAGGATCTAAGAAATAGCAAAACATGTTCATATCTGGAGAAGTGCACTTTTAGCTCACTACAGATGACAAATTTATCTAGCAGATACTGTTCTTTCATCCAGCAGCGATTTCTTTTTTTTTTTTTTTCCAGCAGAGATTTCTTATTGTGAAGATTTTTAACCTAATTTTGTCTTTGAAACCTTGATTTCTGGAACTTAGCTGTTGGTCCAGTGGTTAAGACTCCAGGGTGCATGGGTTTGATCCCTGGTTGGGTAACTAAGATCCTTCTTGCCACATGTCATGGGAAATAAACTATTGATTGCTGCAAATATTTTGGAAGACAGAATATAAAGGATATGCCCATGAAGAGCTGGTGCCACAAAGAGCTGAAATAAATTAAAAGGGTAAATTAAAATTATTGGGAACAAGAAGGTAGATTTCTGTCCTGAACTTGACACAGGATGAAGGAGAATATATTTATCCTGAGAATGTGAAACCATAAGTTAGTCCTCATGAAACTTTTGGTGCAAATTTATATGAACAGTATGGCCCATTAAGCCTCAATAAACAGTTTAATATCATATTTTTCCCAGTTGGGAATATTCCTGTGGAGAAAAGCAATTTTACTCTTTCCTCAAAGATTAAAATGATGGAAAGAAGGCACCATGACTATGAAAAAGCAAACCCAGAAAATAATATCTGCATCAAATATTTTGTAAATATTAAAAATTATAAAAGTATAAATAAAGCTAACTATATTTGAAAGAAAACCCCTGAAATATATGTTCTAGAAATGACTATTTTTCCGTTGACATTAAAAATACAATGACACTTTAAACTGCTAATTAGATAGTATAAAAATAAAATTCGTGTACTAGAAAATGAATCCCACCAAATTACAGGAATACTAGGTTATGTTGCACTTTGCTTTATTGTACTGCAAAGATGTTGCATTTTTCCTAATTGAGGGTTCATGGGAACCCTGTGTCAAGGAAGAATCTTATTGCCATTCTTTCCAACAGCATTTGCTCACATCCTGTCTCGGCATCACACTTTGATAATTCTTGCAATATTTCAAATGTTTTTATTATTATAGCATTATTATGGTGATCTCCTTCCAAGGAGTAAGCGTCTTTTAATTTCATGGCTGCAGTCACCATCTGCAGTGATTTTGGAGCCCAAAAAATAAAGTCTGACACTGTTTCCCCATCTATTTCCCATGAAGTGATGGGACCAGATGCCATGATCTTAGTTTTATGAATGTTGAGCTTTAAGCCAACTTTTTCACGCTTTTCCTTCACTTTCATCAAGATGCTTTTTAGTTCTTCACTTTCTGCCATAAGGGTGGTGTCATCTGCATATCTGAGGTTATTGATATTTCTCCTGGCAATCTTGATTCCAGCTTGTGCTTCTTCCAGCTCAGCGTTTCTCATGATGTAATCTACATATAAGTTAAATAAGCAGGGTGACAATATACAGCCTTGACGTACTCCTTTCCTGATTTGGAACCAATCTGTTTTTCCATGTCCAGTTCTAACTGTTGCTTTCTGACCTGCATATAGGTTCCTCAAGAGGCAGGTCAGGTGGTCTGGTATTCCCATTTCTTTCAGAATTTTCCACAGTTTATTGTGATCCACACAGTCAAAGGCTTTGGCATAGTCAATAAAGCAGAAATAGATGTTTTTCTGGAACTCTCTTGCTTTTTTGATGATCCATTGGATGTTGGCAATTTGATCTCTGGTCCCTCTGCCTTTTCTAAAACCAGCTTGAACATCTATCTGGAAGTTCCCAGTTCACGTATTGCTGAAGCCTGGCTTGGAGAATTTTGAGCATTACTTTGCTAGCGTGTGAAATGAGTGCAATTGTGTGGTAGTTTGAGCATTCTTTGGCATTGCCTTTCTTTGGGATTGGAATGAAAACTGACCTTTTCCAGTCATGTGGCCACTGCTTAGTTTTCCAAAAAGCTGGCATATTGAGTGCAGCACTTTCACAGCATCATCTTTCAGGATTTGAAATAGCTCAACTGGAATTCCATCACCTCCACTAGCTTTGTTCATAGTGATGCTTTCTAACGCCCACCTGACTTCACATTCCAGGATGTCTGGCTCTAGGTGAGTGATCACACCATTGTGATAATCTGGGTCGTGAAGATCTTTTTTGTACATTTCTGTGTATTCATGCCATTTCTTCTTAATATCTTCTGCTTCTGTTAGGTCCATACCATTTCTGTCCTTTATCGTGCCCATCTTTGCATGAAATCTTCCCTTGGTATCTCTAATTTTCTTGAGGAGATCTCCAGTTTTTCCAATTCTATTGTTTTCCTCTACTTCTTTGCATTGATCGCTGAGGAAGGCTTTCTTATTTCTCCTGCCTATTTTTTGGAACTCTGTATTCAAATGGGAATATCCTTCCTTTTCTCCTTTGCTTTCTGCTTCTCTTCTTTTCACAGCGATTTGCAAGACCTCCTCAGATAGCCATTTTGCTTTTTTGCATTTCTTTTCCATGGGGATGGTCTTAATCCCTGTTTCCAGTACAATGTCACGAACCTCCATCCATAGTTCATCAGGCACTGTCTCTCAGATCTAATCCCTTAAATCTATTTCTCACTTCCACTGTATAGTCATAGGGATTTGATTTAGGTTATGCCTGAATGGTCTAGTGATTTTCGCTACTTTCTTCAATTTAAGTCTGAATTTGGCAATAAGGGGTTCATGATCTGAGCCACAGTCAACTCTCAGCCTTGTTTTTGCTGACTGTATAGAGCTTCTCCATCTTTGGCTGCAAAGAATATAATCAGTCTGATTTCGGTGTTGACCATCTGGTGATGTCCATGTGTAGAGTGTTCTCTTGTGTTATTGGAAGAGGGTGTTTGCTATGACCAGTGCATTCTCTTGGCAAAACTCTCTTAGCCTTTGCCCTGCTTCATTCTGTACTCCCAGGCCTGTTACTCCAGGTGTTTCTTGACTTCCTACTTTTTCATTCCAGTCCCCTATAATGAAAAGGACATCTTTTTTGGGTGTTAGTTCTAAAAGGTCTTGTAGGCCTTCATAGAACTGTTCAACTTCAGCTTCTTTAGCATTACTAATTGGGGCATAGGCTTGGATTACCATGACACTGAATGGTTTGCCTTGGAAACAGAGATCGTTCTGTCGCTTTTGAGATTGCATCCAAGTACTGCATTTCGGATTCTTTTGTTGACCATGATGGCTACTCCATTTCTTGTAAGAGATTCCTGCCTACAGTAGTAGATATTAAAAAGCAGAGACATTACTTTGCCAATAAAGCTCCATCTAGTCAAGGCTATGGTTTTTCCAGTGGTCACTTACGAATGTGAGAGTTGGCCTGTGAAGAAGGCTGAGCACCAAAGAATTGATGCTTTTGAAATGTGGTGTTGGAGAAGACTCTTGAGAGTCCCTTGGACTGCAAGGAGATCCAACCAGTCCATCCTAAAGGAGATCAGTCCTGGGTGTTCACTGGAAGGACTGATGCTGAAGCTGAAACTCCAATCCTTTGGCCACCTCATGCGAAGAGTTGACTCATTGGAAAACACCCTGATGCTGGGAGGGATTGGGGGCAGGAGGAGAAGGGGACGACAGAGGATGAGATGGCTGGATGGCATCACCTACTCAATGGACATGAGTTTGAGTAAACTCTGGGAGTTGATCATGGACAGGGAGGCCTGGCATGCTGCAGTTCATGGAGTCGCAAAGTGTCAGACACGACTGAGCGACTGAACTGAACTGATGGTGATCTCTGATCAGGGAACTTGTTTTTAGGTGACATGAACTATACCTATATACAATGACAAACTTTATCAGTAGATGTGTATGCACAATGGAATATTACTCAGCCATTAAAAAGAATACATTTGAGTCAATTCTAATGAGATGGATGAAACTGGAGCCCATTATACAGAGTGAAGTAAGCCAGAAAGATAAACACCAATACAGTAGACTAACGCATATGTACATGGAATTTAGAAAGAAGGTAACGATAACCCTGTATGCTAGACAGCAAAAGAGACACAGATGTATTGAAAAGCCTTTTGGACTCTGTGGGAGAGGGCGAGGGTGGGATGATATGGGAGAATGGCATTGAAACATGTAAAATATCATATGTGAAATGAATCGCCAGTCCAGGTTTGATGCATGATACAGGGTGCTCGGGGCTGATGCAATGGGATGACCCAGAGGAATGGGATGGGGAGGCAGGTGGGAGGAGCATTCAGGATGGGGAATACATGTACACTCATGGTGGATTCAAGTCAATGCATGACAAAACCAATACAATATTGCAAAGTAAAATAATTAATTAAAAAAAAAAAAAACAAGATTAGTTCCAAATGTCCAGACTGGTGATGTCACACACACACTGAGAGGACATAAAGAGTGTTGTCACTCATACAATGAGACATTTTGGGGTGAGTAAGGCAGGTTTTCCAAAAGCTGGTCCAAAAATGACTTAAGGGAGCAGGAAAAGATACTCACTTGGGATCTGAAGTGTTTAGGAGACGGAGTCAGGGTAAGGGTTTGAAGTTTCCATTCACACCAAAGTAAAAACCTCTCAGGGTATTTCCATTCAAAAATAAGTTACCTTCCTATGTGCTTCTACCAGCAGTGTGATTACAGTAGGCCCTCCATATTTGCAGGGTCTGGGTCTGCAAGTTCAACCAAGGGCAGATCAAAAATATTCAAAGCAGTTTTCCAAATAGTTCCAAAAAGCAGATCATGAATATTCTGTTCATATTCACTGGCAGTTGTTTACATAGCACTTGCATTATTACACTTACAACATTTTATATAGCGCTTACATTGTATTAGGTATTAGAAGTACAAATGATTTAAAGTATAGGGGATAATACGTGTAAGTTATATGCACATACTATGCCATTTTATATAGGGAACCTGAGCATCCAGGAATTTTTGTATCCACAGAGGTGCTGGAACCAATCCCTTGCAAGTAGTAGGGGAGGACCATATATCTCTTTCAGCATTTACGTGGTGTCTTACATTATTGAATGTGTATTATTCCCCCTCGAATAAAATCCTTGAGAAAAAGGACCACATTTTACTCATTTTTATAACCTCATTATACCTACTGTGCCTTGTAAATTTTTAATACATTCCAGCATAAATTTTTACTGATGGAACACCACAAACTCCTTATCTAATATATATAATCATAGACGCTAAAAAATGCATTGTTCTGTGTGGCATAGGACATTTGTCATCTTGGCCTTCTAATTTTATGATTTGGATTTTACATAAAAGAAAACAAAATATGCTACTTCATTCAATGTAGCACAGTATTTACAAAGAAGAACACTGATTTGTTTCTGTCCTTGATCCTCAGTGTTTTTGATGACTGCATGCCAACAGATTAGGCTGTAATTGACTAAACAGAAGACATGGTCTCTTAAATTATCTTGTCTATTTTGAACCTAATAACAAACTGTGTTCATAATATTTCTATTTGCATTATTAAAGGATAAAAACACGTCACACATTTTCATAGTTCAGTCATCCCTCTGCTAATAAAAAGAGACATAAAACGAGAAAGTTTATTGGCTGGTTCAGTTAGTGGAGTTTATAGCAAGAAACTGGAAGACTGAAGGTAGAATAGGTCAGGCCTGTCTTTCCTGTTCCCTCCGTTCTTCATGACCTTGGATTTGGTGGTAGCGTCCCACCAAGTTTAAGTTCCCACAGAACGTTCCCTTTTCTTTGTATGCGCTCAGTTGCTCAGTCATGTCCAGCTCTTGCGGCTTCCTGGACTGTGTAGCCCAGCAAGCTCCTCCATCCACGGAATTTTCCAGGCAAGGATACTGGGGTGGGTTGCCGTTTCCTCCTCCAGGGGATCTTCCTGACCCAGGGATCCAACCTGTGTCTCTTGCATCTCCTGCATTGGCCAGAGGATTTTTTACCACTGTGCCAACTGGGAATATAACCACATTGTTTTCTTATTTATTAGCCCTAGAGTAGTAACAGATTCTTGTTACTGGATTCTGTATGCCATAACCTCCCTTACCTCCTTAATCCTGCTCACACCTATGGATTTTAGTGTCCATATATAATTTTTACACATTTTTAGTATTATCATCTGTATAGGATCAATTAACACACAGGGCCCCATGTCATTTGAGACTCAGTTGATTTCAAATTATGTGTCTGAAGGCCCAGAGATATTATTCTCATGAAACCAGAATTGCAAGTTGCTGTATTAATGCTGCACGGTGTCTTTAAGTTTATGTAAAATCAAAAGGATGACTTTGAGAAACTCTACATCTGGCTATTTATTATCTTGGTGGACATTGATATTAAGAGGTTCCTATTGAAAGATGCTATTTTTAAAATGACAACATTTTGCTTTTCAAGTATATTCTACAGTTATGATAAAATGGGAGTGGGGGATGTGAACATGGAGTTCATTCTTCATGAAAGAACAGAAACCCTCAGAATGAGTATCAGTGCTCTGTTTTCTAACCTCCCAGGACCGTATTATTTTCTCTTTGCTTTCATCTCTGCAGTTTGTTTATATTTTGTTAGCAAAGTTATGGGCTTACAAAGGGATTTGGAGGGGCTACATTTTATCCATCATTTAATAATTTTGATTAGGAAAGTATTTTAATGTATGTTAGCTGCCATGCTTCTGAAAGTAAAAAGTGTGGCTTTTAGAGGGGCTTTTCTGGTCACTCAGACAGTAAAGAATCTGCCTGCAATGCAGGAGACCCAGATTTGATCCTTTGGCTGGGACGATCCCCTGGAGAAGAGAATGGTAACCCATTCCAGTATTCTTGCCTGGAGAAGTCCATGGACAGAGCAGCCTGGTGGGTCCATGGGGTCGCAGAGTCGGACACGACTAAGCAGCTAACACACACACACACACACACACACACACATTTGACGATTAGATTTTTACCTTTGTGTTTTCCAGGAAAAGTACATAATGAATGCTCGAAAGATAGGTTATATTGTAATATTAATAGCTGTATAGAATGTGCATGTAGCTAATCTCATAACCCATAGTAATTCCTAAGTTCTTTGATGAATATCTACCTCTTTGCCTATTTGTAATATTTCAGACACTATAAGATAAAATACTCCTGATATTTCTGAACCTTTGTCCATTCTTTATTGTAAATTCTGTAATCCCAATAGGAACTGGATAACTTAAAAAACTCTAAACAACTTTTGTAGCTATGCTATTAAGGTGAGAAAAAATGAAATTTGGGATTTCTCAGGCCAATACTTCTTGTTTGGACCTTCTCATTATGGAAGAAAATAAGTAGGGTTTCTAGACTTAGACATGTGTTGAAGAAATCCGGGGCATAATTACTTCCGCAACAGCTCACCCTAAAGCCCAGTTTCTAGGCCTGGCTTCTCACAGCAAGCTACTAAACTGTGGCTTGCTTGCTTGCTCAGTCACTTCAGTCATGTCCTACTCTTTGCGACTCCATGGATTGTAGCCCACCAGGCTCCTCTGTCCATGGGATTTTCCAGGCATGAATACTGGAATGGGTTGCCATGCCCTCCTCACAGAAGTACAAAAACAATGAGTTAAGTCAAAGGGTGATGTTTTTACCTCACCTTAAGTAAACAAGAGTGCCTGAATAGCTTTGTAAGATTTCTAACACAATGTCACAGCATGTTTTTCTCTACGTTTTGAATAATATTTTTTCCATTAAGTAAATAAGAGTGCCTGAATAGCTTTGTAAGATTTCTAATGCAATGTCACAGCATGTCTTTCTCTATGTTTTGAATATTTTTTCCAAGTTGACTGTCAGTCACATCTCTGATATAAATATTCTGCTTATTATTGAAAAAAATTATTATCCACATTGATTATTTTGTGTTTTAACTTTCAATTTGGTTAATAAAATAAATTTATTCAGAATATTTGGTTAAAGAAGCAGTGATAACTTTGCCACCCATGATAACTTTTAAAAAGTTAAATAAAACTAAGTTTTTGGCCTGAGGCTCAATAATGGCAAATTTCCAGATAAAAGGCAAAATGTTTTCATTCTGAGAACATGGAAATAGAGATATAAAAGAAGATTCTTTTGTAGCTGTAACTACACCTGTCACTGCACATGACAGATATAATGAGTGTGGTTCCCTTGGGTTCCAGGGAAAATGAAATAGGGACCTCAGGAGATCTTATCATTTACAAGAAACTTAAAAAACTGACAGGTATTTTTATTGGATGTGTGTAATTTTTGTATTGCTCCCCTATGATTTTTCCATTCAGCATTGTTATCATTGCCATTTATTTTAAATGCTTCAGAGCAGTGTGTCCACTAGAAACATAATATGAACTACACATATGAGCTAATATGGGTCATTTAAAATTTTTCAGTAAATCCCACATTAAAATTATAAGGAAATGGAGAAAATTATTTTACTTAGGTAAAATTTAATTTTACACATTATATTAGTTATTTGTCTGATATCAGCACAAATTGTTTCTTTCCATCTTTTGGGAGAGGAATTGTTAAGAACATAGATTCCTGAATATTAACAACAGGTGAGGAATAGATCTACTTTAAAAAGATAAAAAATAACCCTTATTGAGTTACACTCATAGTTGTTTCAGTGCCTATGGAAATATTAATATATATATTCTATAAATAAATGAGCAAGCACCTAGAATAATATCTTGTGAAGATACTCATTTAATTATCTTCAATACTTTATTTCCATATAAAATGATGTTATCTTCAATAGTCAACTCAGTTGGCCTCAAAGAGATTATGTAACCCATAGAGTCCATGTTCCCAAGAAATAGATTGTGTTTCAAGCATTTTTGAGTACAGCAATTTGACGAAGCCTAGGGATGATATTGATTCCATTTGTGTAACTTTCCCACTTTACTGGACATTATTTTCTCCACTATAATTTCAATTTTACTATAATTAAGAGATTTAAGAACTCTGGGCCTTCCATGTTGATTTTATGAGGAACATAAGATAGTGCTGTATTTGTTTAAATATGGATTCTGGTGTGTAAAACTGAAGTAAACCCTCAATTTACTGCCCTTTGTCTAAATAATCTTGTAAAAAGGGAATGAATCACATCTTAATGAACATAAATAAACTTAACCAAAATTTTTATGCGGTCAACTTTGTGTCCATCTTTTACAAAGTAAGACATGGAAAGAGACTCATCATAAAATCTTAACCATTATCAATCATAAACTTGCCTTGAAATTAAGTCTTTTGAGAGTGTGTCAAAACAAACCATTCAAAGAGTAAAGGAATCGGGTGGAGAGGGAGGTGGGAGGGGGGATCGGGATTGAGAATACATGTAAATCCATGGCTGATTCATATCAATGTATGACAAAACCCACTAGAAAAAAATAATAATAATAAAAAAAAAAAAACCAAAGAATAAAAGGAACTTTACCAATTTAAACAAAAAGTCTATGCAACCAGTTAACCATTTAAATTTTTAAAAAGAACTGCAAAATTCCAGTGTTTTGATAAACATAGTGGAGACTGATTATTCTTGCCTTCTTTAAAAGTATTCCAAACCAAGACAAGATGTGCCTTCGGAAACTATTCATTATTTGAGCCTTTATTTATTTTCACCTTTGAGAAGCTTCAGGGTGTTCAGTAAAGCAGAGAAAGAAAAATGGAAACTTTCAGGGAGAAACATAAAGGTATGGTTTTGATTGAGTATATATTAAAATACTTAGAAAATACAATGCATTTATAATTTTAGAAGTGATTTTAAAAATTAACATATTTGAACAAATGCATCTTAGAACAATTAATATAGGAAGAATGCTTTTGAAAATGTCAAATAAACTAGTGAAAGTCCAAAAATCTGATGATATGTTTAAAATAAATGTCTCCAATGAAGTTTTTTAGAAGTGTTGTTGAAAAATGTACTTATCAAACTTGGAAGCTATAATTAGGTAAAGTAAAAATGGAGTTCATTTTTAGGCCACAAACAAACATTTTCTTGAATTTAAAATAGAATATTCTCAGCACATTCAATTTTCTTTCAAGAACTTATAAAAAATCAGTCTTGAGCTTTCCAATAAGTGTAATTTATATTGACTGAATAAAATAGTGTTTGGAAAAACTATCTGCTTAAATAACATTTGCCTATATGAATTGATTTGATTCAGTATATCAGTCCTTACTTCTGCCTTTCATAATTTATAGTGAGAATTATATAATCATCATTGTACACATTTTGAGGGCTTCCCAGATAGCATTGTATAAAGAATATGCCTGCTAATGCAGGAGATGCAGGAGAGTATGTTTGATCCCTGATTGTGAAATTCAACTGGAGTTGGAAATGGCAACCTGCTGTGGTACTCTTTCCTGGAGAATTCTGTGGAAAGAGGGGCCTGGCTGGCTACAATTCATGGGGTCGCAAAGAGTCAGACAAGACTGAGCAACTGAGCACACACCTTGTTTAATTTTTATGAATTATGTTATGAAGTATTAAAAACTTTAAAATGTATTTATTCCTTTTATATATTTCAGATAAAGAATTATTATTTAGTATTTTTAGCTTATATGTTGAGATGGCACATTATAAGATATAGATTGTGTGATTAGACTTATATAAATAAGTTTATGTGATGATAATTACTCTGTTTGAATAACACTGATTATTTTTGCTTGTTTTTAAAAGTTTTGCTGCTCCAAATGTCTCTTATTGTATTCTGGAATGTTACTTTTCTTCCCTCCATATCTTATGTCTGGCTTGACTTTGCTTTCACACAGTTCCTTCTACTAACTGAATCAAGTAATCAAGATTGTTGTAATAATGAAGAATATAGAACTTACTATATTGGTTACCACTCCATTTGATAATAATTTGCTAAAGCCTAGTTATTCCATTTTGGAACATGTAGGAGCACGGAATTAATGTCAGGGATGTGGGGTCCCCTAGTGTTCACAGGGGAGTTCTTTGATAGAAAATACAGCTTCTGCTCTTTTATCTTGTAATATAAATGCAAACTCCATAACTAAGAAAATATCTTTCTCTTCTGTGTCCTGTGATAGGACAGGTCCTGACCGGATAGCTCCTCTTCCCTTCCTACCTTATATTTTAGGTTGTAAAATGGCCTTTCTGCTGGTTTCCAGTTTGTTTCCAGTGGGAATTGCTTCACATATAGATATATTTTTGCTGTGTTCATGGTGGGAGGCGAGCTCTGCTTCCTGCTACTCCATCATCCCCATCTCCCTCCCTGCACAGTGAGAATCTGGAAGTTAGGGGAACAGATCTTTAAGGAATTGAGGAAGAGTTACAGAAGTATCTTGGAGAATATCATCCTCCAAAATATTGATTTTTTAAGATAATGCTATGATCTTTTTCATATGGGCTTCCCTGATAGCTCAGCTGGTAAAGAATCTGCCTGCAATGCAGGAGACCCCAGTTGGGCTCCTAGATGGGGAAATTCCCCTGGAGAAAGGAAAGGCTACCCACTCCAGCATTCTTGGGCTTTCCTGGTGTCTCAGACAGTAAAGAATCTGACTGCAATGCGGGAGACCTGGGTTCGATCCCTCTAGTATTCTCGTTTGGAGAATCCCCATGGACTGGGGAGCCTTAGACTTAGGATTATTGAGCCTCAATCCAAAAGCTTAGTCTTACCTAACTTTTAAAAAGTTATCATGGGTGGCAAAGTTATCACTGTTTCTTTTACCAAATATTCTGAATAAATTAGTTTTATTAACCAAATTGAAAATTAATATGCCAAACATTAAATATGGATTTTTGCAATAATAAGCAGAATATTTATATCAGAGATGTGATTGACAATCAACTTGGAAATATCTTATTCAAAATATAGAGAAAAACATGGTGTGACTTTGCATTAGAAATCTTAAAAAGCTAATCAGGCACTCATATTTTTTTTTTAATTTATTTATTTTAATTGGAGGCTAATTACTTTACAATCTTGTAGTGATTTTTTCCCATACATCGACATGAATCAGCCACACGTGTACACGTGTGCCCCACCTGGAACCCCCCTCCCACCTCCCTCCACATCCCATCCCTCAGGATCATCCCAGTGCACCAGCCCTGAGCACCCTGTCTCATGCATCCAACCTGGACTGGCAATCTGTTTCACTTATGGTAATACATAGATTTCAATGCTGTTCTCTCAAATCATCCCACCCTCACCTTCTCCCACAGAGTCCAAAAGTCTGTTCTTTATCTCTGTGTCTCTTTGCTGTCTCACATATAGGATCATCATGACAATCTTTCTAAATTCCATATATATGCATTAATATACTGTATTGGTGTTTTGCTTTCTGACTTACTTCACTCTGTATAATAGGCTCCATTTTCATCCATCTCATTAGAACTGATTCAAATGAATTCTTTTTAATGGCTGAGTAATATTACATTGTGTTTATTTATCGCAGATTTCTTATCCATTAGTCTACAGTGGACATCTAGGTTTCTTCCATGACCTAGATATTGTAAATGGTGCTATGATGAACACTGGGATCCATGTGTCTCTTTCAATTCTGATTTTCTTGGTGTGTATGCCCAGCAGTGGGATTGCTGGATCAGATGGCAGTTCTATTTCTTAAGGAATCTCCACACTTCTCCATAGTGGCTGTACTAGTTTGCATTCCCATCAATAGTGTAAGAGGGTTCCCATTTCTCTGTACCCTCTCCAGCATTTATTGCTTGTAGACTTTTTGATAGCAGCCATTCTGAAAGGCATGACATAGTACCTCCTTTTGGTTTTGATTTTCATTTCTCTGATAATGAATGATGTTGAGCATCTTTTCATGCGTTTGTTAGCCATCTGTATGTCTTCTTTGGACAAATGTCTGTTTAGTTCTTTGGCCCATTTTTTAATTGGGTCATTTATTTTTAAGGTATTGAGCTGCAGGAGCTGCTTGTATATTTTTGAGATTAATTCTTTGTCAGTTGCTTCACTTGCTATTATTTTTTCCCATTCTAAAGGCTATCTTTTCACCTTGTTTATAGTTTCCTTCATTGTGCAAAAGCTTTTAAAGTTTAATTAGGTCCCATTTGTTTATTTTTGCTTTTATTTCCATTACTCTGGGAGGTGGGTCATAGAGGATCCTGCTGTGATTTATGTCAGAGAGTGTTTTGCCTATGTTTTCCTCTAGGAGTTTTATAGTTTCTGGTCTTACATTTAGATCTTTAATCCATTTTGAGTTTATTTTTGTGTATGGTGTTAGAAAGTGTTCTAACTTCATTCTTTTACAGGTGGTTGACCAGTTTTCCCAGCACCACTGTTAAGGAGATTGTCTTTTCTCCATTGTATATTCTTGCCTCCTTTGTTGAAGATAAGGTGTCCATAGGTATGTGGATTAATTTCTGGGCTTTCTGTTTTGTTCCATTGATCTATATTTCTGTCTTTGTGCCAATACCATACTGTCTTGATTAATGTAGCTTTGTTGTATAGTCTGAAGTCAGGCAGGTTGATTCCTCCAGTTCCATTATTCTTTCTCAAGATTTCTTTGGCTATTTGATATTTTTTTGTATTTTCATACAAATTGTGAAATTATTTGTTCTAGTTCTGTGAAAAATACTGTTGGTAGCTTGTAGGGATTGCATTGAATCTATAGATTGCTTTGGATCATACACTCATTTTCACTATATTTATTCTTTTGACCCATGAACATGTTGTATTTCTCCATCTGTTTGTGTCATCTTTGATTTCTTTAATCAGTGTTTTACAGTTTTCTATATATAGGTCTTTTGTTTCTTTAGGTAGATTTATTCCTAAGTATTTTATCTCATTGTTAGTGTATAGGAATGCAAGGGATTTCTGTGTGTGGATTTTATATCCTGCAACTTCACTATATTCATTGATTTGGTCTAGTAATTTTCTGGTGGATTCTTTAGGGTTTTCTATGTAGAGGATCATGTCACCTGCAAACAGTGAGAGTTTTACTTTTTCTTTTCCAATTCTTTTCCAATCCTTTTATTTCTTTTTCTTCTCTGATTGCTGTTGCTAAAACTTCGAAAACTATGTTGAATAATAGTGGTGAGAGTGGGTACCCTTGTCTTGTTCCTGACTTTAGGGGAAACACTTTCAGTTTTTCACCAGTGAGGATAATGTTTGCTGTGGGTTTATCATATATGACTTTTATTATGTTGAGGTATGGCTCCTTCTATGCCTGCTTTCTGGAGAGTTTTTATCATAAATGGATGTTTGCTTAAGGTGAGATAGAAAGAACACCCTTTTATGTGACTCATTGTTTTTGTACTTCTGTGAGGAGGGCATGGTGACCCACTCCAGTATTCATGACTGGAAAATCCCATGGACAGAGGAGCCTGGCAGGGTTTTTGTGATGATACACACTGACAGCTATTAGAAAGCTACTACAGAAGTCCAGAGAAGAAAAGATAAGTGTACTTAATGCAAACATTGGATTTCAGATGAATTAGCAAGGTAAAATGAAGGGTTTAGGCAATATCCTCATAATATATTTCACAATATTATATAAAATGCATATTTTTTGTTGACTTCTTATTTAACACCATATTAAGCAGGAAGAGGAGATGAGTAATCCATTGGACTGCCATAGGCTTTACTATATTGGAACTCTTTTGAATATGAGAAGAATAGCTAATGTTGAAAACTAAAGCCACAGTTATCCAGGATAATATTTGCATCATTAGATAGTATCTACTTTTGGAGTCTGGTGAACTGTCTTTCTCTATAACTTACATGTTCTAAATATCATCTTAAAATTACCATACTTTATTTATTTTTTTTTTAATTTTTTTTTATTATTATTATTTTTTTTCCAGTGGGTTTTGTCATACATTGATATGAATCAGCCATGGATTTACATGTATTCCCAATCCCGATCCCCCCTCCCACCTCCCTCTCCACCCGATTCCTCTGGGTCTTCCCAGTGCACCAGGCCCGAGCACTTGTCTGATGCATCCCACCTGGGCTGGTGATCTGTTTCACCATAGATAGTATACATGCTGTTCTTTTGAAATATCCCACCCTCACATTCTCCCACAAAGTTCAAAAGTCTGTTCTGTATTTCTGTGTCTCTTTTTCTGTTTTGCATATAGGGTTATCGTTATCACCTTTCTAAATTCCATATATATGTGTTAATGAAAGTAATATATGTGATTTTTCTGTTGTCCTTTTTGTTTGATTATTCTTCTTTTACATTCTTTTGCAAAAAGAATAAGCAGTAAGTGTTACTGAGTTGGGGACCTGAATGCTCTTCCTCAAGTTAGGGAGAACAGTGAGATCGTGTTTTTTTCTGAGAAATAGTGCCTGGGGTTTTGGTAGAATCATTATTATATTATTATAATTTATTTATGATATTATATTATTATATTTATTATTATTTTCTTCAGCAAAGTTAAATAATTTGTTTCTCAGAAATATTTCTAAGTTTAAAAATCTGTTTCTTCTATGGATTCGGGTAAACACAGAAACTTAAGGTTATAAAGCAAATATCTGGCATAAAAATACATCAAAATTGCATAGTCTTAGTAGTTATTTTCTTCTGGGGAACAGCTCAAGTTTCCTGGCCAGTAGACACTATAAACTTTAACCAAATTTGCACTTGCACTTTAACCAAATTTGATAGGCAGTTAATCGACTCAGTTACACCTATGGTGTTGTTATCAGTTCAGACTAGTACTTGAAGTGCATGAAGACTCACAAATGAAGTTAAAGATTTTCACCCTTTCTTAAGTAAAAGAAATAAGAGTGGTCAAACTAATACAATTAAAAATAGAAATGAATATACTAACCATATTGTAAGATTATAAAACTTACATACATATATAGTCATACTGCATAGCAGTTAATGTGTTTATGTTTAAGAATGGTGCATAATTATATTCAGTAAAAATATTATTTACCCACTATGAGACCTAGGAAAGGAGTTGAAAACACATAGGAATTAATTCAGTTCAATTCTTACCTAAGCAAGTAAAGAGGAAGGCATATAAATATCTAATTGTAATTCTTTTCCATTATTGATCATTGTATTTGTTTTGTAATCAACCATGTTCACATACATCAAGGTTTTTAAAAGGTATGAAATGGTTTTTATCTTCAGTGGCTTTGTAATCTAATCATAGAAACAGAACATATACATGCGGTTTATGAGGCCATGCCAAAGAATACCTTAATTAATTAGCAAAACGTATTTGTAAGCAGTGAGGACAAAATTGAGGCTGAAATAGGTTAATGCCCAAGCATTTCATGTGGACTGAAGGCATTGTTAGCCTGGTTGCAGTGATGCACATAGATGGTGTGTGAACATGCACAGTCACTCAGTTTTGCCTGACTCTTTGCAACCCTATAGACTGTAGCCCGCCAGGCTCCTCTGTCCCTGGGATTCTCCAGGCAAGAATACTGAAATAAGTTGTCATTTCCTCCTCCTGGGAATCTTCCCAATCCAGGGATCAAACCCAGGTTTCTTGCAATTTCTCACGTGGCAGGTGGATTCTTTACCATTAAGCCACCTGGGAAACCACACACAGATTGCAGCACTTATAAATATAGAGAATATGCCCTCGTGCAGGGGAGGGCAGCAGGATGAAGAATCCAAAACTATTGGATAATTGAATGAGAATTTAGACAAAAATTCACTTCTTAAAAGGAATTTGCAAACTTAAAACTGGGGAGGGGGGTATTTTCATCAAGACTGCACTGGAAATATATGGATGTCTTAAGGGTATCAGTTAGTGACTAATAAGCAGGGCCAGGTCTATACATCTGGCTGTCCTCTGAATTATTTCAGTGAGATCTGGCCAGTCCACCACAGTTAGTCATCCCATGCAGATTGTCACTCTAGTCAGCTAATCACACTATCAATAGAATATCATACTCCTTCAAACTGATGTTCCTAATTTATTGAAGAGAGATCATTAATGCCTTAAGATTACAATTTATTATAATTTCTTACAGTTTTGCAGTTTGGAATTAGGCAGATGGTTCTCACTGGGGGTCCCTCTTGAGGTGACAGTGAGACAACTGGTGGGGATGGACTCTTCTGAAGGCTCCTTTTTTTCATGTCTCTGACATGTGAGCTGGGGTGGCATCTCTCTTTCAACACGGCTTTTCAACGTGGCTGACCCGGACTTCTCAGTGTGTTGGTCCCAGGGATTTGGACTTCTTTCATGGCAGGCTCTCCAAGAGGCTCAGGTGGATGATGCTGCCTTGGAAATCTCAGAATGGCAATTTACCAGTAATGGGCATCAAAATAGCATTTTGAAGATCTGTTAATTTTATGAGAACCTCAATGAGATTATTGCCATCAATATTGTATATCTCTTATTGTAAACAGAAAAAGTTCCTTATTTCTCAATTCATTATTTTATTTCACAAGGAGAAATATTATAATTTATTCTGCTTTAAGTTAAGGCATAATTTTGGAGTTTCTAATTTCTCTTTCTGTTTTCATTTATTCAGGCAATAACTGGGTCAGTCATTTGCTTTAGTGGGTTTTTTCTCCATGTGCTCTCTTCAGGGTAGGATTAATAAATATAGAGTCAGAAGTGAAAATGGTTTTACAAGTGAGAACTAGAGATGAGACATTTGAGTAAGGTGTGAGTTGAAGGGAAGTCATGAGGAATAATCATTACTATGTGCCCAAAATTTTAACTGTCTTCCAATGAGTGGAATAAGGGATGAAGTAAATTTCATACTGCATTTTATATAAATGAAAATACCCCCACAACTTCCCAAACTCTCTTTCTTAAGTGTTTTAAACTGAAGTTATTATGTCCACAGAATTATTTGTATGGTCCAAGGACAGACTTGTATTTAGAAACATTAATTTATACTTTTTTGTAACCTTAATTTTTTGAATCAGGATATGAAAGTGGAAAATTCTCAGGATATAATTTAGTGCCTTGTGTTATGTAAAGGAAGAGTAGTAGACTGGAAAAATGGCTACTCTACGATTACTGGTACTGATTACTGGAACCTGTAAATGTTACCCTATTTGGAAAAAAGTCTGAAATGTGATTTAGTTATGGATCTTGACACCTGGAAATTATTTTGGATTATCCATTTGGCCCCTAAATCCATCACAAGTGTCCTTATTAGAGAAAAGCAAACGAGCTTTGACACATCAACACAGAGAAGTGAAGGTTATATGAAGACAGGGGCAGAGATAGGAATGATACAGGACTGTTGGCAGATACAAGAAACTAGAGGGGGCAAGGAACAGAGTCTTCCTCCAGACGTACACTGATTTCACACTTCTGCCATCTGGAACTGTGAAAGAACATATTGCTTTTGTTTTACCCCATCAAGTTGGTGACTATTTGGTATAGCAGCCACAGAATTATAAGATGAAAATAAGCTAATATGTGGAAATTAAAATAGAAAATAGAGGAAATCTGTAAGATGCCTGGCTTTGGAAAGGTATTATGAGATGCCTCCTATTAATCCTTGCTAAAATTCTAAATCACAGTTTCTTATTTCTTTTGGTCTATCTATTCACCTTCCTACAATGGCCATTTATTTGTACATCAAATATTTAACAAGAGTAGACGCAGGGCTAGATTATAAGGAATGCAAAATGGTCATGGAGTTTATATTCTCCAAGAGCACATAGACATTTAGCTAACAATTTATGACTTAATTGTTGATTCAATGGAATTGTTTTAGGTACTATGAAGAAATGGACTTCCCAGGTGGCTCAGTGGGTTCAAGAATCTGCCTACAATGAAGAAGGTGCAGGCAGATGTGAGTTTGATTCCTGGATCGGGAAGATTCCCTGCAGGAGGGCATGGCAACCCACTCCAGTATTCTTGCCTGGAGAATCCCATGGACAGAGGAGCCTGGTGGGCTACAGTCCATAGGGTCACAATGAGTCAGACACAACTTAATCGACTGAACATGCATGTAGTATGAAGAAGTTCAAGGTAGTATCAGTAGAAAAGCTGTGTTTCAGATGGACAATAAAGGGACCCAACCATACATATATAGGTATCCGTTCTCCTCCAAATCCCTATCCTATCCAGTCTGCCACATAGCGTTGAGCAGAGTTCCATGTGCTATCCAGTAGCTTCTTGTGGGTTATCCATTGTAAATATAGCAGTGCGTATGTATTGACCCTAAACTTCCTGTCTCTTGCCTCCAATCCTTCTGCTCTGGCAACTGTTAAGTTTGTTCTGTAAGCTTGTGTGTCTTTTTCTGTTTTGTAAATAAGTTCATTTGTCACTTCTTTTTAGATCCTACATATAAGGCATGTCACACAATATTTGTCCTTCTTGGTCTGACTTACTTTACTCAGTGTGAAAATCTCTAGGAACCTGCATGTTGCTGCAAATGGCACTATTTCATTCTTTTTAACAGTAATATTCCATTGTACATATGTTCCACATCATCCTTATCCATTCCTCTGTCAATGAACATTTAGGTTGTTTCCGTGTCTTAGCTATTGTAAACAGTGCTGCAGTGAACACTGGGGTACATGTATCCTTTCAGACCACGTTTTTCTCTGGAAACATGCCCAGGAGTAGGGGTTACAGGGTCACATAGTAGCTCTATTTTTAATTTTTTTAAGGAACTTACATATTCCTCTCCGTAGTGACTGTACCAATTTACATTCCCACCAACAATGTAGGTGGGTTCCCTTCTCTCCACACCCTGTTCAGCATTGTGGTTTGTGGAATTTTTGATGATGACCATTTTGACTGCTGTGAGGTGATACCTCATTGTAGTTTCAATTTTCATTTCTCTAATAATTAGTGATGTTGAACATCTCTTCATGTGCTTTTTGGCCATCGAAATGTCTTCTTTGGAGAAATATCTATTTAGGTCTTCTGCCCATTTTTCATTGGGTTATTTGTTTTGATGATATTAAGCCTCATGAGCTATTTGTAAATGTTGGAGACTAATCTCTTGTTGGTCACATCATTTGCAAATATGTTCTACCAATCATTTTGGGATTGTCATTTTGTTTAGTTTATTGTTTCCTTTGCTGTTCAAAAGCCTTTGAGTTTAGTTAGGTTCCATTCATTTATTTTGGGTTTTATTTCCATTATTCTAGGAGATGTCAGAAAGTGCCCTGCCTATGTTTTCCTCTAGGAGTTTTATAGTGTCTGCTTTCACATTTAGATCTTTTAATCTATCTTGAGCTTACTTTTGTGCATAGTGTTAAAAATGATCTAATTTCCTTTTTTTACATGTGGCTGTCCAGTTTTCTCAGTATCATTTGTTGAAGAGACTCGAATTAACAATTTAAAGCAAGGCTTGATGTTGAAACAACAAAGGAAAATAAAAGTATGCATAAATACTATAAAGTACTTTTTTCCTAATAGGAATGTTTGGAGAAATTGGAGGAATGTTAGAAAATAAACATTGTCAAAATTCCTAGGTTTCTAAGTTGGTATGTGATAACTATATGAACCAACAACCATAACAACCAAAAGAATCAGAAATCTAATCAAATGCAATAGGAAGCAACACGTGGAAGGACATTGAAGGTAGCTACAGTTTGTATGTTGCCTGGAAGTCTATCAAAATTTTCCCTCTGGAAAAAAAATGCCCAAAGAAAGATAAGAAATGAGGAATAATAAGAAAATCAAAATACATGATGTAAACTTTTTAATAGAATACTATTCTGGATTTCCTGTTCTTGCTGATAACATTAAAAAAAAATCCATGAGTCCTTATGTTCCAAATATCTACTAGAATGATTAAGAAATGTAAAAAAAAAAAAAAAAATCAGGGTCCAAAATTATGGAAGCATTATATTTACATAACAAAGCCTAGTCAGTTCAGTTCAGTCACTCAATTGTGTCCAACTCTTTGGAACCCATGGACTACTGCATGTCAGGCTTCCCTGTCCCTCACCAACTCCTGTAGCTTGCTCAAACTCAAGTCCATGGAATCAGGGATACCATCCAACCATCTCATCCTCTGTCATCCCCTTCTCCTCCTGCCTTCAGTCTTTATAGCATCAGAGTCTTTTCCAGTGAGTCAGTTCTTCTCATCAGGTGGCCAAAGTATTGGAGCTTCAGCATCAGCATCAGTCGTTCCAATGAATATTCAGGACTGATCTCCTTGAGAATTGACTGGTTGCATCTCCTTGAAATCCAAGGGACTCTCAAGAGTCTTCTCCAACACCACAGTTCAAAAGCATCAATTCTTCAGCACTCAGCTTTCTTTATAGTCCAACTCTCACATCCATACATGACCACTGGAAAAACCATAGCTTTGACTAGATGGTCCTTTGTTGGTAAGTAGTGTTTCTACTTTTTAATATGCTGTCTAGGTTTGCCATAGCTTTTCTTCAAAGGAGCAAGCATCTTTTAAATTCATGGCTGCAGTCACCATCTGCAGTGATTTTGGAGCCCAGAAAATAGTATCTGTCACTGTTTCCTTTGTTTTGCCATCTATTTGCCATGAAGTTGATAAGACCAGATGCCATGATCTTCATTTTTTGAATATTGAGTTTTAAGCCAGTTTTTCCACTCTCCTATTTAACTTTTATCAAGGGGCACTTTAGTTCTTCTTCACTTTCTGCCATAAAGGTGGTATCATCTGCATATCTGAGGTTATTGATATTTCTCCCAGCAATCTTGATTCCAGCTTGTGTTTCATACAGTCCAGCATTTTGCATGATATACTTTGCATATAAGTTAAGTTAACAAGGTGATATAAGCCTTGACATACTCATTTCCCAATTTGGAACAAGTCCATTGTTTCATGTCTGATTCTAACTGTTGCTTCTTCCCCTGCCTACAGATTTCTCAGGATGCAGGTAAGGTGGTCTGGTATTCCCATCTCTTGAAGAATTCCCCACAGTTTGCTGTGATCCACACAGTTAAAGGCTTTAGCATAGTCAATGAAGCAGAAGTAGATGTTTTTCTGGAATTCTCTTGCTTTTTCTATTATCCAGTGGATGTTGGCAATTTGATCCGCAGTTCCTCTGCATCTGGCTTGACATCTGGAAGTTCCCAGTTCACATACTGTTGAAGCCTAGCTTGGAGAATTTTGAGCATTACTTTGCTAGAGTGTGAGATGAGTGCAACTGTGCAGTGGTTTGAACATTCTTTTTACATTACCTTTCTTTGGGACTGGAATGAAAACTGACCTTTTCCAGTCCTGTGGCCACTGCTGAGTTTTCCAAATTTCTGGCATATTGAGTGCAGCACTTTCATAGCATCATCTTTTAGGATCTGAAATAGCTCAAGTGTAATTCCATCACCTCCACTAGCTTTGTTTGTAGTGATGCTTCCTAAGGCCCACTTGACTTTGCACTCCAGGATGTCTGTCTATAGGTGAGTGAGCACACCCTCATGGTTATATGGGTAATTAAGATCTTTTTATATAGTTCTTCTGTGTATTCTTGCCACCTCTTCTTAATATCTTCTGCTTCTGTTAGGTCCATACCATTTCTGTCCTATGTTGTACCCATCTTTGCATGAAATGTTCCCTTGGTATCTCTGATTTTCTTGAAGAGATCTCTAGTCTTTCCCATTATATTATTTTCCTCTATTTCTTTGCATTGATCTCTCCTTGCTATTCTTTGGAACTGTGCGTTCAGATGGATATATCTTTCCTGCTTTCCTTTGCCTTTCCCTTCTCTTCTTTTCTCAGCTATTGGAGGCCCTGGAATTTTTACAACAGTGCAAGGACTTCTTTGGTATAATTCTTCTCCAGTTTTTTGGTTGTCTGCTAGGCTCTATGGTAGGGCTCACACACTGGGCCTCCCAGGGCTGCTGAAACCAGTATCTCTGTACATGTGTCAGGCCACTGCTGACCCATGCCTCCATAGGAGACACCGAGACACTCAAGGCAGGTCTGGCTCAGTTTCTTGTGGATCCCTGGGTCCTGGTGTGCACAAAGTTTTTTTTTAGTCCTCTGAGCAATTCTAAATGTGATATCGCACCTCTTACCATCTTGTTGGGGCTGCTCCTTTGCCTTTGGACATGGGGTATCCTTTTTTGGTGGGGTCCAACATTCTCCTGTCTATGGTTGTTCAGTTGTTAGTTGCAATTTTGGAGTATTCACAGGGGTGCATGTCCTTCTACTTTGCCATCTTGTTAAGGAATCTACTAATTCTAGTGTATATTATGTAAAGGTATAATGATAATAACTAGATAAATATATTTATCTCATTAGAAGATAAAGCAATTCTGGAAAGTAATTTGGAAAGATTTTGGCAAACCCATGAATCCAATTTAGTACAGAGTAGCCATATTTAAATGAGCAAAATGCAAGGTTCAGTTATTTGGGTGTCGGCTCTAGGGGCAAATCTGGTGGTTAGCATTAATTTTGGTATACCTTTAGTGTATTAAAGTAGGCTTAAACAATAAGTGGATTACTGATTACTTCTGATTACCTTCTGCCACACTTAGTAAGTAGTCTTACGTTAAAATATTCAGGAATCGGACTTGTTTTGAGTTCTTTTGTTATTATTTTATCCTCAGCGAGTTAGAGGCATCAAATTCTTCTAATAATGTCTTGTGTTTGTCTATTTGTTCTTGGGTTTTCCTTGCTTAGCATATCAGAGCAAGTACATTGTCATCTGTACTGGATTTGGTAATGTGGTGATGGGGGTGGGAGATAGGATATACCTGGTTGTTCTGAGTTTTTCAGAACATTAAGTCTCAATCTTACACTCTGTGTTGTTCATAATAAATGTTCTATTGCTTCTTCTTCATTTGTAACACTCAGCCTACCCCCTTGCCTAATAACTTTTGATTTGTTGGTTTTTTTACTCTTTTCCCTGTGATACTGCTTTCATGTCAGTTGCAAAGTCATGTCCATCTCTGTGACCCCATGGACTACAACACACCAGGCTTCCCTGTCCTCCACTATATCTGGAGATTGCTCAGTCTCATGTCCATTGAGTCAGTGATGCCATCTAACCATTTCATCTTCTGCCACCCTCTTCTCTTTTTGCCTTCAGTCTTTCCCAGCATCAGGGTCTTTGCCAGTGAGTCAGCTCTTCACATCAGATGGACATTGTATTGGAGCTTCAGCTTCAGTATCAGTCCTTCCAATGAATATTCAGGGTTGATTTCCTTGAGGATTGACTAGTTTGACCTCCTGGCAGTCCAAGGGACTCTTGAGTCTTCTTGAGCACCACGTTTCAAAAGCATCCGTTCTTTGGCATTTAGCCTTCTTTATGTTCCAAATCTCAGATCTGTACATGTCTACTGGAAAAACCATATGTTTGCCTGTATGGACCTTTGTCAGCAAAGTGGCATCTCCACTTTTTAATACTCTGTCTAGATTTGTCTTAGCTTTTCTTCTGAGAAGCAAACATCTTTTAATTTCACTGGTATAGTCATAGTCTGCAGTGATTTGGGAGCCCAAGAAAATAAAATGGGTCACTGTTTCCACTTTTTCTTCATCATTTTGCAATGAAGTGAGGGGACCAGTTGCCATGTTCTTAGTTTTTTGAATGTTGACTTTTAAGTCAGCTTTTTCACTCTCTTTAACCCTCATCAAGAGGCTCTTTAGGTCATCTTCTGCCATTACAGTGGTGTCATCTACATTTCTGAGGTTGTTGACTTTTCTCCTGGGAATGTTGATTCTGGCTTGTGAGTCATCCAGCCTGGCATTTCACGTGATGTAACCCGCATATGAGTTAAATAAGCAGGGTGACAATATACAGCCTTGATGTACTCCTCTCTCAATTCTGAACCATCCATTGTTTCATGTAAGGATCTAACTGTTGCTTCTGGACCCGCATACAGGTTTCTCAGGAGACAGGTAAGGTGGTCTGTTATTCTCATTTCTTTAAGAACTTTCCACAGTTTGTTTTGATCCACACAGTCAAAGACTTATTATAGTCAACAAAGCAGAAGTAGATTTTTTTTCTGGAATTCCCTTGCTTTCTCTATGATCCAAGGCATGTTGCCAATTTGATCTCTGGTTCCACCTTTTAAGCCCTTTTGATGTCTTTACTTATGTAGATTAAGGCTTTTTGTTTCCCAGAAGAGATAGGGAAAATGGGTGTGTGGCATTTTTATTGTTTTTCAACATTTCCTACCCCTGGCTTCAGTGACTCTACTATTTTCCAGAGACTATAAATTTTGGTAACTTCCCTCTGTAGATTAAATCTTCCCTTCCTTAGGAAAGATATGTTAGTCAAGAGCTTTTGCAGTGGTAACAATTTATCTCTTCCAGCAATGCTAGAGGGGAAGCCTTCTCAGGATGCTCTCAGATATTCCCTGTGAGCAACTTGTGGGATTCCTGGAGGGAAAGTCTGTAAGAGGGTATAATCCTGCCAATGGACTTCAGGAGTCTTACACTTTTATGCTAGCTAAGTCTCAGCCTTTAAATATTTGCTTAAAAATTCTGGTTGAATCTTTCATTGAAATACATAGTGTTTTGTAGTGTCTATCCCACAAAAGCACATGTTCCCTCCTATTTGTAGGAGAGACTGATATTCTGTCCAAACTGATACGTGCTTTTTAGGAGACAGAATTGTGTGTGCAGACACACCCTTTACTAAGCCTTTACTTGAATCCAGTAAACTTAGACTGGCAGCTGTTGTTTTACTTATGATGCAAATTATTTCTTTGCTGTATAAACCATATGTAAAGATTATTTCCTGCAATATGTCTTTCATGCCTGACTCTTCAGGTCATTTTTCATTTCTCTTTCTCCTTGGAAACATGAAGGGCAGGTAATGATCTCTTGTACAAAGAAAATATAGTTAATCTTGTTAGGTAGTTAGAATAGGAAAAAGGAGTCCAAAATAGTGTTAGCTAAAAGAAAAAATACGAGGAAAGCCCACAAAAACAGAACAAAGTAAGGTCCAAGGACCAGAATGAAAACTTCAGGTGAAGCAAACAGCCCTCCCAGCTAGCCCAGTTTACACAGGGCAGGCTCAGGGGGGAGGAGAAAAAACATATAAAGAGGAGCCAAAATTGAGACTCTCCTCTTCTCTTCTTTGCTCTCCTTTTTTCTCTTTATGTCTTTTGGGTTGGCCGCACTCATACCTTGAGGATGTATTTTTCTTTGCTTGCCAAATAAAACTGAGCTGTAACACTGGTCCGTCCGTCTCTTCAAATTTTTGCTGCGGCAAGACAGAACCAAGGAAATTACATACTCCCCCAACAGTCTTACACCTCTCAGTGTGCTAATTATGTAAGAAAGCTGTCCTTTTTGATATTTTCTGATATCTACAGTCACAGATATTCTGTGACTGTATTCAAATATTCTGGCATATCTATTCACTGCTCTTTAAAGTGAGAACCCCTACTTTTATAGACAATTAATTTGTGTTTCTGATTCTTGGTTGATTACTTTTGTTTCTTTTGTTCCTTTAAAGAAAAGGCAACTAAAACATATTAGAATATAAGTTTAATTATCTATTTAGTTTTTTGTGTGATTTTACATATTTTTCTACAGTAAGTTTTGTTAAACATATTTCTCAAAGTAATGAAGGAGATTTCATTTTATAAATTGCTTCAGCAAAAATATATGTCAGTATATGATATTGTCTTTAGCAATTATTAGGGAACTAAAGTAATGCACTTAAGATTTATATTTCAGTGCAAAAAAGATGAGTATCATTATTCATGATGCATATTTATTTTTCCGGAGGCTTACTCCTTATGATTTTTTTTTGGGGGGGGGTAATTTTTAGCTCTTATATCCTTTCATTATTTCTTATAAAGAAGTCATAGATTACCTGCTATGAAATGGTCACTTATAGGCTCTTACAAATAAAAATATATCCACCCACAATTGTTTCCAGTCTTTAACAAACTGAATAGCTAAGTATTTTAAAGCATCAACTCATATGAGTCCTATCATAGGCTTCCTTGCTTTCAGCTACCTAATCCCAAAGTAATTGCCTACATGACCTGTTCTAAGAGATTCAGTATTCTGCAACAGATATTAGAGAAATAGTGACCTTGGACACACCACAAAATATACCTTATCAGATGTTATTTTTAATGTCTTTTATCTAAGTATAGTTGCTTTACAACAATGTTTTAATTTTTCTGTATAGCAAAGTTATTCATTTATACATGTATATCCATTCTTTTTCATTATGATTTATCACAGGATATTGAATATACATATTATTCAATATCTAACTAGATTGAATAGTTCCTTGTGCTATACAGTAGGACCTTGTTGTCTATCCATTGTAGATATAATAGTTTTCATCTACTAACCTCAAATTACCAACACATCCCTCCCCTACCCTCATCCCCCTTGGCAACCATCAATCTGTTCTATATGTCTCTTATCAGATATTCTTGACTACCTTGTAAGCAACTAAAGCACAAGGAATTTATCTTTGAATATATACTAACCAGTTAAAGAAACTTCACCCATTATCAAAGTAGAAGATTACACTCATAATCTTATAGATGATACCTCTTAAACTGTAGGTCTCCATAAGACTTCTAAATGTCTAAAAGTAGTCTGTAGAAGCAAACTACCAGCCAAATCTTTGGAACATGCATGAGGTAACCTGTATTTGGTAAAGCCCAGAGCTATGTTTGTAACACACTCTTTATACACATTTCCGCTTTCTAGTATCAGCTCTGGTGTTCCTCTGCCACCTTCAAGGCTACATCTAAGGTGCCCCACTTACTACAACTAATAACTTGCCTAGGTCTAGGTTTTACTAGGGACAAACTCTAACTCTGCTATCCCAAACTATTTCTAGTATATTCAATTTAGGTAATTTTGCATATGGTAATGCCTCAAGATACAAATGAATTACTTCAGATTGTATCTGCTTTAACTGCTCAAGCATAAGAAAACAAAGAGGATAATATAAAGGTGTATCAGACCGCCTTAGCTATAATGATACTCATTTGAACATAAAGGAAAATTATCCTTGTGATGAAATAGGTAAATAAATATTGTAGGGGTGTAGCAGTGATTTTTTTTTCAAGACAACTGCCAGAGATAGCATACTTAGAACTCCATTAAAATTGGTTACATCACTTGCACATTTTCTAATTCCTTTTCTTATGTGGGAATTTTTTTTTTTTTTCTTAACTCCAATGTGGGAACAAGGTTTGTTTTTCTGTGGAATAAAGATTTAGACAGTTATAAGTGTATGACTTCAACTTTCTCAGAGGACAGTCTTCCTAAAGAGATGGGAGGGATAAAATTCTTGTTT
This sequence comes from Cervus canadensis, assembly GCF_019320065.1. NCBI lineage: Eukaryota > Metazoa > Chordata > Mammalia > Artiodactyla > Cervidae > Cervus > Cervus canadensis. Next base: position 8,947,595 of record NC_057416.1, on the reverse strand, counting down.
GGTAATCTAATACTTTTTAAGATTATTCTGCTCATTGGAATAAACAGTACAAGGTGGTAATCAACATTCATTCTTCACTTTACCTAATAAATAAGATAGCATATTTCCTAGTGAGACACCCTGCCCGTTTAGTTGCTTACCTTAAGTAGTTACAGACGAAAGAATAGTATCTGATTATCTTTCAACCAAACAGCAGTAAGTGTGCACTATTGCTAGACTTCATATACCAAAATGAATTCCACAATTAACATGGAAAATCCATATCTGTTCTAATGAAGAGGCAGCCTGGCTAAACTTTATCTAATTTAAAGTAAAGAATGTATGCCATTAAAAGAAAATATAGACTTTAGAGGCACTTGCTTTCTTGATCAAGCCTGAAAATTCTTATAAAAACTTGTTGTACTTGCATGTTTCATGATCCTGTGATATGTTATCTAGAGACTTGATGCGTTTGTACAGCTGCTGGCTCTACATGATTCCATAAATCAAAGAAAAAGACCAGAATGCAATCATGCTGATCAGTGTTCAGACTGATAGTCAAACTTTCACAAACTTTTACCTTCCAGGAGCATCAGCAACACTTGGGAGGTTCTGGACACTTCCTCATAACATCTCCTGCTTTTGTGGCTTAGAAGGAAAAGTGGGGGAGTGAGGATAAGGAACTTCTGACTGAGGAGGGAAGGACTCGTTTTTCTTTGGATCTAATCTCATCGGACCACTAGAGCTGTGTGAAAGGGATTCTAAAGGATCCATGACAAGTCGGCAGCAATAGGCAGGCTCTGAGAACTAGCCAGTTACAACTTATGCTTCTGAAAGTCAGCCAATCCATAAAGCATCACTCCAGTTTACATACTTTTGAAATCTTTAAAGTTTATATTTCCAAATACTTGTATACAGTCATCAGTCACTTTGTTCAAATATTGCCTTTTGTGTCTTACAGCTCTCCCTTTATTATTGATTAATAAGTTCAGCTTTCCTTTTTCCCTTCCTCTGTTCCTTCATTCCTTCCTTTTTCTCATTCTTAATGAGATAAAATAAAAAGATAAAATAAATAAAACCTCTTTATTTATCATTCATATTTAATTATGCAACTTAGTTAATTTCACTTTGTAGCTCCAACATACAAAGGTGAAAGAATATAATACCTATTCCTTTATTTTATACCCTATCTTTGTACTGATATATAAGTGATACAAAATTTAGCTGTTACACAGTATAAGCATGCATGATATTTTGTTTCACTTTCATAAATCAAAGACACACAAAAAAGAGCTATAAGTCAGTAATCTTATAAATGTCAAAGTCAGCAGTGCAGACAATACAAAAATAAGATTGTGTTTCATTTTGTCAACATTGGCTCCTAGAAATTTAGAGAGAATGTTGAGAAAGAAAGGACAAATTCATCATGGTTGTGATCTGTTTTAATATCTGATTGATATCTCATTAATATCTATTTTTTCCATTTCCAGATTTTCTCAAATAATTTATCTTTTCTCCTTAAATGATAGTATTCATCAGAAATAATGTATGTAAGCAGCAGAGAAATGCTTTAGGGGGCGTATCGGGTTTGGGAGAAGAAAGAGTATCTGGCAAGGCATTGTTCATGTAATGTGTTTGCTAGCTGAAGTATATCAAAGGAAATAGAATTTCATGATCTTACTCTAGAGAGATGCCAGCTACTAGAGAAGAAAACACTTAAGGGCTTTAGCAAAACTCACAGTATAGGTCAGTTCAGTGCAAATCATAAAACACAAAGGTTGATTTTAATCCACTTTGCTTACTTGGAAGGAAGCTTTAAGTCTTTCAAAATTCAGAGAGGCTCATATATTTAGAGCTAGTTAAAATCCTATTAAACCAAAGAGGGATTATGTAGATTAATACAAGGGGGTTATTTTGTTGTTTGTTTTAATATAATATTCCCTGAACCATTCTTGATTATTGGAGTCTTCCCACTGAGTCTTTTTGAAACTAATATTCAAGCAATCCTAATAAATGAAGGAGATTGCTAGTTAATACTTTTTAGTGGCAAATTTTACCAGGAATGAGGTCATTAAAAATATTTTGCTTGTAGCAGTATGTGATAGAAGGACATATTAAGATTAAAAATTAAGCATGCAAAAATGTCTGCATAGACCAGGGCCACGAGAGCACTGCATTTGCATGGGATAGGAAATTTTGCCAGATTTATTCAAACTTCTCGATTTTGTTGCTGTAGTTCCCCGCATCCCCACCCCATCTTATCAAGATGGATAGATAGATAGAGAGATAGATAGACCGACAGACAGACATAGATGTTTTAATGCAGACATTTATCTCTGTCCATCTATATACTTTGTCTCTTAATTCTTTGGATAAACTTCAAAACTTCCATTAATGACAATTGACAGATCTTAAAGAGACTTTTAGTTCTTCAAAAATTTATATGACTTAATCTTTAGAACAGGATAAGGGCTAATAAATGCAGGATATATACATATGTATATAGTTGACCCTTGAACAATATAATTGACCCTTGAACAGGTGAGGGTTAGGAGCACAGACCTCTGTGCTGTTGAAAATCCACTTAAAATTTTCCTGTTTGATTTCAATATCCAGGTTTCTACATCCCCACATTCAACCAGCAGTTGATTGTATAATATATAATATTTACTACTGAAAAATATCTGCATTTAAGCTGACTTTGGCAGTTCAAACCTGGTTGTTCAAGGGCCACCTGTATAAAGATTTTTCACCTAATGTTTCTTTAAGTTACTTAAAATAGAAAATTAGTATTTTTATTCTTTTTTGCATATTAACTAGATCATTGCTGTTTAGTCACTAAGTTGTGTCTGACTCTTTGTGACCCCATGGACTGCAGAACGCCAGGCTCCTCTGTCCTCAACTATTTCCTAGAGTTTGCTCAAATTCATGTCCCTTGAGTCAGTAATACTACATATGAGATGCTACATATATGAGAGGATGCTCATCCTCTGCCACCCTTTTCTCCTTTTACCTTCAGATTTTCCCAGAATCAGGGTCTTTTCCAGTGAGCTGGCTCTTTTAATCAGATGGCCAAAGTACTGGAGCTTCAGCTTCAATATAGTTAGATTTCATCTATTTATTTAAGTACTGCTTATGATTTCATGACATGTTTCAGGGATGGTGCTATATACTAGAATGGACAAGGACTCTCCCCTAGGGCCATCCACTGAAGGAAATCGGTCCTTAGTTTCTTTATGTATGCCCAGCCCCTTATTTATGTAATAAATAAAGATGCAGATGTCCAGTCAGGTAGAAGTGTCCATACTGACATAGACACAGTGTAGAAAATAATCAGAGAAGCATAAATGTATAGATAAAAGCCTAAATTGTAGATACCATTAAATATTTAAATTAAGTATTTAAAAGTGAGCAAGGCTCTTCGTTTAATTCCATTCCTGATTTGAATTATTCCTGAAGAGGAACATGATTAAAGGCTTATTTTAAACTATCTCCAAAAAAGACATGGTTATTTAAAAAAATCAGTGGGTAGGCCAAATGGGGAAAAATGGTACAAAGAAATACCTTGGAGGACAGTTTTGTTGTACAACATTTGGCTTTAAATAAATGCATGGACCTGCTACTGAAAATGTATTACAGATGTCAAATGAACAGTAATTAAACTGCTCCCTCTAAGCTTTTTTGATAGGCCATTTTCAGAATGAATGGCTGAGGCTGAGAAAGGGCACTTGGCATTTAAGATCCCTACCTTCAGGATATTATTCTCCCTGATTTTCCCATTCAATGTGATTTCTTTTTTCACTCTCATGACAACTTAGAAAAAGTTTTCTGCTACTTAGCAAAAGATGACTTTAGAGCCACATAGAAATTGTAAAATATTCTTATAGTATATGTAATTTGGTCATTAAAGAAAAATGATTAATGATGAGGGTATGTATAAATGCTAAAGAAGAATGACAGATTGAGCAGGTTGTCATGGTAAAAATGGCAAGTTTTAAAGATTGGCTAATGGAAATTAATATATATCACAATGGTTGTTACAAAATAGTTTAAAATTATTACCTGTTTATAGTTGTTTTGCATATGTACCATATAGATATGTATATATACATACCCATACACACACATAAACACACACAATATAAATATAGTTTCTGATCATGACCTCCAATTTCTTTTTAGGGATAAGGAATTGATGAGCTAAATCCTTGCTAATGGTTAAAAGAAAATGATAAAAGTTGAACTATTTTTATTTAGAAGTAATTGTTAATCACTTTCAAAATCTTGTTTATAAAAATAAATTTAATTGATATTTTCTACATACTCTTACAAGTTTTTCTTCACTGTGTCTCAGCACACATCACAGAGTGTATACCATACACACTGACTTACTGCCCAAAAAGTAACATTTTTGTAACATTTGTGCTAATACTTCTTTCTTCAGCCAAATCTACCAGCAATAACTGGAGAAGGAAAGGAAGCCATCTCATTCAGAATTAAGTACTAAACCTCATTATTTCAACTATATATACCCCATCTCATTCATTTTCCCATCCTTTTAAGAATTTTCTACAATTTGTTGTGATCCACATAGTAAAAGGCTTTAGCGTAGTCAATGAAGCAGAAGAGGACATTTTTCGGGAGCTCCTATGCTTTCTCCATGATCCCATGAATGTAGGCAATTTGATGGCTGATTCCTCTGCTGTTTCCAAACCCAGCGTCTGCATCTGGAAGTTCTTGGTTCACATACTGTTGAAGCCTAGCTTGAAGGATTTTTGAGCATTACCTTGCTGTCATGTGAAATGATCACAATTGTACACTAGCTGAAACATTCTTTGACATTGCTCTTCTTTGAGATTGGAATGAAAACTGACTTTTTTTCAGTACTGTGGCCCCTGATGAGTTTTCCAAATTTGCTGACATACTGAGTGCAGCATCATCTTTTAGGATTTGAGATAGGTCAGCTGGAATTATGCCACCTCCACTAGCTTTGTTTATAGTAATGCTTTCTAAGGCTCGCTGACTTCACATCCCAGAATGTCTGGCTCTAGGTGAGTGACCATACACTTATGGTTATCTGGTTCATTAAGACCTTTTTGGTATAGCACTCTGTGTTTTCTTGCCACCTCTTCTTTATTTCTTCTGCTTCTGTTAGGTCCTCACTGTTTCTGTCCTTTACGTTGCTCATCCTTACTTGAAATATTCCCTTGATAGCTCCAATTGTCTTGAAGAAATCCCTAATCTTACCCATTGTATTGTTTTCTTCTGTTTCTTTTCATTGTTCATTTAAGAAGGCCTTATATTTCCTTGCTGTTCTCTGGAACTCTGCATTCATTTGGGTATATCTGTCCCTTTCTGCCTTGCTTTTCCTTCTCTTCTTTCCTCAGCAATGTGTGAAGCCTCCTGGGTCAGCTACTTTGCCTTCTTGCATTTCTTTTTCTTTGGGTTATTTTTAGCTACTACCTCCTGTACAATGTTAGTAGCATTCATCTATAGTTTTCAGGCACTCTGTCTACGACTTCTAACCCCTTGAATGTATTCATCACCTCCACTGTATAATCATAAGGAATTTGATTTTGGTCATACCCGAGTGGTCTAATGGTTTTCTCTATTTTCTTCAATTTAAGCGTGAATTTTGCAATAAGAAGCTCGTGATCTGAGCCATAGTCAGCTCCAGACTTTGTTTTTGCAACAGTATATAGCTTCTCCATCTTTGGCTGCAAAGAACATAATCAGTCTGATTTTAGTATTGCCTATCTGGTGATGTCCATGTGTAGAGTTGTCTCTTGTGTTTTTGGAAAATGTTGTTTGCTGACCAGTGCGTTCTCTTGTCAAAATTCTGTTAGCCTTTGCCTTGATTCATTTTGTATTCTCAGTCCAAATTTGCCTGCTATTCCTAGTATCTCTTGACTTCCTACTTTTGCATTCCAATTCTCTATGTTAGAAAGGACATCTTTTATTGGTGTTAGTTTTGCAAGGTGTTCATAGAACCAGTCAGCCCTAGCTTCTTTAGCATCAGGAGTTGGGGCATAGACTTGGATTACTATAATGTTGAATGGTTTGCCTTGGAAACAAACTGAGATCATTCTGTCACTTTTAGATTGCAACCAAGTACTGCATTTGAGACTATTTTGTTGACTATACTCCATTTCTTCTAAGGAATTTTTACCCACAGTAGTAGACATAATGGTGATCTGAATTAAATTCGCTCATTCCCATCCATTTTAGTTCAGTGATTCTTAAGATGTCGATGTTCAATCTTGCCATCTCCTGCTTGACCATATCCAATTTACCTTGATTCATGAACCTAGCATTCCAGGTTCCTATGCAGTATTGTTCTTTTCAGCATCAGACTTTAGTTTCACCACCAGACACATCCACAGCTGAGCTTTGTTCACATATATTCATTTATTCATTTTTAAGTTATACAAATATTTTGTAACCTATTATGTGCTAATCACTTTTCTTCTCATTAGGGAATCAAAAATAATTAATGACCTTTGTCTTCGATGCAGTAAAAAAAATAATGAGAAATAGAGAAACATGGGTAGATAGTAGTAAACAAGGTAAAAATTCAATGATGGCAATAATAAAGCAATAGAAAAAAAAACTAATAAATTAGCAGTGAAGAGAGGGTGTGAATTTCTGGAAAAGACTTATGGAAGCTTACAATTGGACTAAAGCTTAATAGATACTTGGTGAGTATAAATATATAAAGAAAAGGATAATAACCATCATTTCTCAAAAAAGAAGGAGTAAAAGAAAGGAGCCCCCTCCCAAAATATATGTACCACTCCATGAATATTTTAGGGGATGATGAATTGACAGTGAGAAATAAACCTCTTGGTAATTGTCAAATATCTTTATGTGTGCTGTTTATTGAAATTCCATTTAAAACCAATACAATTGACTTAATTTTGACAATTCTCAGTTTCTAAGTTTAAATGTCTTCATGCAACAAATTCTCCTGCCATACTATATCATAAAATACATGATAGTCTAGAAGATATACTAGCTAAAGTTATAGGTGGAATTAACTGTACTTTTCTAAAACTATCACCCTGGTTTGTAATGTGGAAAAGCTTGATCTAACAAACATTAATAAAATCATTATTTTAACATAAGATTTTTCAAAAGAAATATCTATCTATTATGGATAAACACATGGAAGGGCCATTTGGCTGTTGTAGAGTCTTTAGATGACTATTTATAGATGACTTTATATTTTAAGAACCAAGTTATTAGGTTATGAGCTAGTAGAGTCAAGACTAAAAAAGACAGCCTGGTTCCAAAACCCATGTTATCTTTTGTTACTCAAATTGCATTACTTTAAGCCTAGAAGAGTTTTTTTTTTTTTTTCCCCAATTAATATGTTTGTGAGTTAGTGGGGTTGGTGGGAAGAGGAGCTTCCTACAATGAAATAAAATGCAGTGTCACAGTATATAAAGCAGACAAAATTGGCGTTTGTTCCTTGAAACAAAATTGTAAACTGCTTTCAATGAATCATGACATAATCTTTATTGAATATGACAAAGACTCTGAAATTCACAATCAGGTATTGTCATCATTGTTTTAAATTTTTTAGAAGATATTACCACAGAAAATATAACATTTTAATTACTGTTTTTTAATAATTGTGTCTCAGTGGAAAAGAACCTGCCTGCCAGTGCAGGAGACGAGTTCAATCCCTGGGTCAGAAAGCTCCCCTGGATAAGGAAATGGAAAAACATTCCAGTATTCTTACCTGGGAAATCCCATGAACAAAGGAGCCCAGCAGGCTACATTCCATGGTGCTTCAAAAGTCACACATGACTCTGATTAAACAGCAACATAGCAAATAAAATAATATACATGCAACGTTAATTTAGAAAGTACTTTGTTAAACAATAATGACTTAAATTTTATGTTTCAGTAGTTATCAGCTACAACTGATTTAATGAAAAAGTGTTACAATTATTAATATTTCATATTTTAAACTATCAAAATATTTATAGTATGCATCCTATTTCTTTGCTTATGTAGGGCAGTGATTGTTTCTTCCCTTATTTATCAAAAAATATGTTATTTATCAAAACATATCATAATTTGGCTCATTATTTTGTGGGGAATATTTCCTAAAATTTTATGGTATTTAATTATCAATTGATTTTTAATGCAAGGACAACATTCCATTATTTAATCTTGGAATTAAATACATAAACATGAGACAATGTAGCTAAAACTCCCCCAATAAGCTGAAATACTTCAACAGTGGTTACCGATTTTAATATAAATATTTTAACATGTAGTCATAAAATTTTAATATGCAGTAATAACCAGTTACCCCAATAACTTTATGTAGCAAGCAGTTGTTGAAAGATGCTCTAAAAAGGAGAGTGAGGTTATAATTATTGACTTCTAGTGATTTCTAATTTAAGATACTGGAAAGAGAATTTATTTGGAAATCACTTATATATTAATCTATACTGTAGATTTTTCTTTACTAGAATGCTTACAGTGTTGTTCACTTTCTTAGTAAACAACAGAGCTGCTAACAGAAAAATAGTCTTGCCTTAAATATTTGTAATCTGAAGTGAATATTATCAGTTAAGATTCATAACATAAGCATAATTTTTCTAGTGTATGTAATTTCAAAGAAATAAGTCATTGAATCATTAAACATGCTTTTAATTGTATAAAATCTCATATTTAAGTAAAGACATTTAAATGACAGTTTTAAAACTGATGAACCCATACAGAGAGTATATTCGTATTTTACTGGACCTTGGTAAAGTATTACTTGTCCTGGCATCTTATTCACATTCTTTAATTACAATATCACTTTGTGATATATATCACATAGTAAATATTTAATTATGATAAAAAATCCAACTCATTTTCAAATAAAAAAAGAAATTATTAACCTGTCACTGATATCTCATGATACCGAAAGACAGAAGCATATCTATATCTTAAAAATCACTGGAACTAGGAACTAGGCTGTCAGGATGACATGGTATCTCAATCTCTTTTTCTTTTCTTTTTATTCTCTTTTCCTTTTATTTTTGTTCTCTTATTTTTGTTTTCTTTCATATGTTAGTAAGGGTGGTTATATCTGCATAGTAATAATCAAAATAATAACCTATTGCTTAATAGCATCTTAAAGTACAAAGCATTTTTGAACTTAATATAAATGTGAAATGTCAGATCAATATGGACATGTAGATTAATTAATACATATTTACAGATTGAACATCTGTTCAAAAGTATTGATGGATTTGTATCTAACATATTACATTCAAATACAACTAATTCATTGGTAATTTATTTTGATTGACAGTATGAAGCACAAAAATATTTTAACATTTTCCCAAAGCATTACCCAATAATTAATTGATTGAATAATGTTACTTTCTCTAAACATGCCAACTCCATGAATACAAAGTACAAACCTTTTCTAATTTTTTTTTCTTGTGTTAGTAGGGCATTATTTTACAGAGTTAGGAAATTACTCAGAATTGAAGAAAAGTATTAAAATAACTATTTTAAATATGTTATAACCGTTCATATCATACATTTTTAACATCTCAGCAGTGTATTATTAAATTTCAAATGGACAAAATACTTTTTAATTATAAATTTGTGAATCTCAATAAGAGCAAATTATCATAACCAAATATGGTACTTTTAAAATTAACAATTCATCTGTTAGAAGGTATGCAGTATATTGCACTATTAATTTATTTTGGCTTTACACATTCATCTTATTTTCACAGAGGATGTTTGCCTTTAAGCAATACCAATTTCCTTTTTCATGATGGTCATTAAGTTATTCAAAGTTTCCACTGTTTGCTAGACAGGGGTTTCTTCAAGGCACAAAGTCCCTTTAACCCTATTCCTAATACAGTGTTGGGAACATAGAAGACAATTTACACTAAGTAAACATTTTTAAAATAAATATACTTAGAATGATCTGAAACAACCTGTTGTTCCTACCTTTCCTAAAATGGTAGGCTTCCTAAAAGCCAATGAACTACTGCAACTTCCAGAGTGAATAACCCGTTGGCTCTTCTGGTACATGTGAATTGCCCTACAGTCCTTTATGACATGATATTGTTGAATTTTTTTGATGAGAAAATGGTGTATACAATGTCTCAGATCTCTTACCTTCAATTTGCATCAGAGCTTTAATGAGTTGAAAGTCCTTTTGTCCTATGGCAAATACCAAACTTGGTCAATGTAGACTTGTTTTTGCTTCAAAACAGAAGATAATTAGAAAAAAAGTATTTTTGTTTATATTAAGATTTACTTTTATCTCATTTTCAACTTTACCTTCTAGTCAGAGAATGATTCCAGAGTGTTTTTTTTTAATTAGGCTTAATTTATTGCCTGTTTTGTAACACTAATAATGTTATTTGTTTTTATTTACTATTCCATTACTGCCACACAAAAGATGTTTATCTCAGCAGTTAATACTACATATTTAATTGGACAATAGTATATTGATTCTTATTTACATTATAAAATAACTATATTTGTTTCTTTTTTCTTATTTGATCCACAAATATCAAGAATACCAGTTTAACATTTCAATCTAAGTAAATGTTCTTGCCAACTTACCCTTATATCTCTCTAACGGGTTCTATTATGAAGCTAAATTACTTAGTGGTTAGAGGTTCAAAACCACTGAAGATTCCTTTGGCTTCATTTTATCTTGCAATTTCACCAACATTCTTTCACTGTTTGCCTTTTGTACTATCTTCTAAATCCTAACAATTTATTAGGATCAATTAGGAATTTGAAATAAGAAAAACTTGGAAGCCTACGTTTTATCCCGGACTAACCCTGGTAGCTCAGATGGTAAAGAATCTGCCTTCAATGCAGGTCAGGCTTCAGTTCCTGGGTGAGGAAGATCACCTGGAGAAGGGCGTGGCAGCCCACTTCTGTAATCTTGCCTGGGAGACCCCATAAACAGAGGAGCCTGGCAGGTTACAGCCCATGGGGTCCCAAATGGTTGGACACCACCTAATACACACGAGGCCAATTAGTGTTTCTGGGAAAAGGGTCAGAGATCACCTTGCTTTCAAAGTTTCAGAGATAAATCTAATATTTAGTATGGTGAGATTCACTGTCCTAGGCATGTTTTTCTCTTCTTGTAGCACATTTTATTTAATTGTGTCTCTTACAAAGAGATTTTAGATCTTATCATAAGATATTTTCTGTTCTATTATGGAGGCAAATTTGTTAAGTTTGGAAGTACTAATTGCATCTGAGTTAAAAAAATTGTTTTGGATTTCTTTTTTTTTTCTTCCACTTTTAATTTATCCTTCATACTTTTAAGAGTGAAATGCAATTCTAAACACAAGTAGGCACAATAATGATTTGATGATCCTGTTAAGTTCCTTTACTGGACCACAGTGCCTGAGAATTTGCTCTAGTAGGTCTCAGACCTATAACTTGTCAAACAACTGATAAAGATGCCAATCAAATATGACCCATATTAGTGAAAGAGATATAATATCCCTAACCTTGTTTAATCATAACTCCAAACTTGTAGCCCTTAGTTCTGAAAGATATCTCAAAGGGGAGTAACTGCTGCCCAGAAAGTTGCTCTGTCCATCTTTACCATCCTTAATTCTGGCTCTCAGTTACCTTCACGCTGTGAACACTGCTCAATAGATCTCTGGATCCAGTTGTTTCTCTTAGAGAAGTTTAGAACATTGGAGCAATCAGCATAATTTATTAAACATTTTTAAAAGAACACAAAGGATATGCAAACAGGAGATATAAAAGTGTAGAAGTGGTAACATGCTTTTCATCTCATGCTTTCACTTTTGCTCTCTCTGACCCAGCCCACACAGACTCTGAGGATTCCATCATGTGTGTATTTAAGTCACAGCCATTCCCAGGCTCTTCTAAATATCTTCATTTTGGGAGGCAAGATTTCTAGCACAGTGGCCTTCATGGAAAATGTGCTGTGTAAGGAGTGGTCTACCCCAGTGTAAATCCTCTGTCAATGACACTTCCTTCCCGTATCTTATTATTTTTAATATGTTTCTCTGTTTATACTCTATATACTTCCAGAATTATGTGTTCAGCATTTTCTAGTTAAAATGGTATTGCATTTGTGCTTTATAAAACTAAAATGCTCCTACTTTAACTGAAATTCATATGTGGTCTTCAGTTACTCTGTTACAAAATAGGAAATATTTTCTCCAGTCCATTTCTCTAGTCCATTCACTTTTTCTCTAGTCCATTATATTAAACATTATCAATGGATAGAGAGAGACTTATACCTTGGTTCTACCATTAAGAAGTTGATTAGGTAGGTGCCAGGTATACAGTCATGAAAAATAAACCAATTTTGCTTTTGATGTGTTTAAAATCTAAATAAACCAATTACTATTAAACTATAAATTATGTAAGCCTAAAGTACAGGATTTTAGAAAAGAAATAAACTTTATGTTTGGTTAAGGACAGTTACACAGACAGTTCAGATGCTAAGTTTTGTCCAACTCTTTGCGACCCCATGGACTGCAGCACGCCAGGCCTTCCTGTCCATCACCAACCCCCGGAATTTACTCAAACTCACGTCCATTGAGTTGGTGATGCCATCCAGCCATCTCATCCTCTGTCGTCCCCTTCTCCTCCTGCCATCAATCTTTCCCAGCATCAAGGTCTTTTCAAATGAGTCAGCTCTTTGCATCAGATGGCCAAACTATTGGAGTTTCAGCTTCAGCATCAGTCCTTCCAATGAATATTCAGGACTTATTTCCTTTAGGATGGGCTGGTTGGATCTTCTTGCAGTCCATGGGACTCTCAAGAGTCTTCTCCAGCACCACAGTTCAAAAGCATCAAGAATTGATGGTTAAGTACAGCATAGAAAAAACCTGGCTGAGGAAGTGCTATTTAAAATGTATCAGAGGATGCTCACTTTGCCAGCACATATAATAAAATTGGAATGATACAGAAAGGATTAGCCTGGCTCCTGCATAAGAATAACACACAAATTTGTGAAGCATTTCACATTTTTGACATATGTACCCCAGTGTTCATTGCAGTACTGTTTACAATAACCAGGACATGGAAACAATGTAGATATCCATGGACAGAGGAATGGATAAAGAAGATGTGGTGTGTGTGTATATATACACACACATATACATACAATGGAATATTACTCAGCCATAAAAAGAAACACATTTGATTCAGTTCTAATGAGATGGATGAAACTTGAGCCTGTTACACAGAGTGAAATAAATCAGAAATAGAAAAAAAATATCATCTATTAATACATATATATTAGTGTTGTTGTTCAGTTGCTAAGTCATGTCCAACACTTTGTGACCGCATAGACTGTAGCACTCCAGACTTCCCTGTCCTTCACTGTCTTCCTGAGTTTGCTAAAATTCATATCTATTGAGCCGATGATGCTAATTATCTCATCCTCTGCTGCCTGCTTCTTCTTTTGCCTTCAATCTTTCCCAAGGCTATGAGTCTGCTCTTTGCACCAGATGGCCAAAATATCAGAGCTTCAACTTCATTATTAGTCCTTACAATGAATATTCAAGATTGATTTCATTTAAGATTTACCTGTTGGATCTCTTTGCAGTCCAAGGACCTCTCAAGAGTCTTCTCCAGCACCATGATTAGAAAGCATGAATTCTTCAGTGCTCAGCCTTCTTTATGGTCCAACTCTCACATTCGTACATGACTATTGGATAAATCTTAGGACAGCAAAGATGATGAGCCCTCTTGTCTCACCTGTCCAATCTAAGTGTCTACATTTGCATTCATATACTTATAAGCATTGATAATCAAAGTTGTTATGATCCCTCACTCCCCTGTAGCACAAAAGGAGTGTATTATTTATCCCACACTTCTCAGTTGTACATGAAGGCAGCCCCTACTCCTCATTTAGTACTTAGAGCCAATCATTCCACATTCCAACAGCAACCCAATTTTTCTAGAAGTCTACTCAAGGAAATTCCAGGCCAGCATTGCATGAGCTTTTGATACCTGCCCCTGATCTCCTCAGGTTGGTTGTAATCTGGGATTGATTACAGTTAAGGCAGCTCCCACTCTCTCCCTACTAGCTTCCTCAGTATTCTGTGAGTTGAGGGTCTCTCTCTTCAGGGAAGTGGCCATAGAAGAATTTTCTCACTGCTTAATAGACTAAAGGGGAAGCTTAGACAGGGTTTAATGACCATTGTTATGGCCAGATCCCCATAAACACACTGTAAGTAAGAGCAGTATGCCTGCTCCTTAAACACAGTGTCAAGACCCCCTCCACCCTCCACATCCCTGTACCACCACCAGCCCCTTCTCCACTGTCCATGTCATCAGGCTTCAATAATGACCTTCTTTGGGGATGTGGGGCCAGTAAGGATAAAGCAGGCACGGTATCCCTAAAAAGAGAAAAAAAGAACCCGACTTTTTTTATTATTAATGAAAAATACACTCCTTTCTAATTTGAGGTGCATTGATTTATAATTTTGAGATACTTGTGTTAGTACTATGTAACCAAAATGTGGTAATTTTTTTCTTATTAAAATTTCTTGTAAAATAATAATGACAAAATGACTTTGGAAATTAGAGGAAGTGTTTGCACTGCTGTTAATTTTCAAGAGAGAATCTTATTAAATAGAGTCCTTGATGAAAGTGCATGCCAGAGGGATATTGATTTTTTCTGTTAATTATGTCCACTACAAGCAGAGTGTCCGTGACTATTTCTCTTCATTCTTTGAAATATGCGTGCACATGTGTATATATATTAATATGTGTGTATACATGTACATACTCTGCTATCTCAAAGAATGGAGACATTATTTGTCACAACTGATACTGAAATTCATCTTTGTTGCAGTTCTTAATTTGTAAGAATTGTGGGGGTCAGTGCTGGTATTATACCTTAACAGGTTTCTCTTTTACATTTCTTTCAAGAAATAGAAAGAAAACTATAGTAGTCACAATTTGTTATGAAAATTATTGAAAAAACTGATTAAAATAAATTTCCTATAAAACTAGAAAACCCAATAAATGAATACCTTCATTTTTCCTGCCAAGTTACACACAGTAAAAAATCTGCCTGCAGTGCCAGAGACCTGGCTTTAATCCCTGGGTTGGGAAGGTCCCCTGGGGAAGGGAATGCCTATTCACTTCAGTATTCTTGTCGGGAGAATTCCATGGACTGAGGAAATGGTGGGCTACAGTCCATGGGGTTGCAAAGAGTTGGATACAACTGAACAACTAAAACCTTTACTAAGATATAATAATTTTTACATGAAAACAGAATTTGTAATCATGTATCTTAAATAAAGAGAGCCTCAGTGTATTCTATTGGGTGGTCATCATCCATGTTCTATGAAACATGTTCATTACTGAGTTGGCCTAATGATAAAATGATCAAATGATTCAAGAAAGATGAGATAATTCTAACAATATCATATTTGACAGGAAAAGGGTCAAATTATCCATCTTACATCCAAAGAAAATCAAATGATCTTAGCAAAGTCAGAAGAGAGGCTACAAAATATATGATTTCAACTATATGACATTCTGGAGAAGGTGAAATTATGGAGATGATGAAAGATCAATGGTTTCCTGGGGTGAGAGGAGAAAAGAGAATGAATAGGCAGAGCACCGAAGTTTCTTTAGGGCAGTGAAATTCTTCTGTATAATATCATAATAATGAACATATGTCATTACAAGTTTGTGTAAATCCATAGACTAAACAACACCAAGAATGAATCCTAAGTTAAACTGTTGACATTAAATAATCATGATGTGTCAATGTAGGTTCATCCTTGGTTACATATAATACATATATATATTATGTATATATATATATGTCATTCTGATGAGTGATGTTGATAATGGGAGGATGCTATACATATGTGGGGAACAGTGTTTATGGGAAATCTTTGTTCCTTCCTCTCAATTTATTGTAAAATAAAAATTGCTATTAAAACGCAGTCTTTATAAAAAGTCCTATAGGAAAATGTAAGGCATAATTGTGAGCCCAATATTATGTGACACTTTTACTCTTGAGGCATTTACCAGTTTCTAAGCTCTGTTTCACAAGAGGCTAGCCAACTAGGGAGTGGTCTTAAGTGAGGGGACTGGGAAGCTAAGAAGTCTCAAAGGAGTAAGGAGAAAGGTAGGGCTCAGCACCTGCCATAAGTGAGGCTTGCTTAGAAGAGACTTTTGTTTGAGATCCTGTAGTATCTCCACATCCTCACAAAAGACAAATAAAAATAATTAGATCTTAGAATGACTGAACCAAGCATTAAAATTAATCCCATGAATGATTGAAGTGGCAGTTTTCTCCTGTAACTGACTGCCTGGAGATACATATGTAGATCAAGATAATTTTATCCAGTCTCTTAACTATTTTCATACTTGATGCCCAGTATTAAAATTACTGGGACTTCCTTGTGGTCCAGTGGCTAAGTCTCCATGCTTCCACTGCAGGTGGTGGGGGTTCTATCCCTGGTCTTGGGCATCTGAGATACAGTATAGTATGCAGAAGCCAAAAAAAAGATTGATATACCACTTCACACTCGTAATGGATGGCTATAATAAAAAAAATTTTAAACAAAAAAAAAATCTAAATTGCTAGTTATAATTGAAGATTAGACCAAATAATAGAAAAACAATGGAAAAGATAAAAAAGAATGCTAGAAATAGACATGAGGATGCATATATGTTAAAATCAGGCATAGATGTTAAAATCACTAATATGTTTAAACTTGTAGGTGAGAGATGGAATAATTCCATGTAGAAGTGGAATCTCCATACTTAATATAACCAAATAAATTTTTATAAATCAGAAACTGCATGATATGTCAGATGAATCTAATGAAAACACAATAAAGGCAGACATTTTATTTTTCAGAATCTATAATTTGTTTGTGAGCAGCTAAATCTTTGAATAATAGACTTTTTAAAGTAACACACAAATTATGCCTTAAGAGATTACACATAAACTATGTAATATGCAAGCAAAAAGATAAAAGTTATAGTGAGATAAATGTAAACATGAATACAAAATAAGTAAAGTAAAGAAGAAAGTTGAAATGCAAAACTAAAGAATGGACAGTAGTGCCAGATACTATCCAACAACATATTGTTAGATTTAAGTCTAACAATAGATTTAACAATAGATTAACAACTTAAGTCTAACAATTAGATATAAGTCTAATATAACAGTAATCATATTAAAAGTCAGTGGACTGAATTGTCTAGTTATGTTGTAAAAAATCTCAAAGAAGATCCTTTTTGCATTAGAAGCATCTAATGCATAAGGACCCAGAGTGAATGGAAGTAATGTTCAATTTTTAGAAAATCCTTGTGCAATGTTAGGCATATCAGACAATATAAATTGGATGGCAAAAATCATAACATGGGATGAAGTTTTAATTATAAATTTCAAGATATTTTGCTTATGAAAATGATATCTAGTTCTAAACTTGTACAAACCAAAAAATTAGGAGTATGCTTAGACTGCCACAAGAAGGCAAGCTAGCCTCCAGTCTACACTTTTAAGGACCCTCCTCTGGCCTTTCTCTAGCAATGCCCTTTTCTCAGATGAGTGAAGACTCCACTTGGCCCAAGTGAAGGTTTTTCTTTATTGAACCTCATCAAACTGAATGATACTATTGGCATTAAAGCTTCCCTGATGACTCAGATGGTACAGAATCTGCTGTAATGCACAAGATGCTGGTCAATCTCTGGGTCAGGAAGATCCCTTGGAGAAGGAAATGGCCATCCACTCTGGTATTCTTGCCTGAGAAATCCCATGAACAGAGGAGTCTGGCAGGCTATAGTCCGTGGGGTCACAAAGAGTCTGACATGACTGAGCGACTCAGCACACATGCAAGCTGGTATTAAAAACATGCAGTGTAGCATATGAACTTTTTAAAAAGTTATGTAACTATGATAAAGCTATCAAGCAAAATAAAGCAGTGAATCAGAAAATTCCAGAATCACTCTGAGGTGGACAGAGGGGATCATGATCCAGGCACACAGTGGACTTCAGACTTCACTTAGTATTCTGTTTCTCAAGCTTGTCAGTATGTACACAAGTATTCATTTTATAATTGTTCTTTAAGGGATATATGTAGTTTATACCATCTTTTGTATGTATAATATATTTTACAATAAGACAGCATTAAAGGAGGGGAAGAAATTTGAAAATAGGTATGTAAATTATACGGAATACTAACAAAAAATACGAACATTATTGAGTGGAGGAAAAAAAAAGTGTCCTGAGTTAAGTAAAATACACTGAAATTCCAAGTAAGTAAAATGTAAGGTGATTTTCAATTAAACAGCAAAATAAAGAATGTTGCATTGCTCTTTATGTTGTTAGGGCTTTTTAAATTTAGCAGCAAGATCAGGAGTCTTTTATGTACACTTCCTTTTAGGTTCTAAAGAATTACGTAGGTGTTTAATTTGTTTGATTTGCCCAAGGGTATTTCTTACAAGATAGTTTGCCAGAATTTTAATGATAGCAGTATCTGTGCCAGTACTGTTTTATACCAGCTGTACTTGACTAATTATCTGGTTTCCTCAAATGTCTACTTTTGAAATAGTTATGCTTTTGAACACATAATAGACACTATGCTTTGGTATACAATAATTTTTCCTGAACCACTTTAAAAACCAAGAAAATCATTTCCGTATACTTATCTTACAAAACTATTGGTACCCAGACCCCAGCAATCTTGTCTTTGTCATTATATGAGCAAATTTTATCTTTAGATATGCATACTACTAGGTTTATTTTAGGTATGAGCTACCTAAGTACAGAATATATTTTGCCCTGCAAGTAATTAAAATATTATATAGTAACTTCCTTGATTTTTGGGGGAAAAAAAGCCCCAAAACATAATATTTCTAAGGGGAAATTTTGAGATGCCAACTCAGAATTGCACTATATGATGGATTAATGTACCTTATGACCATCAATTATCACAGTTTTTTTTTTTTAATGTGAAATACATTTAACAAGCTAAGTAGAATGGAATATTGATAGCATAGGTAGCTTGTATCTATAGTTGTCCAAACACACACACACACACGCACTCTACAGTGTTCATAACACTAGGCAATTGGACAGTTGTGAGAACATAATGGATTCATATCATTTAAAGTCCTAATATTTCATAACCTCAAGAATATTGCATATGAGAAAAATAACATGATATAAACAAGTTAAAAATGATTTATTTTTCTCTTTTATGGACAATTTAGTATGATGTATGTATAACTTCAGTACAGAATGCATTTTAAAATATTTGCATCACATGACCAGTCATACACAATATTTTGAAATTTTGCCACTCAAAACCTATTAAAAGTTTTCAAGCTTGATTTCAAGCTTGAAATTATACAAATCATTTCAACTATGATTAGATGAAAACCACATTCAGTGCCTGAGGCATCATTCAGTTATTTCTTTCCTTTTGTAATTTTCCATATGACTGACAATCATATTTGTGTCTTTCTTTAAAAAAAAAAAATCTAGTCTTCTTATTTTCTCATTTTAATTTAAAACTATAGATAAAAGGTCAAGAAATTTGTTCTGCATTTTGACTTTCTATGTTTAGTGATTCAGTGAATTTACTTAACAGGATAATTTGTTTAAAATATATTAATATGTAAAATATGTCAGTGTTTGGTCCATCAAGCAGGCATTTCAATTACCCTTTACCTTTATACTTTAGGCTCTTTTGTTAGTATTTTGCTCCATACAAAATATAATGCATTTTTTAAAAAGTAATGGTTTCTTTTAAATTTAAATTGCTACTTCAGTTGTTTTCTTTTTATTACATTTTCTAGTTCTTTAAATTTCTATCAAATTAGTATTTTTCTGATAATCTTTATAACACACTGTTTAGTGGTTGATCATTCTGCTTATTTAACTTCTATTTACAAAGACTTTCTAGATTTCATTCTATTCGTATATCAGTTTTTTTCCAGATTCTGGTGGACTTTTTTCCCTCTACAGACCATTCTATGAGTACTACTCAATATATACGGAAGTGTTTAATGCTTACTTTTAAGTTTATAAGCTCAGCTATGGTATATTTATCAATTACCAGTTAGTGGAAAGTTTTTTGTGTATAAATTGATAAAGTAGTGTTTTAAGTTGATTCAAATACTTAAAGAACTCATATAAAATTGTATAGAACTCTCTTTCCTGAAAAAAAAAATGCTTTAAATATTCTAAAATATGCAATATCTACAAAATAGTCTTATTTTAAGGCGTTTCCTTTTTAGTCTAACCATATATATTCTCCATCTTTGACAGTCTTTAATGTTTGAATTTGAACAATCTTTGAGCTAAAATAGATATTTAGATTTGTGTTTTTATTTCTTTGTTGGTATATGAGCAGGTTTTTCCTGAATTAAATATGGCCACATGCTTACCTGATATTTAATCAATTTATCTCTGCTTTAGTTTTTGTCATCCTTACACAAAAATGCATTATTTTAAAAATAGTTCATCATAGTCCTTTAATCCCCTTAAACTAAAATATATCTCCTCAGCATTTCATTTACCATCCTGTGAGTTGTTTGTGACCCTGACTCTCTGTGACCCCGTGGACTGTACCCCGCCAGCCTCCTCTGTCTGTAGGATTCTCCAGGCAAGAATACTGGAGTGGGCTGCCATCTCCTTCTCCAACCTGAGACAGAGATACATATTATGGTTTTATTGGGCAGTGTAATCTCAGGACAATAACAGTGAGGGGGAAAGCAAACTGAAATAGGAAAGGGAGAAAACAAATACATAGTGAGGTGACCTCTTCCTGAGCTGGTCACAGATTTTAAGGAAGTGCCAGTTTCCTTGGTTTTGCTTCATAACTTTCAGAAAGACCTTGGGGAACCAGCAGCCCCAGAATTGCTATCTGGGGGATGGGTGGGAGACAACTCAGGTGCTTTTCTCTATCTTAATGTCAAGGCTCCTTCCAGGAGGTAGTAACTGCATCACACTTCATTTTGTGTTATTCTATTTCTTGGCTGCTCTCAGGGAAGCAAGATTCCATGGCCAGAGGTGTGGTTCTTCCTCTAAACTCAAAAGTAATAGAATAAATCATAGCTTCCATGAGTTAATCCACCTGCCAAAGCAGGAGATGCAGAGCACATGGGTTCTATCCCTGAGTCAGGAATATCCTCTGGAGAAGGAAATGGCACCCCATTCCAGTATTCATGCCCGGGAAATCCCATGGACAGAGGAGCCTGGCAGGCTACAGTCCATGAGATCACAAAGAGTTAGACATGACTGAGCGACTAAGTACATCCATGACTTAAGAAATATGAAAAAATATAAGAATATTCCATTTTGAGGGGAGAGACACTGAATTTAGAAGTTAGCTCAACTAATACTTTGAAAGGCTATTTACTGTGTCAGAAATTTTCTATTTCTTTAAACCTTACAGTCCCCTGTTACAGATTATAGATTAAAAATATATATCCAATAAAAAAGAAATGTGAACCCATAATCTTATATTCATAGGTACTATTATAATGTATGTTTATTTTGTGGTTTATATTCACAAAAATGTAACTTATAGGAAAATAATATAAGTGAAATTGAAGCTGATGAATATTTGACACTCAAATATCATTTTCTGCATGAGGTCTCTGGGTATACAGGATAGTCAAGGAACAAGGACAGTTAGTCTTGGACCCAGGCAGAGGGCTGAATGGATCTGATGAAAGGATTGCTGTTGTAAGGTGGTGGGGTACCTTAAAAATCTGTGTGCTTGCTCCAGTGTGCCATGTCTTCCTAATCTGGATACAGTAACTATTTAGTATATTGGCATCCCTGAACCTGAATTCAAGCAGTATTATCAGTGGAGTCTGGAGTAATTATATTCCTGGGGTAATTGACCATTTTCACTTTATTTTATGCCGTGTAGAAAGCAATATTGTAGACATATTTTGAATCATTTTGTGTGTTTGGTGATCTATATTATCTTCTTTAATATACTCAAAAGAAATAACAATAAGACACAATTTGTCACTATGCAGTGGACATGGTTTGGGTGGACTCCAGGAGTTGGTGATGGACAGGGAGGCCTGGCGTGCTGTGGTTCATGGGGTCGCAAGGAGTCTGACACAACTGAGCAACTGAACTGAAATGAGTAAAACCTAGGTAAAAAAAAAAAATAAACCAAGGAAATCCAGAAAATTTCTGTCATTTATATTTTTTATACTTAAATACAAGATATTAGATGTTAGACAGTTTGTTACAAAAAAAAGTTGTAGATGAAATCCTCTAATCCAGTTCCAAAGAACGTCTTTCTATTTCAGATGCCTGGAATACAGTCAATTTAAGGGAGACAACATGCACATTGCTTTTTGAGATATTAATAATATTAATATTTCAGTGTAATAAGTCTTAGTTCATTTGTCAATGTCCAATCCAATAAGTTAATGCAAATAAGATACCAATTATCAAAAACTTCCCCATTTTTATGAGAAGAGTGATGATGACAAATTTGGTAATTTTAATAGGAAAGCATTGAGGGAATTGATATATCAAGCTGGTTGAAAATGCACAAATTTTGCCCAGGTAAGGGCCAATTTATTTTCTTCTTAACCAGGAAGAATACTTCATTAAATTTGTTTGTTTTTATCATATGGAAGCAAAAAATTATCCATTTTTAAAAATTTAAGCAATTAGAAAAATTTCTCGAGGCATATTTTCTTTGGTAGATGTACAGAGACATAGATAGATGTAAAGCAACAAAACTGCTAGGCTATTGTATGCCTCTATATTCTAGGCATTGATTCAGCACAGTAGACATTTAATTTTTTAAATGTGTTAATCATCATTAACATTTTATGAATGCTGCTGCTAAGTCACTTCAGTAGTGTCTGACTCTGTGCGACCCCATAGATGGCAGCCCACTAGGCTCCCCCGTCCCTGGGGTTCTCAAGGCAAGAACACTGGAGTGGATTGCCATTTCCTTCTCCAATGTGTGAAAGTGAAAAGTGAAAGTGAAGTCGCTTAGCCGTGTCTGACTGGTAAGGACCCGATGGACTGCAGCCTTCCATGCTCCTCCGTCCATGGGATTTTCCAGGCAAGAGTACTGGAGTGGGGTGCCATTGCCTTCTCCACATTTTATGAATACCCTGTTATAATTTTTAAGTACTTGGAATCATTTTATTAATTTTTTTTTTAAACTACAGACACATCCTTTAATGAGTCTGGCACTTAAAAAAATTGTTTTTTGGCTGCCTGGGTCTTAGTTGTGCACAGATCTTCATTGCATCATGCGGGATCTTCGTTGCGGCACCTGGGCTCGCCAGGTAGGCCCTCTAGTTGTGGCACATGGGCTCAGCTGACTCAGGGCATATGGGATCTTGGTTCCCTGACAGGGGATTGGGGCCATGTCCCCTGCATTGCAAGGAGGGTTCTTAACCGCTGGACCACCAGGGAAGTCCTGAGTCTCACTCTTTTATTACTGTTTTTTTTCACTCTCCCTTCCAGCCAGTAATATTAAGCTAATTTGTACGCTACCTACTCTTTATCTCTTCTTATCTATTCATATATATTTTCATATATACATAAGTGTGACTTCAATTATCACTTTATTTTTATACAAAATAATTATCCTGCATATTTTCTCGACTTTTTTCTTATTAATAAGGCAATTAGGATATTCTTCAAAGGTTTACATATCATTCTTTATATACATGTATAATTATGAAAGTATGTGAAATATATATATTTGAAAGTTCAATATGTCTCTTATCTTTTTTACATACTTATTTTTACTACTTTTTTTCCTACTTCTTTTAATTTTTTTTTGTCTGAGCATGCCATACTTTTCCTCAGCTTACCCTGCTCCTTTACCAGCAATGTCCTTTGACTTTTTCAAGAATCATTTCAAATATCATCTCTTATTTATAAATATGTCTTACTATGCTCTTATAGAAAAACCAATAGCTTATAAGTTTTGCATGTTTCTATCAAATAATATTAAAACACATTACCTTTGATAAGGAATACTTGATTGCATGCTTTTCTTGTAAGCTAGTTTTCTTTAATGATAAAAGTTATATTATGTTCTTATTTTATCTTGGTATATTGAATAGTTAAATTTGTAGTTCATGGTAGATAGTATCACTTACATGTTGTTTATTTGAAATTTGATGACATTAGATTTGACACCATGGTGTGGAAGAAGGAAAGTCAAGAATTAAATTGAGAATTTCACCAAACTGAAAGTCATGAGAATGAATGTTATATATTAAGGGGATATTTTATAATAAATGAATTAGACATGCTATATGCAATAAATAAGTTATTGAACAAATTTAAGAATAGCAGACTTTCTATTGTTTATTTGTAAAATATTTAGTAATGATACTAGTGTTGTATAACCTCATTTGTGAAAATGGTTGTTTAGTTTAAGAGTATTTTATATATCTGTATAAATAATCCCCTTATCCCCCCCCAAAAGATTTGAATATTACACTAAAATATATACCAGATTATATTCTTGCACATAAACCACTTTTATTCTCAGGCGAAACTTGATGGTAAAGTCCACAGCATAAAAATAAGGGTGTCTAGTGGAGAGAAAAAATGAAGAAGAGAAAAAGGCTGTTTAATCATGTTATGGATTTTCCTGTCTTTATCCAACCTAATTCAAATAATTGGCAAGAATCTGGTAATACTTATGACTCAGCTGGGACACAAATACCATTAATTTTGCCTGGCAATCCTGTCTGGTGTCCATTTCCCAGCACACATTTATCACAGAAGCAGTCCTACAGCATCTGCCATGAGCTTTTCAAATTAAAGGTCTTGGGTTTCATATACTTTTACTACTTACAAAGTCAGATAAGGGAATTGAGCTCTTCTGAGTATCCAGTTAACATATTTTTCTGCAATTCTTTCCATACACTCTACTTGGGGATCAGTAAAATTTCAGTAAAATTCGTATGTGCTAATAGTTCCCTCCCATTAATGTAGAATGGCCTTTCATGTGTTTTGTTTTGTTTTTTTTTTTTTAATCAGGAACTAAAGAAGAAAATAGGTGCTTCTCAAAAGAGGCTATTAAAGGCAAATATCAAATTAAAAGTTGCTCAAAATGTTTTACACAGGAGAAATGTTCATTGAAATTCAGGAGATATGTCTACCCCAGAGTGACTATAGTCCAAAGATCAGGTAATGCCACATGGCAGAATGACTGATATTTTTATGTATTATCAGTGTGTTATTTGAATTTGTATGACCACTTTCAAAAACTATGTAGCATTACTTCCTTAACCTTGAATATATGAATATATAGACATATTCAGAAATGTATAGTTATAACACCAAAATATATTTTTAAAACTTTCATAATAGTTTGTTCATAAAAACCCAATATGCATCTGTAATGTTTATTAATAGTGATAAAAAGGAATGAATTACTCCTATATGTGGAAATATGTACTGCACCTAATGCCATAATGCTGAGTGAAAAAAAAATATTCAGCTACGGAAAATTGTTTTCATTTACATGAAAATCAAGAACATACAAAACTCACAATGGATGGTGACAGAAATCAGGATAGTGATTGCTTGGAGAAGGAAATGGCAACCCACTCCAGAATTCTTGCCTGGAAAATTCCATGGACGGAGGAGTCTGGTGGGCTACTCCATGGGGTTGCAAAAAGTTGAACACGACTGAGCTACTTAACTTTCTTTTTCTTTTTTGAGAGATATATTGACTGTAGTTTATGTTTCCTGTTGTCCCAGTGGACAGAATATAATTAATTAACAAGAAATGTCCAATAAGTTTGCTCTTTGGAGAAATCATGTATAAAAACCTAATTGGTAGTTTTATCCCAAGTTTTTTGTTTTTTTTTTTAAGAAATCTCCATACTGTGCTCCACAGTAGTTGAACCCATTTACATTTCCACCAACAGTGCAAAAGGGTTCCTTTTTCTCCACATGCTCTCCAGAATTTATTGTTTGTAGATTTTTTGATGATGGAAATTTTGAACTGTATGAGGTGATACCTCATTGTATTTTTGATTTGCATTTCTCTAATAATGACCAATGTTAAGCATCTTTTCATGTGGTTATTGTCAATTTGTATTTCTTCTTTGGAGAAATGTCTATTTAGATCTTCTGCCTATTTTTTGATTGAGTTGTTTGTTTTACTGATATTGAGCTGCATGAGCTGCTTGTATATTTTGGAGATTAAGCTTTTGTCAGTTTCTTTGTTTGCAATTATTTTATCATATTCTGAGGACAGTCTTCATTTTGTTTATAGTTTCTTTGGGCTTTCCTGATAAGTCAGTGGTAAGAATCCACCTGCCAATGCAGGAGATGGGACTTTAATCCCTGGGTTGAGAAGATCCCCTGGAGTAGGAAATGGCAACCCTCTTCCGTATTCTTGCCTGGGAATTCCCTTGGAGAGAGGACCCTCATGGGCTATAGTCCATGGGGTTGCAAAAGAGTCGGATAGGACTTATCAACTAAACAATGACAAAAAAGCAGTAATTTCCTTTGCTGCACAAAAGCTTTTAAGTTTAATTAGGTCCTATTTGTTTATTTTTATTTCCATTTCTCTTGGAGGTGGGTCAATGAGGATCTTGCTGTGATTTATGTCAAGGGTGATATGACCCAGATTCCCACTTCTGAGCATAACCCTGAGAAAACCATATTTCAAAAAGACACAGGTACCCCAATGTTTATTGCAGCACTATTTATAATAGCCAGGACATGGAAGCAACCTAGAAGTCCATCGACAGAAGAGTGGATAAAGAAGTTCTGGTGCATAAGTACAATGGAATACTAGCTATGAAAAGGAATGCATTTGAGTCAGTTCAACTGAGGCAGATCAACCTTGAGCCTGTTACACAGAGTGAATTAAGTCAGAAAGAGAAAAAATATAACTATATATTAATGCACATATATGGAATCAAGATAAAATGGTAATCACTAACCTATCTGCAGGGCACCATTGGAGACGCAGACCTAGGGAACAGGCTTGTGGACACAGGAAGGGAAGGGGAGGGTAGGATGAATTGAGAGAGTAGCGTTGAAACTTGTGAAATAAATAGCCACTGGGAAGTTGCTGTTTAACTCAGCGATCTCAGTCGCATGCTCTGTGACAACCTAGAGGGGTGAGACGCAGGGGGGTGTTGGGAAGAAGGTTTAAGAGGTAGGGGATGTATGTATAGTTTTGGCTGATTCACACTGTTATATGGCTGAAACCAATGCAACATTGTAAAGCAATTATCATCCAATTAAAAAAAACTTAAAGGAGGAAAAAAAACTAATTGGTTATGTGAACAAAGAAATAGCAAATCGACACAGGGATTGCAACTTTATTAGCAGTTGGCAAGACTGATGAGGTAAGAAGGAGCATGAGGAAGATCATAGGTGCTGCCTAAGGAGCTTGTCCAGATTCATAGATAATTTGTGTGTGTGTTTTTGTGGTGGTGTTGCTGTTACTATTGGAAGCAGAGCTATAAACTGTTGATCACCTTTAAATCACGTGCTTACTCAGGTTTCCTAGTCTTTTTCAGTTGAAATAATATAGGCTAATTTCTTAAGTTTGGTTTATATATTTTTTCCTTTGACACTTGGTTATCACATTATATATTTAATTTGTATTAATATTCATCTTAAGACTACATGATAAGTTCAATACAGTGAGATAAATTTGATTTTTTTTTAAATCAGTATTTTTTGTAGGTTTTTTTTCTTTTTCTTAATAATATGGTCAATAATTTTATGTTTTAAATTGCTTGAAGTTTCTTTTTAGCTTTTCATTTCCACTTTTAATATTTCTCAAATTTCTTGGCACTTATTTGTATTCCTTTATATGATTAAGTGGCATTATCATAGGCTTAAATTTTGCAAATGACATTTAATGTTTCAAAATTATTCCCACACTTTAAAGCAACCCTGACCATTCCAAGTTGGTTGAAATCATGAGTCTTTTTCTCAGCATGCTTTCCATAATTATGGAGTCCTTTGAATTATCTGATGAGAACTATATATATTTGCTAGTTCAGAAAATTAGTTCTTCTTGGCTCCTTTCTCTGTCCAGCTGTGTTACATAGGCTTGACACTCAATGCTTTACTGAATAAATCTCCACAAAAGCTGAGTGAACAATGGACTGTCTTCAAACCAGAGACTGTGGGTTCAATGCTGCTGTCTCATCTCTCTCTTAAATCAACAAAAATTTTGAAGACAGTCTGTTTTTAAAAAGTCTCCTAAGAAAATTATGTGTGGTATGATCACAAGCATTGTATTATCTGAGATACTTTTTAAGAAGGTGATATAATATTTAAGGATTATAGCAGACAAGTAAAAAGTCTCAGATATTAAAAATTGCAGATATTGTATTAAAAATTTTTCTACAAAAATTGGAATGACCTCCATTATATAAGATAATAAAACTTTTTAAATTTTAGAATAACAGTTTGATAATCTGATCTATTTATTCTGAAATAGAATGACAACAATACAAACACAATAGGGCTATCTACATTTTTGTTGTATTTTTTTCTTTGTAGTCTTTTTTTTTTTTTCTTTTAACCTATTATATCTTACCTTACATGATATGTATTCAGGAAACATTTCTTAAATGTGAAAAAGAATACTATGCATTATACAATAGCCAGATGTGAAAGCAACCTAGATGTCCATCAAAAGATGAATAGATAAAGAAGTAGTGGTACATATGTACAATGGAATATCACTCAGCTATGAAAAGGAACACATTTGAGTTGGTTCTAATGAGGTGGCTCAACGGAGAGCCTATTATAGAGTGAAGTAAGTCAGAGAGAGAGAAACAAATATCATATATTAATGTGTGTATATATATATGTTATATAACACACACATATATATATATATATATATATATATATATAATCTAGAAAGATGGTCTTGATGAACCTATTTGCAGGGCAGCAAAGGGGACCCAGAGATAAAGAACAGACTTGTGGACACTGTGGGGGAAGGGAGGGTGTGATGAATTGGGAGAGTAACATTGAGACACATGCATTACCATATATAAGATAGACAGCCAGTGGGAATTTGCTCTGTGACATAGGGAGCTCAAACCCAGGGCTCTGTGACAACCTCGAGTGGCGGGAGTGGGAGGGAGGTTCAAGACGGAGACGACATATGTATACCTATGGCGGATTCATGTGGATGTATGGCAGAAACAATACCATACTGTAATTATCCTCCAATTAAAAATAAGCAAATTAAAAATGTTTTTAAAAAGAAATTTTTAAAAATGTGAGAAAGAGAAGTGCAACACCTGAAGTCCAGGAGTTTCACTGTTGTTATCTTCTAAGACTTGGTTTTGCTGTGAGCTGGCGTGGCATGACACTCACTCCTAGGTTGTGGTGCTCTTTTATTCAACATAAATTATTTCACAGGACCCAAACCTCAGACAAGGCCACTTTGTGACTGAAGAATTGACGGAAAGTCATTGTGTAGTTCTGTGTAAACCCAGACAAAACATGAAAGTGGCCTAATCTCTGTGAGAGTGTGTGTGTGTGTGTGTGTGTGTGTGTGTGTGTGTGTGTGTGCGCGCGCGCGCGCTAAGTCACTTCAGTTGTGTCTGACTCTTTGCAACCCTGTGGACTGTAGCCCACCAGGCTCCTCTGTCCATGGGATCCTCCAGGTGAAAATACTGGAGTGGGTTGCCATGCTCTCCTCCAAAGGATCTTCCAGATCCAGGGATTGTACCTGCGTCTCTTACATCTCCTACATTGGCAGGCAGTTTCTTCACCACTAGTGCCAATCTGCTCCCTGGATAATATGAATCATCTTTGCTTCTTTACCAGGTACCAGATGGTATTTGTTAGGTCTAGTCTTTCCATCTTTTAAGCAAGATTTATTGAGATACCAAATCAAACACTATTCCTGCTTCCCAACAGTATCCAATTCAAAGTAAAGTCCCATGCCCTCAAAAGATTCATAAAATCACCTAATACAAGCCCCAATTTTAAAGCAAGTCCTCGTAACACACTTTTACTGAGATACCAAATGAATTCCTATGGCGTGTGGTCTCCCTGGCAACAGGAGCAGCAAATTTAACTGTTTGGCGACAGGCGTGTTCCAGGTGTTCTTTGGCTTACCTGGCTTATCTGGAGGACACTGACAAACGTTGAGTGTGATTTTAGATGCTAGACATTGGCGAGCATATATTCATGCCAACCCCTCCTCTGCATTCTGTTCTCTCTCTCTCTCTTTAGTTCTCCCTTTTCCTTTCTCCTTCCCTGTTTTTCTCTCAGTCTCACTCAACCACACACTCACATAAAGAAACAAAACAGCCAGAGCAAAATTTGCAGGAAACTAGACCTGCAAAAATGCAGACAATTCTACCCATTCTACTGTAGAGCTATTTTTAAATATAACTACTTGCTGTAAAAGAAAGATCAATGTTATTAGCTTCAGGTATCTTGAAAATAGTGATAAGAACTATTGACAACAATGAATGTTTACAGTTTGATTGAATGTTGCCAACTGTAACTCATTTGTAAAAACATAAATGGTAGCTTATGAATTGGGCTTCCTAGGTGGCTCAGTGGTAATGAAACCATGTGCCAGTGCAGGAGACACAGAAGATAAGGGTTTAGACCTTGGGTCGGGAAGATTCCTTGGAGAAGGAAATGGCAACCAACTCCAGTATTCTTGCCTGGAAAATTCCATGGACAGAGGAGCCTGGAGGGCTATAGTGCATGGGGTTGCAGAGTCAGATACAGCTGAGCAACTAACACATGGCACTCACAATTTGTGGATTATCTGGTTCAAAGTTCAGTTGCAGAGAGTCATAAACATTTACATAAATTTATTCAGGAAGAACAATTCACATTGTGAAAAAAATCTAACATTCTTAGTTTAAAAACCATAAGCAACAGAAAAGAAAAACCATACCCTATGTCCTGAAGGAATGCATGAGAACCCAATAAAAGTTGACACTTTCAATCAGGATCCCTCTCTTCTACTTGTAGTGAAAAATCTTAGCGCTGATGAGTGGTGCTATTCTCTGGGGATTATTGCTCTTTGAAAGGTAATTTTTAGAGTTGGCTCCTGTATGTCCTTCGACTCTCTCCCTCACACACTTCAGTGCATGCCCCAATCCTACTTTTAACTTGCTTCCTCTGTAGCATTTTGTGATGTGTATATAGCAGGAGTTGACAGTAAGAGACAAGGAAGCATCTATAGAAGGAGTTTGATACTTTCAAGAAAACATTAGAAGTGCTTCTGACCAAATCACTTCACAGTGTAACATAATGATTTAATTTTCACCCAAATATGTTTCATGAACAAGAGAGCTGTTCTTAATTGCTCCCCCCCCAAAATTCTGTTAATTGGATAATGAATAAAATTTACAATTTTTGAACAGTAAAACCATTTTTACTGATATTAATTTGAAAGCGAAAAAACAGTATTTGATGATATCTCATTCATTATGTTTAAAGGGTAATCTTTTATGTGGAATCCTTCTTGTTGGATAGTTTAAATAATTAGCATATTACTGTACATTTTTACCTGGTGGCTTACTCAAAGTTATTTATTTATTTATTTTTTGCACAGATGAGAAAATAACTATGTAAAAACCCTTGATAAAATATCTGACAACAGAAAATAATCTGTTTTATGTTTTGTTTTCTTTTTTAAGCCCATGTCTGTCTGGAAATTCTTGTGGAAGAATGTGCTATTTCCTCCAGTGATTTCTATTTTTCATTGAGCTGTGGGACACCATTGGCAATTTAGAGAAGACTAATGCCTGCAGGTTAGAGACCAACAGAAGGAGTTTCTCATATAAAGACAAATGTTCTAAAGATTTATCTGTTTACCTACATAATTTTTTCCTCTTTAAGACACCCAGGGATTTTTGTGCATCATTTGGCACTGATTTGTAGGGTACTGTTGTCATGAGAGGGGGAAAAAAAAGAATGTTAAATTTCTCTCGTGGAAAATACCTCATTTTTTAGGCTTTTAAAGAGTAATAGAAC
This sequence comes from Cervus canadensis, assembly GCF_019320065.1. NCBI lineage: Eukaryota > Metazoa > Chordata > Mammalia > Artiodactyla > Cervidae > Cervus > Cervus canadensis. The sequence goes on along the minus strand of NC_057416.1, from coordinate 8,915,626 downwards.
CTATTAAAGAAAAAGTTTGTGAATTCCAAAATGATGCCACTAATTGTCTTTGAAAATTTAAGTACATTAATGGCTGTTTTGGACTTTCCATATGGGAAAACATCATGCTTAATCTAATTTTAGTACTCATTCAAAAAATTTTTTAAAGGCTTACTCTTTATATTTATAAAATCTGTAACCCATTTTGCAGAACATACTATATAAAATTAATTTTAAATATCCTATAACTAGTAAAGAAATACATGTTGCAAATAACTGGCACTAAATCATAAATGTGTCAATTGTTTTCAAAGAAATTACATAATTATTAAAAATGTAAATAGTTTCTGTCAGTTATAAGCAGTAAGACACGTGGTAACAAACATTTGCATTTTAATAAAATTAAAGCTATGAATACTGGCATTGACATTAGTTGAATTTAACACTGAGATGACATTAGGAGCCTGGGAATAGTGGTAGTGGCTCATTTAATCCTCACAGTGTGCGTGCGTGCTCAGTCGTGTACGACTCTTTGCGACCCCATGGACTGTAGCCCACCAGGCTCCTCTGTCCATGGGATTCTCCAGGCAACTGGAGTGGGTTACCATTTCCTTCTCCAGGGGATTTTCCTGACCCAAGGATTGGAGTCATTATCTCTTGTGTCTCCTGCATTGGCAGGATTCTTTACCACTCTGCCACCTGGGAAGCCCATCAAAGTGATGTGAATGGCATCTTATCTTACCCTAATGACACCTGTAAGGAAATTAAGCACTGAAAATTTGTGTTTATTGAAAGACAGTGTTATAAAAGTCTACCACTCCATGGCTTTCCCCTTCTGGAAATAAAAGGGGGAAAAAAAAAGAGAGAGAGATTAGAGCTTTTGCTGAATATAGAGCCATTCTCCCAGTTTCATATGCATATCTAATTTTGAGCCAATTAAGTAGAGTTCCTTAGTTAAAATATATATATATATATATATATATATATATATATTCTTAGATGGAAGATATAACTGAGAATAAGAAGTCCTCATACAGATACAGAAATGACTTTTCTCTCTGCTCTCTTTATACTCATCCTCTGAGGATTTTATTATGAAAAATATGGGGTCTTCACAATGGAGTAGCGTCCTCACTTAGTGGAAAGTTATTTACATGTCCACATTTCTAGCTTTGATAGCATGTGTGAGGGATTTTATGCTCCACAGAAGAAAGGCCTGCAGTGCACTGAAGGAAGCATTGCAGTTATTACACCCAGGGCCCTTGTTTAAGAATCTTTCTTTAAAGAACAACTACAAGACCCATTTAAAATTCTTTCAGCTTCCAACAGGCTTGTAATTTAAGGTAAGAATACTCAAGTAATTAGTGTACCATTTGTAGGATGTAGTTCTGATTCAATATACACATATCATTATTGACACCTAAAAATAGTTCAAAGGTATGCAAAATTGGGTCCTTGAAGGTTAAATGAATCAAAAGAGACTATCATCAATAGAGGCCAACAGTGTGATTTGCTAAAGTCCTTGAAAATAAGGAAATATATTGATCGAACTATTTGCCTTGTAAACTGCAACTGTAACAATTTTTAATAGAATGAAAATATTTCCTTTCAGTCTTAAATTATGGTTTCAAATTAGAACATGTCATTAGCAGGAGGTCTATGAATTATTCCCAAGTGGTAAAATTTATAGATATTTATCCATGGGGATTTTGTTTTTTGTTTTTACTTTTTGGAGGGTATGTTTGCTTTATCTTTCTGGAGAGGATCTACAGTTTTAATCAGATTCTCAAAGATCTGACATCTTTATATTCATGGATATAAATGGAAGAATTTTCTCATGACAATCACTGCTGTTTTACTAGAATAGTAGTTGGAAATTAAATCAGAAGTATCTAATCTGAAAATATTTTCCCCTTCTCTAGATTACTAAAAGATTTACTACATTTCTCCAAAACCAACTTACTTATGTTAAAGCACAACTGTAAAGGGAAACACATATTGAATATTTAACATTTTTTGTAAGTTTTCTTTCACAACTCAACTTGTGACCTGTGAATTTTGTTTAAAATTTTTGGCTACTTGAGACTCTTTATAGCTCTGCTTATAACACTTTGTACAATTAGTGTGTGTTACCTATCATATGCCAGGGATCAAGGACATAGTTATAAACTAGATATATGATCCCTGATAACGTGGAGCATATATAGCCTAACAGGCAACATAAATATTAAATAAACACTTGCACAGAGTGTTAAATACAGCTGTAGCAAGTGATATGAAGAAATACAGAATTTTATAATAAGAACATACTACCTCCTAAGTAGGAAAAGAGCAACATGATCTCAGAATATGAGAATAATTTAGATGAGAAAGAATTTGGCTTAAGGGATACTATATTTAAGCAATGCCAGAGAATGATCAAACTACCATATAACTGAGCTCATTTCACATGCTAGCAAGGTAATGTTCAAAATCCTTCTAGCAAGGCTTCAGCAGAATGTGAACTGAGGAAGTTCCAGATGTATAAACTGGGTTTAGAAAAGGCCGAGGAACCAGAGATCAAATTGCCAACATTTGTTGGATCATGGAGAAAGCAATGGAATTCCAGAAAAATATCTACTTCTACTTCACTGCCTATGCTAAAGCCTTTGACTCTGTATATCACAACAAGAATTTGGAAAATTCTAAAAGAGGTGGGAATATCGGATCACCTTACCTGTTTCCTGAGAAACCTGTTTGCAGGTCAAGAGGCAACAGTTAGAAGTTTAAATGGAACAATAGACTGGTTAAAAATTGAGAAAGGCGTACGTCAAGGTTGCATATTGTCATCCTGCTTATTTAACCTATATGTAGATTAAAATACCAGGCTGGATGAATCACAAGCTGAAATCAAGGTTGTCAGGAGAAATATCAACAACCTCAGTTATGCAGGTATTACCATTCTATGGCAGAAAGTGAAGAGGAACTAAAGAGCCTCTTGATGAGATTGAAAGAGGAGACTGAAAAAGCTGGCTTAAAACTCAAGATTCAAGAAACTAAGATCATGATATCCATCATTTCATGGCAAATAGAAGGACAGAAAATGGAATCAGTGACAGTTTTTCTTTCCTTGGGCTCCAAAATCACTGCAGATGGTGACTGCACCCATGAAACTAACAGATGTTTACTCCTTGGAAGGAAAGCTATGGAAAACCTAGACAGCATATTAAAAAGCAGAGACATCACTTTACCGACAAAGTCCACATAGTCAAACCTATGTTTTTTCCAGTGGTCACGTATAGATGTGAGAGTTGGACTGTAAAGAAGACTGACAGCTGAAGAACTGATCCTTCCAAATTGTGGTTCTGGAGAAGATTCTTGAGAGTCCCTTGGACTGCCTGAAGATCAAACCAGTCAATCCTAAAGGAAATCAACCCTGAATATTCATTGGAAGGACTGATGCTGAAGCTGAAGTTCCAATACTTTGGACACCTGATGCGAAGAACTGACTCACTGGAAAGGATCCTAATGGTGGGAAAGATTACAAGCAAAAGGGGAAAGCAGCAGCAGAGGATGAGATGTTTGGATAGCATCACTGACTCAATGCATGTGAATTTGAGCAAACTTGGAGACAGGGGAGGACAGAGGAGCCTGTGTGCTGCAGTCCATGGGGTCACAAAGAGTCAGGCATGACTTATCAATTAAAAAACAACAACGGTAGTTAAACTAAAACAGCTTGAAAAATTTCTCACATTCTCACTTCCCAATGTAAAATGTATATTTATTTAATCATTGTTTGCAACTGTCATTCATTATCACATGATTTGGTGATTCCTTTCCATGATATCTTCTTTAGACATGTATTTGTTATTTTTAGAACATTTGGAACTTATGATTACTGGTCTTTAGTGACCTTCTACCTTTTCCAATATCAGTCTGTAAATATACTTGTCATTTTTGGTATTCCTTTTTAATATAATTTGCATTGTGTGTAATCATTGAGACTCTCATCAAGAGTATATCAGCAATACTTTTTAAGTGATTAAAGTCTCAAGCACTTTGACCTGCCACCTCCAAATGCAAAATTAAGCAATAATATCTAGAATTGTGGAGTCTTCCCTTCCATATTTTAAAATATGTAGATTTACTATTTCTGTTTCTGTTCATTGTTGAGAAGGCAATGGAGATTATATTGTCTTTATCAGTGGACTCTATTCCAACAAATTCCACAAAATGATATTATTTATCTACAAACAAAGCACCTTCGTTCTTGTTGCATTTAAAGAAATGTATCAACACCAACAATTTCTCTGAAATCTAGATCATGTGATGCAATATACCCTGGTTTTGTGCATCTTTTATGGCTTTGACATTTCTAAATGATGTAGATGGTAAATCAGTTTTTGTGTTTCTAAGATAACTAATTTAGGTTAGGCATTTACAAAGAATTCTGTCATGCAAAATACTTATGAATGTGACAAAACAAAATGCTGTAATGTATACTATTTCAAAAGAAAACTTGAAATTAATAACAGAATGAAATCTTCTTAAAAATATAATTTTTCTATGGAAACAATTAGAAGATGTTGGCATTTCTAAGGCTTTCATTATAACTTTTGATTAGATAGATGTATTTTCCATTCAAATTTTGACTCCATAGTCACATGGACTATGTTTTTTAAAAAAGAAAACAGACATAGTTTTAATTTCAATCTGTCAGACGAATATATGCTCCTGAGTTGTTGTCTCATCACACCAAAGATTTGGAGTGACGAATCCAATGAAAGACCTTGAAGTGATAAAATCACCTTATTTTAATTACTTTGTTTTTTGTCACTAAGTCATGTCCAACTCTTCTGAAACCCCATGGACAGTAGCCGACCACATTCCTCTGTCCATGGGATTTGCCAGGCAGAATACTGGAAGGTGAAGTGAAAGCAGTGAAAGCGGCTCAGTTATGTCCAACTCTTTGTCACACATGGACTATACAGTTCATTTCAGTCGATCAGTCGTGTCCGACTCTTTGTGACTCCATGGACTGCGGCACATCAGGCTTCCCTGTCCATTACCAACTCCCGGATCCTACCCAAGCTCATGTCCATTGCACTGGTGATTCCATTAAACCATCTCATCCTCTGTCGTCCCATTATATTCTTGACTTCAAGCTTTCCCAGCATCACGGTCTTTTCAAATGAGTCAGTTCTTCATATCAGGTGGCCAAAGTATTGGAGTTTCAGATTCAACATCAGTCCTTCCAATGAATATTCAGGACTGATTTCCTTTAGGATGGACTGGTTGGATTTCCTTGCTGTCCAAGGGATTCTCAAGACTCTTCTCCAACACCACAGAACAAAAGCATCAATTCTTCCACATTCATCTTTCCTTATAGTCTAACTCTCACATCCATACATGACTACTGACAAAACCATAGCTTTGACTAGATAGACCTATGTTGGTAAAGTAATGTCTCTGCTTTTTAATATGCTGTCTAGATTGGACATAGCTTTTCTTCCAAGGAGTAAGCGCCTTTTAATTTCATGGCTGCAGTCACCATCTGCAGTGATTTTGGAGCCCCCCAAAATAAAGTCTGTCACTGTTTTCATTGTTTCCCCATATATTTGCCATGAAATGATGGGACCAGATGCCATGATCTTAGTTTTCTGAATGTTGAATTTTAAGTCAACTTTTTCACTCTATTTCTTTATCAAGAGTCTCTCTAGTTCCTCTTCACTTTCTGCCATAAGGGTGGTGTCATCTGCATGTCTGAGGTTATTGATATTTCTCCCGGCAATCTTGATTCCAGCATAATGTACTCTGCATATAAGTTAAGTAAGCAGGGTGACAATATACAGCCTTGATGTACTCCTTTCACAATTTGGAACCAGTCTGTTGTTCCATGTCCAGTTCTAAATGTTGCTTCTTAACCTGCCTACAGATTTCTCGGGAGGCTGGTCAGGTGGTCTGGTATTCCCATCTCTCGAAGAATTTTCCACTGTTTGTTGTAATCCACACAGTAAATGCTTTGGCATAGTCAGTAAGGCAAAAGCAGATGTTTTCTGGAACTCTCTTGCTTTTTTGTTGATCCAGAGAATGTTGGCACCTTGATCTCTGGTTCCTCTGTCTTTTCTATAACCAGCTTGAGCAACTGGACTTTCACGGTTCATGTATTTTTTGAAGACTGGCTTGGATAATTTTGAGCATTACTTTGCTAGCATGTAAGATGTGTGCATTTGTGTGTAGTTTTAACATTACTTTCCATTGCCTTTCTTTGGGATTAGAATGAAAACTTACCTTTTACAGTCTTGTGGCCACTGCAGAGTTTTCCAGATTTGCCCAGCATACTGAGTTCAGCACTTTCACAGTATCATCTTTTAGGATTTGAAATAGCTCACCTGGATTTCCATAACCTTCACTAGCTTTGTTCAGAGTAATGCTTCCTAAGGTTCACTTGACTTCACAGTCTAAGTTGTTTGGCTCTAGGTGAATGATCACGCCATCCTGATAGTCTGGGTCATGAAAATATTTTTGTATAATTCTTCTATGTATTCTTTGCCACCTCTTCTTAATAGTTTGGCATCAGGTCAAGCAACAGGGAAGGAACACAGCCCCACCCATCAACAGAAAATTGGATTAAAGATTTACTGAACATGGCCCCACCCATCAGAACAAGACCCATTTTCCCCCTCAGTCAGTCTCTCCCATCAGGAAGCTTCCATAAGCCTCTTATTCTTATCCATTATAGGGCAGACAGAATGAAAAGCACAATCACAGAAAGCTAACCAAACTGATCACATGAACCACAGCCTTGTATAGCTCAAGAAACTATTAGCCATGCCCTGTAGGGCCACCCAAGACAGATGGTCATGGCAGAGAGTTCTGACAAAACATGGTCCAATGGAGAAGGGAATGGAAAACCACTTCAGTATTCTTGCCTTGAGAACTCCATGAACAGTATGAAAAGACAAAAAGATAGGACACTGAAAGATGACCTCCCCAGGTCAGTAGGTGCCCAATATGCTATTGGTAGAAGAGTGGAGAAATAACTCCAGAAAGAATGACGAGACAGAGTCAAAGCAAAAACAACACCCAGTTGTGGATGTGACTGGTGATAGAAGCAAGGTCTGATACTGTAAAGAGCAATATTGCACAGGAATCTGGAATGTTAGGTCCATGAATCAAGGCAAATTGGAAGTGGTCGAACAGGAGATGGCAAGAGTGAACATTGACATTTTAGGAATCAGCAAACTAAAATGGACTGGAATGGGCGAATTTAACTCAGATGACCATTATATCTACTACTATGGGCAAGAATCCCTTAGAAGAAATTCAGTAGCCCTCATAGTCAACAAAAAAGAGTCTGAAATGCAGTAGTTGGAAGTGATCTAAAAAACGACAGAATGATCTCTGTTCATTTCCAAGGCAAACCATTCAGTATCACAGTAATCCAAGTCTATGCTCTGACCAGTAATGCTGAAGAAGCTGAAGTTGAACGATTCTGTGAAGACCTACAAGACCTTCTAGAACTAACACTGAAAAAAGATGTCCTTTTCATTATAGGGGACTGGAATGCAAAAGTAAGAATTCAAGAAAGACCTGGAATAACAGGCAAATTTGACCTTGGAGTACAGAATGAAGCAGGTCAAAGGCCACCCAAGTTCTGTCAAGAGAACGCACTGGTCATAGCAAATACCTTCTTATAACAACACAAGAGAAGACTCTACACATGGACATCACCAGATGGTCAATACCAAAATCAGATTGCTTATATTATTTGCAGTCAAAGATGGAGAAGCTCTATACAGCCAGCAAAAACAAGACCAGGAGCTTACTGTGGCTCAGATCATGAACTCCTTATTGCCAAATTCAGACTTAAATTGAAGAAAGTAGGGAAAACCACTAGACCATTCAGGTGTGCCCTAAATCAAATCCCTTTTGACTATACAGTAGAAGTGCAGATAGATTCAAGGAATTAGACCTTATAGAGTGCCTGAAGAACTATGGATGGAAGTTTGTGACATTGTACAGGAGGTGGTGATCAAGACCATCCCCAAGAAAAAGAAATGCAAAAAGGCAAAATGGTTGTCTGAAGAGGTCTTACAAATAGCTATGAAAAGAAGAGAAGCTAAAGGCAAAGGAGAAAAGGAAAGATATACTCATTTGAATACAGAGTTCCAAAGAATAGCCAGGAGAGATAAGAAAGCCTTCCTCAGTGATCACTGCAAAGAAATAGAGGAAAACAGTATAATAGGAAAGACTAGCAATCTCTTCAGGAAAATTAGAGATACCAAGGGAACATTCCGTGTACTATACAGTCCATGGATTTCTCCGGGCCGGAATACTCGAGTGGGTTGCTGTTCCCTTCTTCAGGGAATCTTCCCAGTTCCGGGATCGAACCTAGATCTTCAACATTGTAAGTGGATTCTTCACCAGGTGAACCATGAGGAAAACCCAAGAATACTGTAGCGGGTAGCCTATCCCTTCGCCAGTGATTCTTCCCAACCCAGGAGTTGAACCAGGGTCTCCTCCATTACAGGTGGATACTTTAGCAACTGAGCTATCGGGGAAGAATACTGGAAGGGGTTGCCATTTCCTCCCCCAGAAGATCTTCTCAACACAAGTATTGAACCCTAGTCTCATGTATGGCAGGCAGATTCTTTACCACTGAGCCATCAGGGAAGCCAACTTTAATGCTTTATCAAATCCAAATTGTAATTTAAATGAAATACCATGAAATCTCTCAAGGGTCGTGAACTTAAGAAAGTTGGAAATTTAAGAAAAATATAAAAGTTTTTTATTCTCTCCCTCTTTGACTGGCTCTTCTGTGGGAGTGTGTTACTGTTTATACATATATTGTGAAATAATTGAATCATTACAAGTTAGCGCTGGAGTTATGTATTCTGTGATCTTTATTCATAGAGGATGAGTCAGCATCTGTGGTTTAATATGTATTCTCCTCATATTATTGACCAGCTTATGGGGAGATTAAACTGGAGGCTGAACGATGGGATCAAAACAATTCTTTTTTAGTTATTTTCTTTAACTATGGCATCTCATAGCTACTCAGACTACAAGGATCTTTTTTATTCAAAATGGGGTATAATTGTGCTTACTTCATAGAGTGGGCATCAGGGTTACATGAGACTAACACAACTGACATAAATATAGTACATCAGCTGTTCTTTTACATATTATTTTTGGCCAAACTCACGTTCTTTAACATTAGGCACCATTCTGCTTTGAGGTTCATTTAACTTAGTTTACATAAAGTCAGCTAAAACTCATTTTAAACTATTATGTGTGTTAAAGGGAATTATGCATTTTAGATATGTCATTTAACTATCAAATATATTGTACAAAGTTGTACCAAACGTGTAGCAAATGTTTGCTTATAATCATAAGAAAATGCAATATATATAATCTCATATATCATAAGAAAATGTAAAATATTAAAATCTTATAATCAAAAGAAAATGTAAAATACTCATTATGCATCTGGCCTGAAAACACGCTAAGATTAATGTTAAGAAAACCCTGTAGTGAATATTACATACTTCCTTTATTCAGCCAATGACTCCCATAGAAACCTTTGTATTCCCTTCTCAGCCATACTGTCAGAAAACATTGTCTCTTGATATTTTTAACTCTCACTCATCTGTAAATTTATAGACCTTTTTTTTTAGATCAGATAATTATTTAGTTATACTTTAATGAGATTCTTCAAATGTATTCCTCATATATGGAATGTATTAATTCTGAATGATTTTTTACTGAAGTAGAGTTACAGGTGCATATATATGTATGCACATAGATTAATATTATTCATTGTCAGTTGTGTAGAATAATAGATAAATTTTGCTTTGCAAAAATAATGCTAACCTATGATAAACTACCTTACCTGTTGCAAAACATTAGACTGAATAAGCAAAAACCTGCTGTGGTCATGTCAGGATTACTGGTACTTACAGTCCAGAGCACACAACACTGGGTACAGCGATGACTTGGAAAAATTAAATCAATGAATCTTTACTCTTCACATTATTGCCTGCCTTCATCATAGCAAAAATCCTAATGTTCTCTTGCTTCTTACCCTCTGTCTTCTTGTATTGTTTTCTTCTGCCAGCATTGCATTTATGTTATGACTTAATACAATTCTAAAACTCTGTTCTGTGTATAACAAACATTAATGCTTTGTATAACATTAGTTTAAAATCTTCAGGATTCAATAAAATTCCTCAGAATGGTGTGATAAATCAATTATGCAATGAAAGTGAGAGTGCAAGTCATGTCCGACTCTGCAACCCCGTGGACTATACAGTCCATGGAATTCTCCAGGCCAGAATACTGGAGTGGGTAGCCTTTTCCTTCTCCAGAGCATCTTCCCAACCCAGGGATTGAACCCAGTTCTCCTGCATTGAAGGGGGATTCTTTACCAGCCGAGCCACAAGGGAAGCCCCAAAATACTGGAGTGAGTAGCCTATCCCTTCTCCAGTGGATCATCCCCATCCAGGAATAAAAATGGTGTCTCCTGCATTACAGGCGGATTCTTTACCAACTGAACTATCAGGGAAGCCCACTTATGAAATAATTCTGTCTATAATTATATTCTATTTACTCTACCTCTTAAATCTCAACTTTCCAGTCTCTGAAAACTCTTTTGATTATATTCTTTCCCAGGTATTCCCCATTAAAAGAGCAGAAAATCTGTTTTCTAGTTGTCCACATAAAATTTGGAATCAATGTTGATTTTTCTTCCCCAACGCTTGGAAAATTCATCTGTCACATATGTGATATCATGTAGTATTTGTCTTTTTCTGACTTAACTAAGCATAATATTCTCTAGGTCTATCCACATTGCTTTAGATACTACAAAGTTAATTGTTTTTATGGCTGAGAAATATTTCTCTCATATACAAAGTACATCATGAGAAACGCTGTGCTGGAAGAAGCACAAGCTGGAATCAAGATTGCCTGGAGAAATATCAATAACCTAAGATATGCAGATGACACCACCTTTATGGCAGAAAGTGAAGAGGAACTAAAAATCCTCTTGGTGAAAGTGAAAGAGGAGAGTGGAAAAGTTGGCTTAAAGCTCAACATTCAGAAAACTAAGATCATGGCATCCGGTCCCATCACTTCATGGGAAACAGATGGGGAAGCAGTGGAAGCAGTTTTATTTTTTGGGGCTCCAAAATCACTGCAGATGGTGACTGCAGCCAGGAAATTAAAAGATGCTTATTCCTTGGAAAGAAAGTTATGACCAACCTAGATAGCATATTAAAAAGGAGAGACATTACTTTGCCAACAAAGGTCCATCTAGTCAAGGCTATGGTTTTTCCAGTGGTCATGTATGGATGTGAGAGTTGGACTGTGAAGAAGGCTGAGTGCCGAAGAATTGATGCTTTTGAACTGTGGTGCTGGAGAAGACTCTTGAGAGTCCCTTGGACTGCAAGGAGATCCAACCAGTCCATCCTAAAGGAGATCAGTCCTGGGTATTCACTGGAAGGACTGATGCCGAAGCTGAAACTCCAGTACTTTGGCCACCTCATGCAAAGAGTTGACTCATTGGAAGAGACCCTGATGCTGGGAGGGATTGGGGGCAGGAGGAGAAGGGGATGACAGAGGATGAGATGGCAGGATGGCATCACCGACTCGATGGGCATGAGTTTGAGTAAACTCTGGGAGTTTGTGATGGACAGGGAGGCCTGGCGTGTTGCGATTCATGGCGTGGCAAAGAGTCAGACATGACTGAGTGACTGAACTGAACTGAATATTCCTGTGTATGTGTATCTCTTCCTGAAACTATTTCATTAAAATGTGAACATTTTATTTTTATAATTATAGAAAGTGTTTTTCTATTAACAAATCAATGAAAAAGCATTATAGAAACTTTGGAAAACTCAGATGACCAATAAAACACTTTAATTTAAAAGTCAAATGATAGACTCATTTATCAAGTGTGTATGTGTGTGCATCTGTGTGCTTGAGAGTATGTTTATGTGTAAAATGTATTACTTCCTATCTGTTTCTCTTAGTTAAGAATTAAGAGTATACATTGGAATTTTCTGTCATGGGTACTTTTTATGTCATTATTTTTAGTTACTGCCTAATGTTCAATCAGATGGCTCTTTCAAAATATGGAACCAGCTTCAACATTTTGATTTTTTTGTTATTTCATGAGCAATTATTATAAAAAAATCAGAATTCATTCACATCCCCTTTCATTTGCATATACTATAAATATATTTTACTAAATAGAATATTAGGTTCCTGGGTCAACCATAATAATATCTATTGTTCATTAGGTTTTATTATTTATGAGCAGTATGTTCAGCATTTTTACAATATTAACTAACTGAATACTGAAGAACCACTTCAGTTAGGTACTATTATTATTGACAACTTTGACAAGGAAAAAACAAAAGCTGATAGTTATAAAATGCTTTATACAGTTATTAGCTTATGTTTTAGTAAGTTTTGTAAAATTAATGTGAATTGGTGTATGTAACTATTGTGATATAATCACTTAAAACCCTATTTTGCAAGGGTAGGGGATACCACTGTGACAGAAAAGGTTTAAAAATATACAATTTTTGAATTTCTCTGAATAACTCATATATTTATAATTCAAATTTTTGCCTCTTGCCTGTCACAATAAGTGATATAAATAAAATTCAGAATTAAAGTTTTAAATTCTCTACTTCCTAGAATGTTAGATTTTGTCCGTACCCCTCCCCAAACAGAAACTGTTCTTTCTAAACAATGAGAATTGCATTGTAAACAACTCTAAGTTGTTTAACCTAGAATTTTTTTCCCTTAAATACAACCATGAAGGATAAAACAGCCCCAAATTCTGTACTGTGGTGCCGTTCATATCCACCACAGAATGTCCAATACATTTGTATACTGCTATACATATTGTCTAAACATCAGTAGATGATATCCACTTTTGGTTTCCAAACCACTGAGGTTTATAATATAAATTATTGATTTCCCCATAATTTTTGTAAATGGTAACATTTCTTAATCTGGTTGAAGCCCACATGCTTGGTTTTATAAACAATAGATAATCCATATATCTTTATCAGACTGAGCCCTAAGTAGTATTTTATTGTCTCCTTGGTAAAGTAGAGTGAACTATGCAACAAGGTCACTTAACGCCTCTTTCTCGTTGGAGGAATGATAAATTTGGGGACTTGAATAATTGTTTAGGGCCCTTTTCCTTGTTTTAAGATATACCATTACATTGTATTGAGTATTTTGAAAGATTTCCAGGAGACAATTAGTGATATTACAAACACTGCTGATAATATAACATAATCTAAAAAAGAGAAAGAAAAGGTGACTTAAAGTCACAGAATAGTAAATAACATGGTCTTACCAGAAAAGCCCTCCATCCATCCACTTTCTCATTTGTAAATTGCTCAATGCCACTGCATTGTGTTACTATAAAAAGATGCTGTATCAGACTTCTTAAAGTGTGTGGACCCAGGATTTTTACTTAGGGACTTCAGTAAAGAAAGAATGTTTTGCATTTGAGAGCAGGGACACCATTATAGCCAGCAGGCATATATTGAACGTTGACTAATTGCCAGAGACTATACAATGTGACTGTACTAAAAGGTATTAGACAGAACTTAGTCACTGGGACTCACTGCACATGACAGTGACAAATATGCAAATAAATTATGTAAACAGCAATGTAACTAAGAGGCTTGATGACACATTTAGAGAGTTTCAAGGCTAAGGTATAAAAGAAATATCCAGAACAAAGGATCTTATATCCAAGGTTTATTCAAAGAAGCAGGGTCTAGCTGTTTCAGTTCTCTGATGTTCAGTGTGGTGATTGACAAATGAGATGTTTAATTTTAAAAATATGAAATGTAATTATGATGCATTTGACTGCATTTCTAACCCAGCATACCTGGATTTCTGTCAAAAAAACAAAAAATTCAGCAAGGTCATCTCTAAGCACTTATTAAGTAGGCGATATTTATATATGGTATCTGCCTACTTCCCCTGTCAATCCCTTTTGCCTTTTCAATTCCAATTAAGAGAAACAGAAAAAGAAAGAATATAGTCACAGCAGAGTTGAAAAAGAAGAAAATATGTAAATAATGGTGATATATGTATTTATCATCACAGTCTACTAATATTAACTTCAGTTTCCTATATCTATTTGCTTTAGACTGGTAATTCCAAAAAATATACATTTTTTTACATCTCTTCCTGACATTTGTGATTTTGATGTTACCTTTTATATCTTCATGTTTATCCTGACATAGTGTACTTTTGATATAGTTATGTCTCATTTATTTCTAACATTGCTTATAGAGCTAGAAGAGTGATTATTTAGCCAATATATTGTCTTGATACATAACTGAGAAAACCTGGGAATAGATGCAGAGGGAAAGCTTTTGTAGTTGTGTTCTCCGTCCCCTCCTCTTATTTATTTATTTTTTCCCTCTTATTTATAAAGCTGTTAGAATTCTTAGGTGGGCTTCTCTTGTGTTTAAGTGGTAATGAACTCATTTGCCAATATAGGAGACATGTATTTGATCAACCACTTCGGTATTCTTGCTTGGAAAATCCCATGGACTGTGGAACTTGGTGGGCTACAGTCGACAGGGTCACAAAGAGTTGGGCATAATTTAGTGACTCAACAATAACAAAAAGAACAACAAGTGTTCTTAGGTACTGTGTGGTTAGTAACTGATGTTTTTAAAATTTCACTCTTTCTTTTTTTTTCAGTTAGGTAGACATTAGAATATTAGGCTAATCAAATACTTTGGTTTAAATTTAAAATTCTACTAGTGGTTTTCATGCTATCTGCAATTTAAGAAGAAAGTATGATTTTAACCTACATTCTTCTTAAATTGCAGAAAGTAGGGAAAACCACTAGACAATTCAGGTATGACCTAAATCAAATCCCTTATGATTATACAGTGAAAGTGCAAATAGATTCAAGGGATTAGATCTGATAGACAGAGTGCTTGAAGAACTATGGATGGAGGTTTGTAACATTGTACAGGAAGCAGTAATCAAGCCCAAGAGAAAGAAATGCAAAAAGGAAAAATGGTTGTCTGTGGAAGACTTATCTGAGAAAAGAAGAGAAGCTAAAGTCAAAGGAGAAAAGGAAAGATATACCCATCTGAATGCAGAGTTCCAAAGAATAGCAAGGAGACAAAAGAAAGCCTTCCTCCATGATCAATGAAAAGAAATAAAGAGGAAAGAGGAAAACAACAGAATGAGAAAGACTAGAGATCTCTTCAAGAAAATTAGAGTTTCCAAGGGAATATTTCATGCAGAGATGGGCACAATAAAGGACAGAAATGGTATGGACCTAACAGAATCAGAAGATATTAAGAAGAGGTGGTAAGAATACACCAAAGAAATATACAGAAAAGATTTTCATGACCCAGATAACCATGATGGTGTGATCATTCACCTAGAGTCAGACATCCTGAGTTGCAAAGGCAAGTGGGCCATAGGAAGCATCACTACAAACAAAGCTATGGAGGTGATGGAATTCTAGTTAAGCTATTTCAAATCCTAAAAGATGATGCTGTTAATTGCCACACTCAATATGCCAACAAATTTGGAAAATGTAGCAATGGCCACAGAACTGGAAAAGGTCAGTTTTCATTCCAATCCTAAAGAAAGGCAATCCTAAAGAATGTTCAAACTACCACACAATTGCGCTCATCTTACACGCTAGTAAAGTAATGCTCAAAATTCTCCAAGCCAGGCTTCAACAGTATGTGAACCATGACCTTCCAGATGTTCAAGCTGGATTTAGAAAAAGCAGAGGAAACATAGATCAAATTGCTAACATCCATTGGACCTTAGAAAAAGCAAGAGAGTTCCAGAAAAACATCTACTTCTGCTTTATTGACTATTCTAAACCTTTAATTGTGTGGATCACAATAAACTGTGGAAAATTCTTAAAGAGATGGGAATACCAGACCACCTGACCTGCCTCCTGTGAAATCTGTATGCAGGTCAAGGAGCAACGGTTAGAACCGGACATAGAACGATGAACTGGTTCCAAATTGTGAAAGGAGTACATCTGTGCTGTATATTGTCACCTTGCTTATTTAATTTATATGCAGTGTACATCTTATGAAATGCCAGGCTGGATGAAGCACAAGCTAGAATAAAGATTGCTGGAAAAATTATCAATAACCTCAGATATACAGATGACACCACCTTTATGGTAGAAAGCGAAGAGAAACTAAAAAGCTTCTTAATGGAAGTGAAAGAGGAGAGTGAAAAAGTTGGGTTCAGACTCAACATTCAGAAAACTAAGATCATGGCATCTGGTCCCATCACATTATGGCAAATAGATGGGAAAACAGTGGAAACAGTGTCTGACTTTATTTTCCTGGGCTCCAAAAACTGCACATGGTGACTACAGCCATGAAATTAAAAGGTGCTTGCTCCTTGGAAGAAAAGTTATGACGATCTAGATAGCATATTAAAAAGCAGAGACATTACTTTGCCAACAAAGGTATGTCTAGTCAAAGCTACGTTTTTTCCAGTAGTCATGTATGGTTATGAGAGCTTGACCATAAACAAAGTTGAGCACCAAAGAACTGATGCTTTTGAACTGTGGTGTTGGAGAAAACTCTTGAGAGTCCCTTGGACTGCAAGAGCAATCCAGTCAGTCATAAAGGAAATCAGTCCTGAATGTTCATTGGAAGGACTGATGATGCTGTAGCTTAAGCTCCAATACTTTGGCCACCTGATGTGAGGAGCTGATTTTTTGGAAAAGACACTGATGCTGGGAAAGATTGAAGGCAGGAGGAGAAGAGTACAAAAGAGGATGTGATGGTTGGATGGTATCACTGACTTGATGGACATGAGTTTGGTCAAGCTCGAGGGGTTGGTGATGGCCAGGGAATCTGGGTGTGCTACAGTCCATGGGGTCACAAAGAGTTGGACATGACTGAGTAACTGAAGTGAACTGAACTGAAATTTAAAATTCAAGTTAAACTTTACATTGAATAATTTAATCAGTAATCATAAGCTAACAGACCAGTGTTAGGTTTGGTAAAAGTATTCAATTTATATATGATAGCTTATATTTTAATATCTCTAATAAATAAAGAGGATTTTAAGTTTATTTAGTTAGCACATACTGTTCCTTATTATACAAAGAGGCAATGAATGAAAAGGGTGATGAAAATGTGAACTTTTTAAGAATCAGTGTTCAGACCTCATACCCTTATTCCCAGAACTTAACTCTGCTATCTATATGGAGATGCTATAAAATCATATTAGTGCTTTTGTCTCTGACCCCAATGAGTATTAAATAAGGCTGACTAGTAGACATATTAGCTTTTTGATGTGACGTATTTTAGGGGACATACAAAGATTCAGAAAGTGAAAGTCACCCAGTTGTGTCCAACTCTTTGCGACCCCATGGATTATCCTCTGGCCATGGAATTCTCAAGACAAGAATACTGGAGTGAGCAGTCATTCCTTTCTCCAGGGCATCTTCCTAATCCAGGGATCGAACCCAGGTCTCTTGTATTTCAGGCACATTCTTTACCATCTGAGCTACCAGGGAAGCCCCATAAAAGATTCAAATAGGTTACAAATGAATTTTTTAAAAAATCCCTCTGAAGTTTTGACAAAAGTGCCATATAACTCAGTACTTTTCTATTTTCTTTTATTTATTACTTTCTGAGTCCAGTGGCCCTTATGGAAGGAAGCAGTTGAAGAAATTATTCCCATCTGCTGAGATGTACATGAACAGAACACATACCTTTCATTATTTGTCTGTACAACATACATTTTCTTCTAATGTTCCTGGTTCCCTTTAACTTAAAATCACTGCCTCTTCCTTTGAAGAAAAGCATCCATCCTTGTTTTTCAGAAGAAAGTTGTACACTAACACTCTGTGTTATCTTCAGGTGAAGTGAGGTGAATATGATTTTTCCTTTACTTCTTTCTAAGGCATGAAGGCAGAGCACAGTATTTTTTTTATCAATTCCTTGGAGGTTCTGTTTGACAAAATCAGAGGAAGAATTTACCTCCTCCCTCAGGCTTACAGGTTGTTAGATTCTCAGAGACTTCCACTGTATAGCTTCCAACAAATTCTTGTTTTTGAGGGAAAAAAATCAAAAGTGAGCAATGTGAAATGTTAGCAACAACTCTGTCTCTATGAATGACATAATATGTCCCAACAAGTTACAATCTGTTATGTGCAAATATTGAACTGATTTTCATCTCTGAATATCATAATGGCTCAGAATATTTGATAAATTCCTGATAATGTTTATGTGCAGAACTATATAAAATACAATTTCTTGAACCTGCTGGATCCATATGTGACACATTCATGCTTGTAGGTATTTTCGATGTTTTCTTTACATCATGTTTAAATGGACCTGTTAAGTTTGGTTGTAAATTTCATAAAGATGCTTTTTTGTAGGGATATTAATTATTTTCTAAATAATTCTTCTTTAAAAATATACATTTTAAATGATGTATTAAACTCTATAATTAGTTATCACTTTAACATTCTTTGCAGATGACCATCTTCATATATAAATTTGTACTAATTCAAAACTATTCCTAAACACATGGACAACAGCTTTGTCTAACTCAATGAAACTATGAGTCATGCTGAGTAGGGCCACCCAAGATGATGGGCCATGGTGGAGAGGTCTGACAGAATCTGGTCCACTGGAGAAGGGAATGGTAAACCACTTCAGTATTTCTGCCTTGAGAACCACATGAACAGTATGAAAAGTAAAAAGATAGGACACTGAAAGATGAATTCCACAGGTTGGTAGATTCCCAATATGCTACTGGAGAAGAGTAGAGAAATAACTCCAGAAAGAATGAAAAGATGGAGCCAAAGCAAAAACAACACCCAGTTGTGGATGTGACTGGTGATAGAAGCAATATCTGATGCTGTAAAGAGCAATATTGCACAGGAACCTGGAATGTTAGGTCCATGAATCAAGGCAAATTGGATGTGGTCAAACAGGAGATGAGATGAGTTCACACAAAGAGTGAACATTGACATTTTAGGAATCAGCGAACTAAAATGGACTGGAATGGGAAAATTTAACTCAGATGACCATTATATCTGCTACTGTGGTCAAGAATGCTTTAGAAGAAATGAAGTAGCCATCATAGTCAACAAGAGAGTAGGAAATGCAGTAGTTGGATGCATCTCAAACACGACAGGATGATCTCTGTTTGTTTCCACGGCAAATTATTCAATATCACAGTAATCTAAGTCTATGCTCTGACCAGCAGTGCTGAAGATGTTGAACGATTCTATAAAGACCTACAAGATCTTCTAGAACTAACACCTAAAAAAGATGTCCTTTTCATTATAGGGGACTGGAATGCAAAAGTAAGAAGTCAAGAAACACCTGGAGTAACAGGCAAATTTGGCCTGGGAGTACAGAATGAAGCAGGGCAAAGGCTAATAGAGTTTTGTCAAGAGAATGCACTGCTCATAGGGAGCACCCTCTTTGAACAACACAAGAGAAGACTCTACACATGGACATCACCAGATGGTCAACACTGATCAGATTGATTATATTCTTTGCAGCCAAAGATGGAGAAGTTCTATATAGTCAGCAAAAAAACAAGACTTGGAGCTGACTGTGGCTCAGTCATGAACACCTTATTGACAAATTCAGACTTAACTAAATAAAGTAGGGAAAACCACAAGACCATTCAAGTATGACCTAAATCAAGTTCCTTATGATTATACAGTGGAAGTGAGAAGTAGATTTAAGGGACTAGATGTGTTAGAGTGCTTGATGAACTATGGACAAAGGTCTGTGACATTATACAGGAGAAAGGGAGCAAGATCATCCCCAAGAAAAAGAAATGCAAAAAAGCAAAATGGCTGTCTGGGGAGGCCATACAAATAGCTGTGCATAAAGATAAACAAAAAGCAAAGGAGAAAAGTAAAGATATACCCATTTGAATACAGCGTTCTGAAGAATAGTGAGGGGAAATAAAAAAAGCATTCCTCAGTGATCATTGTAAAGACATAGAGGAAAACAATAGAATGGGAAAGGATAAAGATCTCTTCAAGAAAATTAGAGATATCAAGGGAACATTTCATGCAAAGATGGGCTCAATAAAGGACAGAAATGGTATGGACCTAACAGAAGCAGAAGATATTAAGAAGAGGTGGCAAGAATACACAGAAGAACTGTACAAAAAAGATGTTAATAACTCAGATGACCACGATGGTGTGATCACTCACCTAGAACCAGACATCCTGGGATGTGAAGTCAAGTGGGCCTTAGGAAGCATCACTACGAACAAAGCTAGTGGAGGTGATGGATTTCCTGTTGAGCTATTTCAAATCCTCAAAGATGATGCTTTGAAAGTGCTGCATTCAATATTCCAGCAAATTTGGAAAACTCAGCAGTGGCCACAGGACTGGAAAAGGTCAGTTTTCATTCCAATCCCAAAGAAAGGCAATGCCAAAGAATGCTCAAGCTACCGCACAATTGCACTCATCTCACACACTAGTAAAGTAATGCTCAAAATTCTCCAAGCCAGCCTTCAGTGGTACAAGAACCGTGAATTTCCAGATGTTCAAGCTGGTTTTAGAAAAGGCGGAGGGACCAGAGATCAAATTGCCAACATCCAATGGATCATCAAAAAGGCAAGAGAATTCCAGAAAAACATGTATTGACTATGCCAAAGCCTTTGACTATGTGGATCACAGTAAACTCTGGAAAATTCTGAGTGAGATGGGAATACCAGACCACCTGACCTGCCTCTTGAGAAATCTGTATGCAGGTCAGGAAGCAACAGTTAGAAATGGACATGGAACAACCAACTGGTTCCAAATAGGGAAATAGTACATCAAGGCTGTATATTGTCACCCTGCTTATTTAACTTATATGCAGAATACATCATGAGAAAGGCTGGGCTGGATAAAGCACAAGCTGGAATCAAGATTGCCGGGAGAAATATCAATAACCTCAGATATGCAGATGACACCACCCTTATGGCAGAAAGCGAGGAAGAACTAAAGAGTCTCTTGATGAAAGTGAAAGAGGAGAAGGAAAAGGTTTAAAGCTCAACATTCAGAAAACTAAGATCATGGCATCAGGTCCCATCACTTCATGGCAAATAGAAGGGGAAATAGTGGAAACAGTGGCGGACTTTATTTTTTTGGGCTCCAAAATCACTGCAGATGGTGATTGCAGCCATGAAATTAAAAGACGCTTACTCCTTGGAAGGAAAGTTATGACCAACATAGACAGCATACTAGAAAGCAGAGACATTATTTTGAAATAAAGTTCCATCTAGTCAAGGCTGCACTGTTTCCAGTGGTCATGTATGGATGTGAGGGTTCGACTATAAAGAAAGCTTAGCGCCAAAGAACTGATGCTTTTGAACTGTGGTGCTGGGGAAGACTCTTGAGAGTCCCTTGGACTCCAAGGAGATCCAACCAATCCATCCTTAAAGGAAATTAGTCCTGAATATTCATTGGCAGAAATGATGTTGAAGCTGAAACTCCAATATTCTGGCCACCTGATGTGAAGAGCTGATTCATTGGAAAAGACCCTGATGCTGGGAAAGGTTGAAGGCAGGAGGAGAGGGGGATGACAGAGGATGAGATGACTGGATGGCATCACTGACTCAATGGGCATGAGTGTGAATAAACTCTGGGAGTTGATGATGGACAGGGAGTCCTGCCATGCTGCAGTCCATGGGGTCACAAAGAGTCGAACACAACTGAGCAACTGACCTGAACTGAAAAATATTACAGATTCTATGAGACCTATACATTAAACCATTCATTTAATCTGATGCTTTTTATTTTTTCTTCTTTTCTTCCCTCTTAGTTTTCATTGAATAATATTTCATCATTCTATTGTATCTGACCTTGATGTATGAACTACAGTATGTATGTATTTTAAATAATCTAAGTCCAATGTCAGATACATTTAGGACCTTAAGAGTATCGTGAATACTTACAACACAGCATTCCTAATACTTATCTTCATCCTTTGTGAATTTACTATCATTCATGTCATTCAAACTATATGCTATAGTCCACAAATTGTTGCTATTATTGCAATAAATTATGGTCTTTTAGAGAATTATGATAAAGAAGATAAACACTTGTTTTACATTTTTTTTACATTTTTCATTACCTTTTTAAAATATACATCCAAGTTTTGGTTGCCTATCATTTTTTCTACCTGAATCTCTTTACTTCTTGTGGTAATGAATTCCATCATGTTATATTTGAAAAGAAACTTCCTTTCTGTTCACCTTTAAAGAGTAATTTTGCTGAATATGCATATGTAATTCAGCACATTTTTTCTGTTTCAAAATGTAAAGATTTCAGCCAAGATTTTCTTGCTTGCCTGGTTTTTGATGAGAGGTTCACTGCATTTCTTATCCTTGCTCCTCTATAGTTTTGTCTCTTCCATTTGCACATCTTCAATTTTAGTTTTTTGTCTTTGGTTTTCTATAGCTTCATTTTATGTCTAGGTGTGTTTGTGTGTGTGTGTGTGTGCACATGCATATGTGTGTGTATCTAGATTGTATTAATAGTATATATTTTAAATAATACACAGTAACATGTTTAAGCTTAACTTGATCAAATGAATAACTAATTGGTTATTTTGATTAGAGATGGGAACGCCAGTCCACTTTACCTGCCTCCTAGAAAATGTGTACGCAGGTCAAGAAGTAACAGTTAGAACCAGACATGGAGCAATGGACTGGTCCCAGATTGTGAAAGGAGTACATCAAGGCTTTATATTGCCACCCTGCTTATTTAACTTATATGCTGAATACATGATGTGAAATGCTGTGCTGGATGAAGCACAAGCTGGAATCAATTGCCAGGAGAAATATCAATAACCTCAGATATGCAGATGACACCACCCTTATGGCAGAAAGCAAAGAGGAACTAAAGAGCTTCTTGATGAAAGTGAAAGAGGAGAGTGAAAAAGCTGGCTTAAAATTTCAACATTCAGAAAAATACGATCATGGCATCCAGTCCCATCACTTCATGGCAAATAGGTGGGGAAACAATGGAAACAGTGAGAGATTTTGTTTTCTTGGATTCCAAAATCACTGAAGATGGTGATTGCATCCATGAAATTAAAAGACACTTGCTCCTTGGAACAAAAGCTAAGACAAACAAAGACAGCATGTTAAAAAGCAGAGACATACTTTGCTGACAAAGGTCCATATAGTCAAAGCTTTGGTTTTTCCAGGAGTTATATATAGATGTGTGTTGGACCATGAAGAAAACTGAGCGCTGAAGAATTGATTCTTTTGAACTGTGGTTTTGGAGAAGACTCTTGCAAAGAGTCCCTTCGAAAGCAGAGAGATCAACCAGTCCATCCTAAAGGAAATCAGTCCTGAATATTCATTCAAAGAACTGACACTGTAGCTGATACTCCAATACTTAGGTCACCTGCTGTGAAGAACTAAGTCATTGGAAAATACCCTGATGCTGGTAAAGATTGAAGGCAGGAGAATTGGATGACAGAGGATGATGGTTGGATGATATCATTGATTGGATGGACACAAGTTTGACTAGGCTCCAGGAGTTAGTGATGGACAGGGAAGCCTGGTGTGTTTCAGTCCATGGGGTAGCAAAAGTTGGACACGACTGAGTGACTGAACTGAATTGAAGTATTTTTGGTTATGTTATCCACCACTATTTGTGTTTGAATAGGTGATTTTCAGGTGATACTCTGTCTACCATGTAGGATAGTATTATTTTCATTGTTTTAAAAAAACGTGAAGCAGCAAGATTGTGTCTGGATGTAAAGGGAGGGATTCAGAAATTGGAGGTCAGAGGTATACAAATAGAGGAAAAAACATTTTTTCCTCTGTCTATGATATTATAAAATGAATAGATCATTATAGTCTACATCCATCTCATCTTTCACTGCTGGCTTTCATTATCTCATAATTAGGCATATTTTCATCTTTTGTATCCTGTTTTCAAAAAATTAGCATTCTCTGTTAAGAATATGTAACTCATATTTATGATTGCTGACCTTTCTTGGTGGCAGTGGCCTTAAATTTAACTGGACTTTTGAATAATAACCCCTAGTAATACTTGTAAACCTCAGCTCCACTGGTTGAGGAATATAGGTTTGAGAATATAGGTATGAATGTAATGGTCTAAATTTTCTTATCTAGATTACTACGTTTCTTTCATTTCCCCTGTGAACCCCTAACTTTTTTGTTTTTTATTAATGTAATCATCACAGAGTGTGTTGTGCTTGGGATTGAGTTTATGTGTTCTGGAAGGAAGGGAAAGCATAGTGAAAATATATAGCTATCATTAGTCATTCTGATCTATTACGAGCTTTCATAGTCCTACAGACACGGAGTCTTGTCA
Source organism: Cervus canadensis (assembly GCF_019320065.1). Taxonomy (NCBI): domain Eukaryota; kingdom Metazoa; phylum Chordata; class Mammalia; order Artiodactyla; family Cervidae; genus Cervus; species Cervus canadensis. Next base: position 8,891,295 of record NC_057416.1, on the reverse strand, counting down.
GTATCACAGTTTACCTTTCCAGCACACAGCTGTCATTTATATCTCATATAGCCCAAAATGCAATTGTAATTTGCAATCACTAATCTACTCAACATCCTGGGTTCATGATTCCACCCTCTTAAACACCAGATTTTCCATATATTCATATCCTAACAATTTCCCATATGACTAAAATTGTGTTTTTTCATTCTTTAAACTTACCTTTGAAAGCATCATGTTTAGCATACAGTGCTAAGTGCTGGGATAACATTTTTTTAAAAAAGCACATTCAGTTCACTTTATGTATTCAACAGGTTTATGTTTAAGAGGGAAAATATTTTGAAATACTTCCCTAGGTATCTTTTCCCCAATGGTCCACATACTTTTTTCTTCACATTTGCAACCTTACTGTGGCTAAAGCAAAGATTTATTACCCCTGCAAAGGGAAATGTGGAGAGTGCCAAGAGTGGAGATTTGCAATCCCAGACGCCCTTTAGAACCAACCACCTGGGAAGCTTTAAAAAATTTCTGGTGTCTGGGATCCAATCCAGACTAATTAAATCAGGATTTGGGGGGATGGGTCCTGGAATGATTATAAAAGTACTCAGAGCGTAATACTTTTCTGTTATACAGCCAGGTTTGAGAATGATAAGTCTAGTAAGAAATGGATGATTTGTCAACCTAATGAGAATTTCATTTCTTAAAATCCTGAATATCCTAACCCAAACTTGAAATTCAGGGGAAATTATCTACTTACTTATAGTTGTAAGAGATGAAGTCAGTTTTGCTATTGATGATATACTTTTATAATTTAATATATCAAATATTTATTGAGCACCTACTATATAGATGCAAGGAAAATGTGGTTAAAAGACACTCCTGGAAAGTGTGTTTGTTTGTTTGTTTACTTTGGGTCATAAGTGAGTCCAGGGTAGATATATGAGTCTGTTTCTCAGTGAGAAGGAGATGGTAGAGTGAAAGAAAATTCTGTTTAGTTCATTTCAGTCGCTCAGTCATGTCTGACTCTTTGCGACCCCAGGAACTGCAGCACGCCAGGCTTCTGTGCCCATCATCAACTCCCAGAGCTTGCTCAAACTCATGTCCATCGAGTAAGTGATGCCATCCAACCATCTCACCCTCTGTCATCCCCTTCTCCTCCTGCCTTCAGTCTTTTCCAGCATCAGGGTCTTTTCCAGTGAGTCAGTTTTTCACATCAGGTGGCCAAATTATTGGAGCTTCAGCTTCAGCATCAGTCCTTCCAGTGAATATTTAGGACTGATTTATTTTAGGATTGACTGGTTTGATCTCCTTGGACTTGGCAGTCCTAGGGACTGATAAGAGTTTTCTCCAACACCACAGTTTGAAACCATCAATTCTCTGTCACTCACCTTTCTTTATGGTCCAACTCTCACATCCATACATGACTACTGGAAAAACCATAGCTTTGACTAGACGGAACTTTGTCAGAAAAAAAAAAAAGTCTCTGATTTTGAATATGCTGTCGAAGTTTTTCATAGCTTTTCTTCCAAGGAGTAAGCATCTTTTAATTTTATGCCTGCATTCACCATCTGCAGTGATTTTGGAGCACAGGAAAATAAAATCTGCCACTGTTTCCATTGTTTCTCCATATACCTGCCATGAAATGATGGGACCAGATGCCATGATCTTAGTTTTATGAATGTTGAGTTTTAAGCCTACTTTTTCACTCTCCTCTTTCAGTTTCATCATGGTGCTCTTTGGTTCCTTTGCTTTCTGCCATAAGGGTGGTGTCATCTGCATTTCTGAGGTTATTGATGTTTCTCCCGGCAATATTGATTCTAGTTTGTGTTTCATCCAAGCTGTACTTGTGCTTCATCTAAGAAGTGTGCTTCATAGGATTTAATAAAGGGGATGTTTATTGTGATGTGGGCAAATTCCAGGGAAATCAGCAAGGAAAGGTGCAGGATCCTAGACATACCTGGTAACTGTGGTAGCCATCAGCATTCCTAAGCCTGAAGGGGCCATGTTGGGAAAGCTTCCTAACAGAAGTAGTGAAGCTCTGGAGAGTGATGCAGTCCCACATGGACCCTGGAGAATCCTTTGTTAATGCTCGTTGAGTTCCTTTCTCACGTAGCCTAAATAAATCCAATGAAGATAAGCAACTTCTTGTAGCCTAACAGTGCTAAGTAAGAATTTGGCTTTGGCATTAATTCATCACACAGCATCCTAATGGTATTTTGGAAATTTCTGTTCTCAGTTTCCCAGGTGTAGAGATGTAATTTGGGCATTGTTGAGGGAAAGATGCAAAAAAGTGCAAAACTAGAATGCATATCATGTCTGTGCCCTTATGATGATTGTAGACTGCAGCCCTGGAGTACTAGGATGAAAATGTGTCTGCAAGGTAGATTTTGATTGACTTTCAAAAGGTCTCCATGTCCCTCAGGGGGAAGGGTCTGAATGTGGTTTGACATAGTTTTGTGCACATGTCTCACTTAGATATCATTTTGTCTACTGCCTGTGTCCATTAAGCCATCCAGTTCAGAGGTATCCTGCATGATTCCCTGGGGCTTCAGTTATTTGATGTTATGATCTGTGATCTCTTAGAAGATAAAAATTCAAATAAGAAATAAATTAATGAGAAATATCAGCTATTATGAAAATCTCAAGGAAAGCCCATGGTTTTAATACTATGATGATGATACCATATGTGTCAGAGAAGATGTCGCATAGCAAGATATTTTGTAAATTTATATTTTAAAATATGTATGAGATTTCTTATTGGCTTCCCTGGTGGCTCAGTGGTAATGAATCCACCTGCTAATGCAGAAGACATATATTCAACCCCTGGGTCAGGAAGATCCCCTGGAAAAGGCAATGGCAACCCACTCCAGTATTCTTGCCTGGAGAATTCTATTGACAGAAGAGCCTGACAGGCTATGGTTTGTGGAGTCACAAAAGAGTCCAACGTGACTTAGAGACTAAACAACATCGATAACTTGAGACTTCCTAGGTGGACTTGGGGTTTGAAGTAGAGCAGCAGAAACAAAGCAAACATGAAAATTCTTCTAATGTGGATCTTCTTAAGGTGTGGTCTGTGATCCCCTGAAGAGACCCTGAGATCCTTCCAGTGCATCTTGAGATCAAAACAATGATGTTTCACTGTGTCGGGATTTGTGCCAATCATGCAAAAACAGTCACATGACGTACTAATGGACCTCAGCACAAATCAAGACAGGGCGTCAGGATTTTAATTTTTTACCATCACTCATTTCCAGAATGTAAAAATTCATGTTTCACATAAGAATGCCTTTGGTAAAGAATTAAACATTTGAAGTTTTATCATATAGTATAACATTATTATTATATTTTATATATGCTTCTGTACTTTTTGCTACTCTGTAGAACAGTTGAAACCACTGCACTTCCATTGAAAATTTATAGGCAGATCAGCTACTGTCTTTGGGAAAGTACATATGGTCTAATTTACATGCTAATCTTTTTGAAATGTGTTTATATTTTTTAAAGCATGGTATAGAATTCATACAGGCTTCTCAGATGGCATTATAGTGGGGAACCTGTTTGCCAATGAGGAGATGTAAGAGACACAGGTTCGACCCCTGGGTAGAGAAGATCCCCTGGAGGAGGACATGACAATCCACTCCAGTATTCTTGCCTGGAGAATCTTATGGACAGAGGAATCTGTCAGGCTGCAGCCCATAGGATCTCACAGAGTAGGACACTACTGAAGCACCTTAGCACAACACGCACATATTGACGAAGAACATTTACATGCTCTTTTCTGTTGAGAGTGGAACTGGCTACCTTTTTTAAAACTGGGAAGCCATTTCTACTTACAAATAACGGTGTGGTGACTATGAGTCAGAATTGGTGAGTGAGGGACAATTCACCGAGGTTCTTTTAAGCATTAAAGATGGTGCTGTTTCACATAGTAACAAACAGAGGCCTTTAAGGAACTGAACATATGTGGAAATAATTATAAAAATTAATTGACCAAGTTCTATTGAAATGAATTATTTCAAGTTTAAAATTAGGCCTCCATTATGCCCCCCCACCCAAACCAACCGAGTTTCTGTATCAAATTTACTTCCCTACTCTATCAACTAAACTTTACTATCTTATTTTATGATCTGTTTCTCATGTGCTTCCTATGTGCCTGCCTCTATTCAAAGTGTAAGGTGGTAATCTTGTTCCTCACTCAGTAAAAAGAAATTTACCAGATGACAACTCTTTCATCATATTAAGAATATATTATCCAGTCTTGTGAAGCCACTTCTATAAACCTTTACAGATGAGGAAACTATAGGCTTAATTGCCTATATATTTTAGTTACAGATAGATTTAAAAGCTAGATCTACTCTCTGCTAGCCTGACAAGATTTATGCCTAAGTTATTTTTAAAATATTATTTTTTCTAATAATATTTAAACCTATACATAACAGTAATATTTACAGTGAATCATTGGAAACTAGGAAGACATGTATTATCACTGTATTTTTACAATCAGTCATGAAGCTAAAGTGTTTTTCTCTCTTGGAACAATAGTACCTTTGATGCCATTTCAAGTCTAGAGATTTTGGAGCTTTTAGAGACAGATGATACATGACCAGGCCACTTACCCCCTCCAAAAAAAGAAAAAGAGAAGGAGAAACTCCCTTAATAGAGTACTTCTCCACATCAAAGTTATAGAAGGTCAATTATATTTTTTGGCAATGTAGATTAACAACTAGAGGAAACAATCCTCTATGGCAAGTCAATGTAAAATTCTTCATTTTTACCATCAATTATTATTTTTGACCATTATCCCTAACTTCTTGTTGAAATTTCTTGAAGGTTTTATTTTGCTCATCTAGTAATTTTCCTGGGCTTCCCAAGTAGCTCAGTGGTAAAGAATCCACCTGCCAACACAGGAACCTCAGGAGATTTAAGTTCATTCCCTAGGTCAGGAAGATCCCCTGAAGGAGGAAGTGGCAACCTACTCCAATATTGTTGCCTGGAAATTTCCAGGGACGAGGAGTCTGAAGGGCTACATTCCATGAGGTCGCAAAGATTCAGACATGACTGAGCATGCACGCCAAAAGTTTCCTTAATAAAATGAATTGGCTGACCCTGAAAATATTCCTCTGACATGTTGCTTGTAGAATCCATGTATAGTCTTCAAATAAATGCCCATTTTTATCACTTGTCTATTTCTAGATAAATGATAAAATCATAAATGGATGGATATAGCATTTATCAAAGAAAGGCCAAGAGGAACATTTATAAGGAGCTTAGAGTTAAACATCTCCATTGTCCTATACTTCCATTCACACAGGTAAACACAGAATGAAAAATAGCTCTTAAGCTTAAAACTTTCCACTTAAATGTAAATAATCACACTGTCTATGTGTGACATGAATTTATAATTTTACACATCCTAATACCATATCTACAGTAATACATATATGTGCTATTATTTTTTAAACAGGCTTATTTGCTCTATATAAACTTTTAAAATACCTCCCCTTTGGGGTTGCCATTGTTTTCAATTCCTTATTTTCTAATATATTCAAAGCCTCTATATATAGAAGTAACTCAGAATCTCTAAATCTCCTAGAATTTCATGTTGATCCAAATAAGAAAAAATTTTCCTCCCATTTATATCATTAAGAATCTGTCATGTCAATAATAGATAAATGTATTTGGGGAGGTTATAGCAGCATAATATCAGTAAGTAAATTTGGAGGTTAAACTATGATTTTAATGTATTGTTATTGTTTTTCCATGATATTATGTTATTCATTCAAGAGTAATTGATGCAAACTATATATCTAGGTAGGATTCACTTTAGTAGCAAATATCCACATTCAGAGAGAAAAGTTCAGGAAAAATAAAGATTATATGCATTAAGCAGATTTTGAAAATGAAAATATATGGTAGGAACTAAGGGAAAGCTCAGTTAAAAACATCAAACTTCAAGCTGAGTTGATAACATATTAAGTGAACAACCGGCCACCATGCTTACTGGCATTCTAAAGCAGCATTCCCAGTGAGGAATGTGATTGTGTGTGTGTGTGTGTATGTGTGCACGTGTGCATGTTACAGTGTTGAAGATTAGACCAGATTTAAAGTTATACCCACAACAGTTCAGTTTAGTTCAGTTCAGTCGCTCAGTTGTGTCCAACTCTTTGCGACACCATGAATTGCAGCACTCCAGGCCTCCCTGTCCATCACCAACCCCCAGAGTTTATTCAAACTCATGCCCATCGAGTCGGTGATGCCATCCAGCCATCTCATCCTCTGTCGTCCGCTTCTCCTCCTTCCCCCAATACCTCCCAGCATCAGGGTCTTTTCCAATGAGTCAAATGAGGTGGCCAAAGTATTGGAGTTTCAGCTTCAGCATCAGTCCTTCCAATGAACACACAGGACTGGTCTCCTTTAGGATGGACTGGTTGGATCTCCTTGCAGTCCAAGAGACTCTCAAGAGTCTTCTCCAACACCACCGTTCAAAAGCAGCAATTTTTCGGACATAGCTCCAAATAAATCTAAGTACAAACTCATTGTTTTCTTTTTAAAATTATTGTTATTTCATCAATACAGACTAATCCTTCCCCAGTTTTTTCTCCCATGTGTTCTGTTTATCAGAACTATTCTTTTTTTTTTCCTAGTGTTGATAGAAATTTCTGCTTCCAGCAGTAGTAAGTTGCAAAAATGGACATCTGTTGTACTTTCTTCTTATGTACAGACTGTACCTCATGACTTTACAGTTACTCCCATTGAGACATGAAACCTAGTTCTTTCCCTCTGAATTTGTGATATTATTTGTCTAATAGGATGTGTCAGAATGACGGTGCTGTAGTTCCAAGCCTTGCTTACTTCCACTCTGCATGTTTGGATTTATGGCTCCCGTGGGATGCATAGGCTAGTCTGCTATAGAATGAGAGATTATGTACACCAGAAACATGTCATCTCAAATGGTGCTGCCCATGCTCTATATATATAAGAAAAATTAGTCCAAATCAGTAAAGCTAACACACAGCTTACATGCATCTGACACCAGGTGAATGAGAGAATCCAGCTTCACCCTGAAAACCACACTAAGCTGAACCCAGCTGAAATAGTAATACTTAGAATCAGAACCTAAATAAATCATTAGCCACCAAATTCAGGGGTGCTATGTTACGCAGTTAATGACTAACTTGCACCAAAACCCATATTGAAGTGCATTCACTCAAATACTAGAATGCCATGCTGTAAAACAAGTTTTAATTAGTAAAACTGGTTATCTTTTCATTTCACTTCTAGTCAGGCAGATAAAATATATGCAATTATAAAATTAGAAAATATGAAAATGGTCTGATTTTTCTTCTATTATTATTATCTTTAGAATATTTTTAGATGATGTTTAAATTTACAAAGCAGTTCTTATTATGTGGTTAAGCAGGAAAGTATTCATTACTTTAGATATTTTATATAAATTAAGTGAACAAAACATTATTTCATATAAATGTTGAAGTTTATATTTTGCATATTTATCATAAAACTGTTCCATTACATATTTTTCCCTTACTGAACTGTAATTGGAATTATAAATAAATTATATAGATTTAATATCTATATATACATTTAAAGTGTTTCCCCAATGGCTCAAATGGCAAAGAATCTGCCTGAAATGCAGGAGACCTGGGTTGGATCCCTGGGTCAGGAAGATTCCCCTGGAGAAGGGAAAGGCAAACTACCCCAGTATTTTGTTTTTTTAATTTATTTTTTTTATTGAAGGATAATTGCTTTACAGAATTATGTTGTTTTCTGTCAGACCTCAACATGAATCAGCCATAGGTATATATATATATCTCCCGTCCCTTTTGAACCTCCCTGCCATCTCCTGCCCCATCCCACCTCACTAGATTGATACAGAGCCCCTGTTTGAGTTTCCTGAAGCATACAACAAATTCCTGTTGGCGATATGTTTTACATATGGTAATCCCGTTGTTCATCGCAGCACTATTTATAATAGCTGAAACATGAAAGCAACCTAGATGTCCATTGACAGATGAATAGATAAAGAAGTTGTGGTATATATACTCCAGTATTCTTGCCTGGAGAATTCCATAGACTGAGGAGCCTGGTAGGCTGCTGTCCTTGGGGTCACAAAGTGTTGGATACAACTGAGTGAGTAACACAGACAAATACATTGAAAACTTGGCTGTTGTAAATTGACATAAACATTGTGCAGTTATTAAGTCATTAACTTCTGTAATACTGTATTATCTGCCATGAGTGAAATACAGTAAAACATAGTTAAACATAATTTTGTGTATTATGTATCAGTTTATTAATATGTGTTACCTTGGAAAAACTCAAATCTGATCAAATAAACTTCCATAACTGAATGAAGTGTCTCTTGTTCTGAAAACTTGAATTTTCTCTCAGAACTTATTACATTTCCATGGGTCTTGTGTAGAGCTACTATTAGAGTTTTCTATGTAACAAAAATATTACTTTCAAGTATTTACTGAGAAATTTTTACTATAATGTATAGATACATAAGTATTGGGTAGTGTGCATACCTATGTAATTGTGTAGACAGGTGGATTCTTTACCACTGAACCACCAGGGAAACCCATCAAGATTTTCTATGCAATTTTTTAAAAGAATGTGATATATGATACTTACAGTATGTTATTTTTAAAATTATGTAGAAATACTGAAGTTCATACAGTTGTTATGAAAGCAGTTTGATTTTGTACTATGATCATAAATCATCTCTAGTCTTGAGTGTATATATATAAGAAATGTAATGGATTCAAATAACAGAGATATACATGTTTCAACTAATATTAAAATACTGGATTGTAGATCCTGTTAGATTTCATGGTATATATTATTTGTATTGTTTACCTCTTTATGAAGTTTCTTGGTTTATAATGTTCATTTCAGTTTGTGAAATATTTAATGTTACACGATGCACTTGATTTAGCACATGAAAGAGAATCTATAGCATAGACTTGAATTCCATGGATCCTTGCATTTCAGCCCATACTTTCAAAAAAACGTTGTGTCAGTGTTACAAATAACCACTAATTCACTTTTCTATGAGACATGTAATTTAAGTTTACCTTGTTTTATGAACAACATAGTAAAGTTTTAAATTTCTATGTGTAAATTTTTGAAAATCGTTTTTATTGTATTATACAAATGAATGAAGGTACAAAGATGAGTGCTAGGAAGATAGCAATGGAGAAATATCATAAAGATTTATTTTAATCTGAATAAAACCATAAAATTTCTCTCAGTAAATATCATTGATAAGAGCTTTTAATTTATTGAGAGCAATGAATATTTGATTTCCCAATTTGATTATATGACATAAATCTGTGAATATCCTTCTTTTTGGCTGAATAATATTGATATATATATATTCTGTGGATTATGTATTACAACTTCTCTATCCATTCATATGTACAAATGTTATGTCCTCTTTTTGGACTGACCATTTGATCATTATATAATTATGTATATATTGTATAATGAGTTTATTACAGTCTTTGTCTTAAGATGCTGACATTCTTGATTCCAATAATTAAATAAAATTAATTGGGTTTAATTAATACAAAATAATTAACAGATTTCAGTTGAAAAGAACATTGTGTGATGTATCAAAATCATTTTCTAGCCCCAGAATTTATTATTATTAATGAATTTAATGTCAGCTATTCCAGGCTCATATTTGTTGATCCTCAATCTTGGGAATTTTCCAGGTGAACTTCAAAACTGGCTCTATATTCAGAGAGAAGGGAGAGACCAAGGGAAAACGCTAACCTCTCCAGATTGGTAAGTGGCAGTTTTAGTAAACAGAGGAACTTGTGTGTGAGGCTTGTGTTGGGCAAAAGGAGTAGCCCTATGCACCTGCCTGCCAGAATCTTAAAAGTTTATTCAGAGGACTAATACAGCACTCAGTCACTCATTCAGGCCAGACTGTCTCAACAGCACATTACTCTGTCAAAGCTGCATCCCTGAAATGGCTGTTAATATGGGAATAGTAAGCAGAAGGTATATTCCAAGGACAAACTAGAGGGTAAGTAACTAGCCTCCAATCATCTGATCCAACCTCTGGGTCAACTGGTGGTGAAGCCTTTATGATGATCTCCTCCAACAGTATTCAGTTCAGTTCGGTTCAGTCACTCCGTCGTGTCCGACACTTTGTGACCCCATGAACTGCAGCATGCCAGGCCTCCCTGTCCATTACCAACTCCCAGAGTTTACCCAAACTCAAGTCTATTGAGTTGGTGATGCCATCCAACCATGTCATCCTCCGTCATCCACTTCTCCTCCTGCCTTCAATCTTTCCCAGCATCAGGATCTTTTCAAATGAGTCATCTCTGCCCATCAGGTGGCCAAAGTATTGGAGTTTCAGCTTCAGCATCAGTCCTCCAGTGAACACCCAGGACTGATCTCCTTTAGGATGGAAGGTAGGATCTCCTTGCAGTCCAAGGGACTCTAAAGAGTCTTCTCCAACACCACAGTTCAAAAACATCAATTCTTCCATGTTCAGCTTTCTTTATAATCCAACTCTCACATCCATACATGATTACTGGCAAAACCATAGTCTTGACAAGACAGACCTTTGTTGACAAACTAGTCTCTCTACTTTTTAATATGCTATCTAGGTTGCTAATAGCTTTCCTTCCAAGGAGTAAGCACCTTTTAATTTCATGGCTGCAGTCAGCAATTTAGTGATTTTGGAGCCCCCAAAAATATAGTCAGACACTGTTTCCACTGTTTCCCCATCTATTTGCCATGAAGTGATGGGACCAGATGCCATGATCTTAGTTTTCTGAATGTTGAGCTTTAAGCCAACTTTTTCACTCTCCTCTTTCACTTTCATCAAGAGGTTCTTTAGTTCTTCTTCACTTTCTGCCATAAGGGTGATGTCATCTGCATATCTGAGGTTATTGATATTTCTCCTGGCAATCTTGATTCCAGGTTGTGCTTCTTCCACCCCAGCCTTTCTCATGATGTATTCTACATATAAGTTAAATGAACAGGGTGACAATATACAGCCTTAACATACTCTTTTTCCTGTTTGGAACCAGTCTGTTGTTCCATCTCCAGTTCTAACTATTGCTCCTAAACTGCATACAGGTTTCTCAAGAGGCAGGTCACATCAATATTCTAGGAATCAGTGAACTAAGATGGACTGGAATGGGTCAGTTTAACTCAGATGACCATCATATCTACTACTATGGGAAGGAATCCCTTAGAAGAAATGGAGTAGCCATTATAATCAACAAAAGAGTCCAAAATACAGTACTTGGATGCAATCTCAAAAATGACAGAGTGATCTCTGTTCATTTCCAAGTCACACTATTCAATATCACAGGAATCCAAGCCTATGCCCCGACCAGTAATGCCAAAGAAGCTGAAGTTGAACGGTTCTTTGAAGACCTACAAGACCTTTTAGAACTAACACCCCCAAAAGATGTCCTTTTCATTACAGGGGACTGGAATGCAAGTAGGAAGTCAAGAAACACCTGGAATAACAGGAAAATTTGGCCTGGGAATACAGAATGAATCAGGGCAAAGGCTAATAGAACTTTGCCAAGAGAACGCACTGGTCATAGCAAACACCCTCTTCCAACAACACAAGAGAAGACTCTACACGTGGACATCACCAGATGGTCAATACCAAGATAAGATTGATTATATTCTTTGCAGCCAAAGATGGAGAAGCTCTATACAGTCAGCAAAAACAAGACCGGGAGCTGACTGTGGCTCAGATCATGAACTTCTTATTGCCAAATTCAGACTTAAATTGAAAGTGGGAAAACCTTTAGACCATTCAGGTATGACCTAAATCAAATCCGTTATGATAATACAGTGGAAGTGAGAAATAGATTTAAGGGACTAGATCTGATAGACAGAGTGCCTGATGAACTATGGATGGAGGTTCATGACATTGTACAGGAGACAGGGATCAAGACCATCCACAAGAAAAAGAGATGCAAAAAGCAAAATGGCCTTCTGAGAGGGCTTACAAATAGCTGTGAAAAGAAGAGAAGCAAAAAACAAAGGAGAAAAGGAAAGATATACCCATTTGAATGCAGAATTCCAAAGAATAGCAAGGAGAGATAAGAAAGCCTTCCTCAGCAATCAATGCAAAGAAATAGAGGAAAACAATAGAATGGGAAAAACTAGAGATCTCTTCAAGAAAATTAGAGATACCAAGGGAACATTTCATGCAAAGATGGACTCAATAAACAACAGAAATGGTATGGACCTAACAGAAGCAGAAGATATTAAGAAGAGGTGGCAGGAATACACAGAAGAACTGTACAAAAAAGATCTTCATGACCTAGATAATAATGAAGATGTGATCACTCACCTAGAGCCAAACATCCTGGAATGTGAAGTCCAGTGGGCCTCAGGAAGCATCACTCCAAAGCTAGTGGAGGTGATGGAATTCCAGTTGAGCTATTTCAAATCCTGAAAGATGATGCTGTGAAAGTGCTGCACTCAATATGCCAGCAAATTGGGAAAACTCAGCAGTGGCCACAGGACTGGAAAAGGTCAGTTTTCATTCCAATCCCAAAGAAAGGCAATGCCAAAGAATGCACAAACTACCACACAATTGCACTCATTGCACATGCTAGTAAAGTAATGCTCAAAATTCTCCAAGCCAGACCTCAGCAATACGTGAACTGTGAACTTCCAGATGTTCACACTGGTTTTAGAAAATCAGAAGAACCAGAGATCAAATTGTCAACATCCACTGAATCATCAAAAAAGCAAGAGAGTTCCAGAAAAACATCTATTTCTGCTTTATTGAATATGCCAAAGCCTTTAACAGTGTGGATCACAATAAACTGTGGAAAATTCTGAAAGAAATGGGATACCAGACAACTGACATGCCAACAGTAGTGGGGGGGGGAGAAATAAATTTAAAGAGAAAGGAAGAGAGGGGCAAAGAGACTATCTATTTAACATTTAAATTATACAATTTAGTTGTAATGAAATAGTAGAACTTTAAATATATATGCCTTTTTTTACTAAAACATTTTGCTAAGGATTTGATTTAAATTGACAGCTGAAAATTTGAAGGAGGAGACAACAAAGGATGAAATGTTTGGTTGGCATCACTGACTCAATGGACATGAGTTTGAGCAAACTCCAAGAGATAGTGAAGGACAGGGAAGCCTGAAATTCTGCAATCCATGGGGCTGCAAAGCATCACACATGACTGAGCAACTGAACAAGGAAAGACTCTCCAGTCGTCGTCTAGTTCAGTTGAGTTCAATTCAGTTGCTCAGTTGTGTCCAACTTTTTGCGATCCTATGGACTGCAGCACACCAGCCTCACTGTCTATCACCAACTCCCAGAGTTTTCTCAAACTCATGTCCATTGAATCGGTGATGCCATCCAACCATCTCATCCTCTGTCGTCCCTTCTCCTCCCACCTTCAATCATTCCCAGTATCTGGGTCTTTTCAGTTGAGTCAGTTCTTCACATCAGGTGGCCAAAGTATTGGAGTTTCAGCTTCAGCATCAATCTTTCCAACAAATGTTCATGACTGATTTGCTTTAGGATGGACTTGTATCTCCTTGCAGTCCAGGAGACTCTCAAGAGTTTGAACCACAGTTCAAAAGCATCAATTCTTCAGCACTCAGCTTTCTTTATAGTCCAACTCTCACATCCTTACATAACTACTGGAAAAACCATAGCTTTGACTAGATGGACCTTTGTTGGCAAAGTAATGTCTCTGCTTTTTAATATGCTGTCTAGGTTGGTCATAACTTTCCTTCCAAGGAGCAAGTGTCTTTTCCTTTCATGGCTGCAACCAGCATCTGCATCTGATTTTGGAGCCCTCCAAAAATAATGTCTCTCACTGTTTTCATTGTTTCCCCATCTATTTGCCATGAAGTGATGGGACCAGATGCCGTGATCTTAGTTTTCTGAAAGCTGAGTTTTAAGCCAACTTTTTCATTCTCTTTTATTTTCATCAAGAGGTTCTTTAGTTCTTCTTCACTTTCTGCCATAAGGATAGTGTCCTCTGCATATCTGAGGTTATTGATATTTCTCCCATCAGTCTTGGTTCCAGCTTGTGCTTCATCCAGCCCAGCATTTCTCATGATATACTCTGCATATAATTTAAATAAGCAGGGTGACGATATACAGCCTTGACATACTCCTTTCCTGATTTGAAAATCATTTTGTTAATGGAATCATTATCTAAGATTCTATGTTGAGACTTAGAATATAGGTGCAAACATTATCTGTAGGAAAATTTTTGGTCATTGGTTATTTTATTTATAGATTCTTAATTAACCACATGGACATTTTTACATTTAAGTTTTAATGTTATATTTAATCATGTGTGTTTTACTAGTTTTTTACCTTTAGATATAAGTATAATTAATGCATGTACAACCTAATGAAAAACTTATATAACCTAATGAAAAACAAGTAAGTATGAAACAAGGCATGTGTTCTATGAAACCAGATTCACTCCTCTACATCTGTCATCTAAAAGGATCATGCAGGTAAACATTTCAAAGGATTGCCAGCAAGGGAGGGGAACAATGTTAGTGGATAAGGTAACAAAACAAAAGCAAAGACAATGAATATATTTTTCTATGCTGTTGATACAATGCTAAAGATAAATGTCATTAACACAGTTTTAAGTAAACAAGCTAACTTAACTTTAGAAAACAGTGTCTTGACTAGGAATCCTAAGGCTAATGATTAAAAATTATAATCAAAACAAAAGCTGTATTAAGTTTTTCAGTCCATGTTTTAATCAGGCTGTACATTTTTAACATTGAGTTGTATGGGTTTGTTTTTTTTTTGTTGTTGGATATTAACGCCATATTGGTGATATCAATTGCAAGTACTTTCCCCCATTAATAGGTTGTCTCTTCATTTTGTTGATGGATTGCTTTTCTGTGCAAGAGCTTTTAAGCTTAATTAGGTCCAATTTGTTTATTTTTGCTTTAATTTCCTTTGCTTTAGGAGACAGATTCAAAAAAGACTGCTGCAATTTTTGGCAAAGAGTGTTCTGTGTGTGTTTTCCTCAAGGAATTTTATATCCAGTCTTATGTTTAGGATTTTAATCCATTTTGAAATTATTTTTGTATACAGTGTTAGAGAATTTCTAGGTTTATTCTTTTACATGTAGCTTTCAGTTTTCCCAGCAACACTTATTGAAGAGACTGTCTTTTTCCCATTGCATATTTTCGTCTCCTTTGTCAGAGATTAATTGGCCATAAGTCCATGGGTTTATTTTGGGGCTCTCTGATCTGTTTTATTGATCTATATGTCTTTTTTTTTTTTGCTATTACCTAAGTGTTTTGATTGCTGTAGCATTTTATTTTATTATCTGAGGTCAGAAAGCATGATTCCTCCAGCTCTGTTCTTCTTTCTCACGACTATTTTGATTATTTGGGTTTAGTATGTGTGTGTGTGTTTATGTAGAAAATTTTAGAGGTATGTGTTCTATGAAAAGGGCCATTGGTATTTTGATTGGGATTGCATTGAGTCTGTAGACTGCCTTAAGTAGGATAGTCATTTTAACAATATTTTCCCAAAGAGAAAATACAGATGACAAGATTCTCAAAATCACTAATCATCAGGAAAATGCAGATCAAAACCATAATGAGATATCACCTCATGCCTGTTAAAATGGCTAAAATCAAAAAGAACACAAACAAAAAATGTTGGTGAGGATGTCAGGAAAAGGGATCTCTCATGCATTGTTGATGGGAATGTAAATTGGTGCAGCCACTGTGGAAAACAGTATGGAGTTTTCTCAAAAAAGTAAAATTAGAATTACCATATGATTCAGCAATTCCACTGTTGCGAATATATCTAAGAACAGCAAAAGCAGTAATTTGGAAAGATATATATACCCCAGTGTTCATAGCAGCAGTATTTACACATGCCAATATATGGAAGAACCTAAGTGCTGGGAGAAATATCAGTAAGCTCAGATATGCAGATGACAGCACCCTTATGGCAGAAAGTGAAGAGGAACTAAAAACCCTCTTGATGAAAGTGAAAGAGGAGTGAAAAAGTTGGCTTAAAGCTCAACATTCAGAAAACGAAGATCATGGCACCTGGTCCCATCATTTCATGGGAAATAGATGGGGAAACAGTGGAAACAGTGGCTGACTTTATTTTTGGGGACTCCAAAATCACTGCAAATGGTGATTGCAGCCATGAAATTAAAAGACGCTTACTCCTTGGGAGGAAAGTTATGACTAACCTAGACAGCACATATTAAAAAGCAGAGACATTACTTTGCCAACAAAGTTCCGTCTAGTCAAAGCTATAGTTTTTCCAGTGGTCATGTATGGATGTGAGAGTTTGACTGTGAAGAAAGCTGAGCACCAAAAAATTGATGCTTTTGAACTGTGGTATTCGAGAAGACTCTTTAGAGTCCCTTGGACTGCAAGGAGATCCAACCAGTCTATCCTAAAGGAGATCAGTCCTGGGTGTTCATTGGAAGGACTGATGCCAAAGTATTGAAACTACAATACTTTGGCCACCTCATGCAAAGAGTTGACTCATTGGAAGAGACCCTGATGCTGGGAGGGATTGGGGGCAGGAGGAGAAGGGGATGACAGAGGATGAGATTGTTGGATGGCATCACTGACTTGATGGACATGAGTTTGAGTAAACTCCGGGAGTTGGTGATGGACAGGGAGGCCTGGCGTGCTGCAATTCATGGGGTCGCAAAGAGTTGGACACGACTGAGTGACTGAACTAACTAACTAACTAACTAACTAAGTGTCTTATCTGTAGATGAATAGATAAGGAAGGTGTGGTATGTATGTCTGTGTACACATATAGACATACATACAATGGAATATTACTCAGTCATAAAAAATTGAGATTTTGCCATTTGCAGCAACGTGAATAGACTTGGAGGGCAATATAAGTAAAAGGAAATACTACGTGGTAATACTTACATGTGAAATATTACAAATATAACAAATTAGTATAACAGAAAAGAAGCAGTCACAAATATAGAAAATAAGTTACTGGTTACCGGTGGGAACATGGGGAAGGTTATAGTTCAGGTTGGAACACTTCTTTATAGAGTACTCCCAGATTATATGTGATCTTCCTTTTCTTGAAACGGAGCTTATTCACCCCTCCCCAAAAGTGGGCTGGAATTAATGATTGCTTCCAAAAATAGAATATGAAATGAGAAAATAGTAACATACGGTAGAGAAATCCAGCAGACAGTCCCCGAACCAACTTTAACCAAGTGATCAAGATTAACTTCACCAGCAATATGTCATTTTGATGTCAAACTTTTGATACCTGCCACAATGTGGAAACAAGCACTTCACCCCTATTAATTTGCCCTCAAAATCCATAACCCATTGTAACAGTGGGACAAAGAAAATAGCCTCACCTCAGCTGAGTGACTTTTTACAACTATTCAAAACTGTCAAAGTCATGGAGAAACAATGAAACAAAAAACAAGGAAAGTCTGAAGAAATGTAACTGAAGAGTAGAGACAGGACGCCTGATAGATAAAGCAATGTGGCAATTTGTGACTGAATTCTGGAACAGAAGAAAAGACATTAATAGAATAGCTAGCGAAATCCTTATGAAAACCTCAAGTTTTATAAATTTTTTAAGTTAAATTTTATAAATTTTTATAAATTAATGCACCAACATTAATTTCTAGTTTTGACAGATGTGACATGTTATGCAAGATGTCAGCATTAGGGGAAAATGAATAAAGTATGTGTGAGGGAACACTGTACCATCTTTAATCCTCTCTGTAAAGCTAAAATTACCCCCCAATAAAATTTATCTTATTTCTTTTTAATTTTATTTTTAACTCCAAAAACATTTTGTATTGGGGTATAACTGATTAAAGTTTTATCTTGTTTATTTTAAAAAAATGAGAGAGAGAAAACATTATGGACAGAGCATCAAGGATTCAAAACTTGAGGAAGTGAAAGCTTTCATGACTGCACAGAAGTAACTCTATCTCACCAATATACTGTCAAATATAGTGGGAGGGAAATCAATTTGATGCTATAAGAAAGAAGTTATGGTTAACATCTTAAGTCTCGTGACAGTTTAAGAAGGATTACTCTAGCAGCTGTGTTTTATGTGAATTAAATGATCTTTTTACAATTCACCTCCCTACATATAATTTATTTGAAACTTGCCTTAATTTCAGGTAAGAATATAACTAAATTAAAATCATCCTTAATGACGCAGTGTCTGATACAAAATTTGTGGTTTCCCTGAGCTGGGATAAGAGTTTTTCAGTCAGAGAGTTGATGTGTGGAAAAGTGGTTGCCATGCTAAATGGAGTTGTCCTTTTACATCTATTCTCTACCCTTTTCTACTTCGGGAGCTTGATAATGGATTGATTTGAACAGACTCTTATCACTTCTGTTTGATTTCAGTTAGAAAATAAAAGGGCTTGAGACGGGTAGAAATGTAATTGATAATAGCTGCACCCTACACAGAAACTCCTGTTGGGGAGTTTTCTCCACAGGTTAAGCTTTCAGTAGCTTCTATCAATGGCTGCCTGGTTTGGGCTGAACCATATCTCCCCAGAATTCATGTCAGGGTCCTAAAACTACTCGCTCAGAATCTGACTGTATTTGGAAATGTGTGCAGCTCCTCAGTTGTGCCCTACTCTGTGTGACACCACGGACAGTAGCCCACCACGCTCCTCTTTCCATGTGGGATTTTTCTGTCTAGCATAGTGAAGAGGGTTGACATTTCCTACTCCAGGGGATCTTCCTGAAACAGATGTCAAACCTGCCTCTCCTGCAGCTCCTACACTGGCAGTGGACTCTCTACCACTGAGCCACCAGGGGTGCCCTCATATTTGGAAATAGGGTCTTTAAAATGGGTTATTGAGACTAAACGAAGTCATTCACAAACAAAGTGAGCGATCCTTTCTTCTAGATACTCTAAATAAAATACGTCGGTTTTCTGGATATGAATCGCAAACTGGATTTTATTTTAACTTTTTATTTTGTATTGGGGTATAGCTGATAAACAGTGCTGTTATAGTTTCAGGGGACAGTTAAGGGACTCAGCCATACATATATATGTGTCCACTCTCCCCCAACCCCCTTCCCATCATGATATTGAGCAGAGCCCCATGTGCTATACAGTAGGTCCTTGTTGGTTATTCATTTTAAATGTAACAGTGTGTCCATGTCCATCCCAAATTCCCTACATGTCTCTTCCCTCCATCCTTCCCTTTGGCAACCATAAGATCATTCTCAAAGTCTGTTTCTGTTTAGCAAACTGGATTTTCAATAAATGTTCTCAGTGAAGCATAGCTGGGATTTGGAGATAAGTATTCTGCTAATAATCATTCTCATGTAGCTTAGTATCTTTGAGAAACTTGAGTTTACATTAATATAGTTGATTTATAAGTATACCAAAATGTATATATTTAAGTAGCTGGCCTCTTTGAATCATGGAGCTCTTAAAAAAGTAAATCTGTACATCAATAAAAACAGAACAAAGCCAAAATAAATAAATATTAAAAAAATAAGTCAACATATCTTTGCCAAATGGGTCACCTTCACTTTGAAAATCAGCATTTCTTGTCACTCAAGATAATTAATCCTATTAGTTTACATTACATCTTGCTTTTGACAAGATTAGTATAATTCATGTGGATTACTCTTTTTATTTAAAAAAATAAGCACTGTTTATAATAGCCAGGACATGGAAGCAACCTAGATGTACATCAGCAGACAATAAAATATGGTACATACTCAGCCTTTAAATGAATACATTTGAGTCAGTTCTAATGAGGTGGATGAAACTGGAGCCTATTATACAGAGTGAAGTAAGGCAGAAAGAAAAACACCAATACAGTATACTAATGCATATATATGGAATTTAGAAAGATGATAATGATAACCCTGTATGTGAGACAGCAAAAGAGACACAGATGTATAGAACAGCCTTTTGGACTCTGTGGGAGAGGGCGAGGGTGCGATGATTTGGGAGAGTGGCACTGAAACATGTAAATTATCATATGTGAAACGAATCGCCAGTCCAGGTTCTATGCGTGATACAGGGTGCTCAGGGCTGGTGCACTGGGATGACCCAGGGGGATGGGATGGGGAGGGAGGTGGGAGGGGCGTTCAGGATGGGGAACACATGTGCACCCATGGCTGATTCATGTCAATGTATGCCAAAACCAATACAATATTGTAAAGTAAAAATAAATAAATAAAATAAATTTAAAAAATAAAAAAATAATCCCTACCCTTCTTCCAGTGATAATGATTAGTCATCACAGGATACTAAAAATCTTCCAGGAATGTTTAAATGAAAATTTAAAGCAGGAGTGGGAAAGCTGATTATATTCATAAAAGTGACTTTGAATTAAGTGTACTGTACCGTTTGACGACTATTCCAAAATACTACTTATTTAAATATATATGTTAAAAGTTAACTTCTGCTTGTTTTCGTTTGCTTGTGTTTAGTACTCTAAGGAAACATGGTTTGTTAAGTACTGACAAGTCTGAGCAAGCAAGAAAAAAAAAAACTTCTCTTTATTAAATAGAAAAGAGAAAAATCATTCATTTTAAATGAATTCAAAATGTTGAGGCTCATAATATTGGCTTATTTAAACAATGTATTTCTTTTTTTTTTTTTTTCATTTATTTTTATTAGTTGGAGGCTAATTACTTCACAACATTGCAGTGGGTTTTGTCATACATTGACATGAATCAGCCATGTATTCTTATTTAAATATATCATTTCTTATATTTATGATATTAGAAAATTTCAAAAAAATCACGTTTTTTACTTGTCTCTTGCTAAACATTATGGTTATATGAACAAGACTTTTTAAAATGGAATGATGTAAGGTGATTTGTATAGAATATATATGTTTTCACCATGACTCCAGATTTAGGTGAGACTATAAACCCTTTGAATCTTGCTAAATGTTCACTAGACACTGATGCTTACATTTTTTTAGAAAGATAGAAGTTATTACCAGTATTTTTTTAAAGCATTGTTCAAAATGCTATCAGGTTGCATTTAGAACCATACAGAAGATTCATCAGAGGAATAATTCATGTCTGTCAGACTAGAATGGATACATTAGCTTTCATAGAGAATCAAAATGAAACAATTGCCCAGCTGATTGTAGGACAAATCAGTGAAGCCTCTTGCAACATCTGCTGGAAGTTGTTATGTGTTTACTAATATGAAGCCTGCCTCGTATTCCCTACCATCACTCAGAAAAGTCCTGATCAATTTAAAAATCAATGCTCATAGATGCACACAAATCACCAGAGACTAGTGTTATATTTTCAAAAAGCTAGCTTTTTTCTCTTGTACCTCTGAAAGTTTAGCAAATAATTTAATATTCATTTTTAGTTTCAGGAATTGATTAAATTATACTGAGGATCTTAAGATGATCAATCAAAATTTTCAGTCAACTTAATGAGTAAAGATAATAATGATATTTATGTTTTCTTAGCAATCAGTAGCTTTCTTGATTCCTCTCGTTATAATGTAAAATTGAAACAGGTCTGAAAAATAAGGAGAAAAAAGTCAGAGGTGGGGCATCACCTTTAACATGATGTACAAGATTTCTATGTGATTGGCTTTGGCAAAGTGGATAAGAATGTCCAGTAGAATTTCAGTTCTTCTAACTTCATTTTCTATCCTATCTGGTCTTTAAATTTGGCTCTATTTCACTTTTGTAGTAGAGCTCATCCCATCATCTAGCAGCAGCAGACATTTTTAAGAAGGTTATAAAAGTCTTCTTTCAGATTTACATGTCCTAATAAACATATATTAACAACAACATTACCTTAGAATGTAGGACTAAATTAGTTATCTATAAAAGGTACTTAGTGTCAGAGACATATTAAGAAATACATAAATATTTTCTATCATCATCATTACCCTCATTATTATGAGAAGAGTAATTTGACTCACAGGAGTGAATTATAGACATCCACTTTACTTCAGGAATTTAAAAAATACTTCAAAATATATCCGAAGTGATGCAACGGCTTATTATCCAGGGTTATAACCTACAATTTGATTCCTGAGTGTTCTGAGCCCTTGGAGTTTTACTATTTTCCTCAATAGGATTGGCAAAGGATATCCTGGAAAATTCTCTTTTCCTCTGGACCTAAGCTATCAATATCCCTGTTACCATTAATAGTTAAGATTAAACTCCTTACTCAACAAGGTAATTCTTGCTGTTGCCTGCTACTTCAGTAAAACCTTTATCTTTTTATTGAAGCAATCAAATGTGTATACCAATGAAATATTTCTCACTAGGAAGCAAAAATTCTAAGCCGGATAATCCCAGTAGGCCAGGTGGTGTGTGGGGTAGGGGTGGGGAGGGGAGTAGTAGCAGAGGTTTTGTTTTTGTTTTTCAGTGAATCATCAGGTGTAATAGTGAAAGATATGATTGCTTTCTCCATCTCTTGTTTACTTATTTTTTTAAACTTTGTTTTTCCTTTTTTAACATTCTACATTCTTACTTGGACTTCCCTGGTGGTTCAGATAGTAAAGAATCTGCCTGCAGTGCAGGAGACCCGGGTTCAATCCCTGTGTCGGAAATATCCGCTGGAGAAGGAAATGGCAACCCACTCCAGTATTCTTGCCTGGAGAATTTCATGAACAGAGGAGGCTAGAAGGCTACAAGTACTTGGCGTTGCAAAAAGTCAGACACTACTGAGCGACTAACACACATAGGCTGGAAAACACACAGAACACTAGACCAATAGAAATTTTACTGAAATCTTGGACACCTAATTTTTTATGGAATCATCCCCTATTTTTATGCCCAAATTAATTCTTAATAGTATATTTTATACCCAATATCCTGTGATCTCTAAGTACTATCAGTGAGGAGATGTTACGATTTTATGCCATGTTGGGACATTTTATTCTTACTTGTGTCTTAGAGCCAAAGTGTGACTAAAACACAGTGTAATAAAATGAACATATACTGTTGCCTCTGCCTTCATTTTCTGGTATTCTCTAACTATTGGAGGTGAAAGGGGAAAAAAACAACATCTGACAGTTTAATTGGTTTTATCAAATCATAGGGCTCTATTGATTTGCTCAAATAAGGAGGACATGTCAGGTAAAATCTCTGCATTTGAAATCTCCAATTAATCAAATATGTTAAATCACTATTTTTCTCCCCAAATCATCTAACTTTTTTGAGGATAACCAGGGAATAATATTTTGTGTCTCTGATGGTGACACTAAACTCTCATTTCCTACATGAAATAGGTTTGCTTTTGGCTTACTATTTTGGATGAAAGATGTTTCAATTTGGTCCCCCATGCTCATATGAATCATATAAGGATTAGAGTGGATATGAGAATTCTGCTGGTTTTAGAAAAGGCAGAGGAACCAGAGATCAAATTGCCAACATCTGATGGATCATCAAAAAAGCAAGAGAGTTCCAGAAAAACATCTATTTCTGCTTTATTGACTATACCAAAGCCTTTGACTGTGGAATCACAATAAACTGTGGAAAATTCTGAAAGAGATGGGAATACCAGACCACCTGACTTGCCTCTTGAGAAACCTGTATGCAGGTCAGGAAGCAACAGTTAGAACTGGACATGGAACAACAGACTGGTTCCAAATAGGAAAGGAGTAGTTCAAGGCTGTATATTGTCACCCTACTTATTTAACTTTTATGCAGAATACAACATGAGAAACACTGGGCTGGAGGAAGCACAAGCTGGAATCAAGATTACCAGGAGAAATGTCA
Organism: Cervus canadensis; assembly: GCF_019320065.1. NCBI lineage: Eukaryota > Metazoa > Chordata > Mammalia > Artiodactyla > Cervidae > Cervus > Cervus canadensis. The sequence continues at coordinate 8,867,570 of NC_057416.1, read as the reverse complement.
ATAACCTCAGACATGCAGATGAAACCACCCTTATGGCAGAAAGTGAAGAGGAACTAAAGAGCCTCTTGATGAAAGTGAAACAGGAGAGTGAAAAAGTTGGCTTAAAGCTCAACATTCAGAAAACGAAGATCATGGCTTCTGGTCCCATCACCTCATGGGAAATAGATGGGGAAACAGTGGAAGCAGTGGCTGCCTTTATTTTTCTGGGCTCCAAAATCACTGCAGTTGGTGATTGCAGCCATGAAATTAAAAGACGCTTACTCCTTGGAAGGAAAGTTATGACTAACCTAGACAGCATATTGAAAAGCAGAGACATTACTTTGCCAACAAAGGTCCGTCTAGTCAAGGCTATGGTTTTTCAAGTGATTTTTCCAGTCCAGATGTCAGAGTTGGACTGTGAAGAAAGCTGAGTGCCAAAAAATTGATGCTTTTGAACTGTGGTGTTGGAGAAGACTCTTGAAAGTCCCTTGGACTGCAAGGAGATCCAACCAGTCTATCCTAAAGGAGATCAGTCCTGGGTGTTCATTCATGGGACTGATGTTGAAGCTGAAACTCCAATACTCTGGCCACCTGATGCAAAGAACTGCCTCATTTGAGAAGACCCTGATGCTGGGAAAGATTGAGGGCAGGAGGAGAAGGGCACAACAGAGGATAAGATAGTTGGATGGTATCACCGACTCAGTGGACATACGTTTCGATGAACTCTGGGAGTTGATGATGAACAGGGAGGCCAGGCGTGCTGTAGTTCATGGGGTCGCAAAGAGTTGGACATGTCTGAGCGACTGAACTGAGCTGAAAATTTTTCTGAATGCTATTATAAATATATGTTTAAAAACAAGGAAAAATTGAGGTTTGGTAGAAAGCAACAAAATTCAGTAAAGCAATTATCCTTCAATTAAAAAATAAATTAAAAAATAGTAGACCAAAAAAAAAGGAAAATTATTTTAGGTAGGATTAAAAGATTCACTAAGAAAAGTATTTATCACTTGAAAAATAAACTCTACTGTTAGCAATGGACCCTAGAGTTGTTCAGTTTGCCCAGAATCCATGAAGAAATGAGCCAGTTTTGAATATTTTCTGATATGTTAATTTCATTTTTTTTTCTAGTTTCCTAGTATATATTTACTCTGTTTAAAAAAAAAAAAAGCAGGGATTGGATTTGAGGAATTCTAGGAACAAGATTTATGAAACATATCTGTGATGTTTTATGAAGTGCTTTCTCAAACTTTGCTGTCCTGGGAATCCTGAGGTTCCAACTGAAATCAGAAAGCCCACTTAACTAAAGTATTAATATCTCACTACAGAGAACAATTAATCTACAACCACTTTTTAAAGGCCACTATAGACTCTATGGAGTGCATTTCATAATGATTTGGTGAATAAATTGACTTCTGGCTTCATTCTGAGGGCATTGTATGGGGGCAGTGGGTATCTCTCACCCGATAAATCTACTCAAATATTGTATTCTTCTATGCTCATAAACTCTGTTCACTACATTTTAATCAGGAATTTCTGGCATCTCAAATTTAGTTTTCATGGCCCACTACTGAATCCAAACATGTCATCTAATCAAGAAGAGAGATTATAAACACTCCCATCTGCTTGACCTAGCACATTGAGTGCAAAATATCTGGCAAATGCACTCGTATTCATAAATTCAAGCCAAACTAAAATTATGTTCAACCTAAATTTTGTGCAGCCTACAGAAATCTCAAAGGTTGACTTCTCCTGATTTTATTCTAAATAATGGCATTTTTAACAACTTTAGAGTCACTAAGTCCTTACATATAAGATTTCTGCTCCCAGTTTGACTTGGAACTTGATCCACAGAGAATGATCTAATCTGGTGCAATCTGGAGAAAAGTGGGGGGGACTTGCATATATGTCCTTCTTCTTGCCAGACTATTCTTTCAGGAGAGGTTGCTAATGGATCTCCAGAAAGAAGAAGAAGAAATGATCCTACCAGACAAGGAAGGATCTTCATTATAAGATAATGGGCATGACAGAGTGTTATTTTTTTTTTTCCCCAGTATCTAGAGCAGGATGTAGCACATAATAAACTCTCTAAAGAGATTTGTTGAATGAATGAATGAATTCAAACCTTCAGATTTGACCTCCTTTTCTTTTTCAGTCAATTCCCAAATGTTACATAGAAAATATTAAAGGTCATGAATTCAAGTGTTATTGAAACTGGAAGATAAGAGGATTTGAAATTTGATTTTTCTATCTTTTTTTTTTCTTTGTTTGCTGTGTGGCTGAAAAAGATGAAAACATACTTTAGCATAATTATGGAATCCTGGAATTTAGCCCAAACAGAGAATTTAGAAATGTGAGGCTTCTATTATTTTTATTTAAGCCAAGAATTTAAAAGGATCATCCTTTCTCTATAGTATTTGCAGTAATAAGGAATAAATACTTATTTTTTTACTGTGGCAACTTTTTCCCATGATCTTTGACTTATTTATCCATCCAATACAAAATGATTGGTGAGAAGCTATTCTATTTTACTCTCTGTTCTAAGCTAATGGGACACAGCAGTGAACAAGGAAATAGCATCTCTATCCTACAGAACTAACAGTTTAATAAAATTAGACACATGGCAAACAAAGTGAGTGCATACGTGGCATATCCAATGACGATGAATGATATGGGAAGGAAAAAAGTAGTTTATAGTGGGTAAGAGAGTGGTGGCAAAGAACACAGGTTGCCACTTTAAATTTTCTGACCTTTCCTACATGACCTTAATTTTTCTATGTGAGAAAGGGGATCATTTGATGAACTGTTTTAACATTGCACTCCTTGAACTGGCATAAAGTCATGACTTACCCTTAAAAGCATCTTTACCACTCTTAATCCCACCAGTACAGATGCCCTCTCCCAGATTCACCCAGATAGTCCACTTTTTGTATATTATCCATTATGCACCAGTTGCTCTTTCATTTGGGTTTTGTTGTTGAGTATGAAGACAAAAACAAAACAAACTACAAAATTCAAGCAGAAAAATATGATTATTAGAAAAGGGTGTTAAGATCAATGGAAGACTAAGATTGTTAGAGAAATAAAAATTTGATTACATAGTCAGATTTAATACTCAAAATAGTAACACAGAATTAGTCTAACATCACTCCTCTCATGGCAAAGATTCACTGCGGTTTCTACCAAAACTCCACAGTTGGGTACTAGGTGCTGCTACTGAAACTATTACCTCAGCTTCCTTTATAAATTATTGTCCCTCCCACAACACTTGTCACAAAGTATATCATTAGATTTTGTTTAAATATGTAAATGTTTGTTTAATTTACTGAGATTATGATGTAATTATCACCTAGCCTCAAGTAAGCTAAAAAGTTACTGACCTTCTTGATAGGTTTTGATCAGAGGATAGGACTAGTCTAGATATTTTGATCAGAACATTATAAATACAGAGGACTGGATGCTTACCAAGATGTTTGAGTGGAGAGTGAATGCCAAGAAAGCTGCCACTGGAAACGTAGAAATCGTAGGAAACTGATGCTAATTTCAGCTCCCTGATGCAATGAAATGACTCATTCCCTAAAGAAGATCCATATGCTTCTGGAAAAATATATCATTGGTTATCTGCAAAGGTCATAGGTTTACTTCTTAACAGCTTTACTAATGTATAATTGATATATAAATAACTGTACCTATTTAATCTCTATCATTTGACAAATTTGAACATACACACATAGGTATGGTACCACAACCACAAACAAGGTAATAGAAATTTCCTACACATCCCAAAGTTTCCTTGTGTCTCTCTGTGACTTTTTTTGTTTGTTTGTTGGTTGGTTGGTAATAATGCTCAACATGAAATTTGCCCTCTTAACAAATTTTGACGTGCACAATAACTGTTGTTAAGTGTAGGCACCATATTGCACAACAGATCTCTAGAACTGATTTTCTAGCAAAACTGAGACTTTAAGGTCAGTCTTGATTGTACTTGGATGGAAGACCACAAGATTTCCATCACTGACGAAGCAATAACAGCTTCTGCCTCTATTTCGGTTTATAAATCTCAAGCAAGTTTCTTGTTGGTAAACTCTGAGTCAGAGACTTGCTATGGATGAGTTTACAGACTGTTGTCCTGAAGTTTTTAAACATTTTGATGAAGAGAAATCATAGAAAGGGGCTGGGACTGGAACATAGCTGGTAAGAGTCAATCCAGTGCATTAATTTCACCAGCCTTCCTGAAGCCGATCACAGGAACAGATAATCTGTACACGTTTTATTTTTTTTTAAGTAATTATGTAATGACTTGTCACCGTCTTTGTAGACCGGGACGTGGGGACTGGAGTCGAGAAGAGGAACCCAAGTCTCGAGTGAAACAAGGGTGCTTTATTTGCAGAAACGCATGTTTATATATCTCATGAAGATATACAAGGCAGCTTTAGGCAGTAAAAAAAAAAATTGAGCAAAAACAAAGCCAAGCAAATAACAATCTTCAAAGGGCCAGAAAGCATTCAGATCCTGAGTAAGAGGGACATAGCTGTAAAGGTCACTGAAGGGAGTCACTGAAAGGAATCCAAACAGGTGCCCTTTCTCATGATCTCAGTCCTGAGAACTGCATGCAGCTCTGCTTGTTCCTGTTTCCAGGAACTGATAAGAAATGGAGTCCTTGAAAAACAGTACACAAAAGAAGAACATTAGATCTCTTAAAGTTGAACGTTCCCTGACAATGACTGTTATAAGTAACAGCATAAAGAGGAACTCTAAGAACTTAAAGAAATATTATTAGAAAATGGGAAGTGAAAAATGAAGTGGTAGATCTCAGAAGAGAAATGAAAGTAAAAAAATCATTATATAATTTCTGTGAAGATGAAAGCAGTACAAAAGGACATAACACTGTTAATATGATAAATTAAGAAACATAAAAGGCATGATCGAGAAGAATGAGAGGAAGGAAATGAAAATTAACAAAGTGTTAAATAAATTCTGAGTGAAATAACTGAAATGGAAGGCAGGGAAAGGAATCTAACTTCTGCCTAATTGGTGCCTTTGAGGAAAGAATTAAAAGAATACATTTAGAAAAGAGAGATTATTGAATACAGCAAAATATTCCTGAAATTAAAAATAATTTTTACACATATACATTGGAAGAAAACAGACACATGTTTTTCAAGAAGATAAAGGAGATTTGACATACAATAAAAAACAGAGATGTAGCAGGTTAAGCTATTCAAATTTTCTAATATAAACTAACAAGTTTTAAAGGCGAAGAGGTCAACAATTATAATAATCTCTAGTGAAAAATGTATATCCTACTTAACCCTTGCTACATCTGATGGCAGAAAATAATGGCACATTTAGCTGTTTCTGTAAGAAATTTTGTAGCTTAAAAAAAAACAAAAACTGTTCAAAAAAACCAGTAACTGAACACTCATTTGGTCATGTAAGAATTGTTCCCATAAACCTTTCTTGTTGTTCAATCACTCAGTCTTTTCTGACCCTTTGACACCCCATGGACTGCAGCAAGCCAGGCTTTGCTGTCCTTCACCATCTCCCAGAGCTTGCTCAAACTCATGTCCATTGAGTTGGTGATACCATCCAACCATCTCGTCCTCTGTTGTCCCCTTCTCCTCCTGTCTTCAATCTTTTCCAGCATCAGTGTCTTTTCTAATGAGTCAGGTCTTCAAATCAAGTGGCCAAGTATTGGAGCTCCAGCTTCAGCATCAGTCCTTCCAATGAATATTCCAATGAATTGACTGGTTTGAGCTCCTTGAGGTCCAGGGGACTCTGAAGCATCTTCTCCAGCACCACAGTTGGAAGCATCAGTTCTTCAGCATTCTGCCTTCTTTATGGTCCAACTCTCACATCCATATATGTGCTGTGCTCTCCTTGGTCACTCAGTCATGTCTGATTCTTTGTGACCCCATGGACTGTGGCCGCAGGCTCCTTTGTCCGTGGGAATTCTCCAGGCAAGAATACTGGAGTCAATTGCCATGCCCCTCTCCACTTCCATATATGACTACTGGAAAAACCATAGCTTTGACTATAAAGAAGCAAATTTCAAAAAAAAAAAAAAAAGTGGGGGAGAAGCAATTTCATTTTCAATAGCATTTGAAGTTCTACTTTTTTTTTTTAAATTTTCTGTCTAGGTTTGTCATGGTTTCTCTTCCAAGGAGCAAGTGTCTTTTAATTTTATGGCTGCAGTCACCATCTGCATTGATTTTGGAGCCCCTTTGAGACAGTACTAAATACTGATATCAAGCAAGGAAGAAATTAGTGAAGTGATTTTGCCAAATCCTGGAGGTGGCCAGTGTCCACTGACTCTATTACAAAATAATAAAAGTAATACCAAATTAAATATGGTTACAAAAAAAGAGTATTAATGATATAGGACTTGTATGTGTAGAAATGATACAAAAATATATGAATAAAGAATATATATGCAGAAAACTATAAAACATTGATGAAAATGAAGGGATGATCTAAATAAAGACATGCCATGCATATGAATTGGGAGACTTGATGTCCTTAAGATGTTAATTCTTCCCAATTTTATCCATAGAATCAACATAATACATATCGATATCTTAGCAAGCTATCTTGTGAATATCAATACACTGATTCTAGATTTTATATGGAAAGTGTAGAAACCTAGAATATACAACAGAGTTCTGAAAAAGGAGAGGCATATTGGTGGACTTACATTATTTGATTTCAAGCCTTACCATAGGTCACATTAGTTAAGATAACATAACATGGCAAAAGAAAAGATAAGCAGATCAGTAGAACAGAGTAGAAATAGATCTACAATAATATATTCAGCTTATACTTGTTGTTCAGTCACTAAGTCATGTCCTTCTCTCTGTGACCCCATGGACTGCAGCACACCAGACTTCCCTGTCCTTCACTATCTCCCAGAGTTTGCTCAAACTCATGTTCATTGAGTTGGTGATGTCATCCAACCGTCTTGTCCTCTGTCATCCCCTTCTCCTCCTGCTTTTAATCTTTCCCAGCATCAAGGTCTTTTCCAGTGAGTCAGCAATTCACATCAAGTTTCCAAAGTATTGGAGCTTCAGCTTCAGCATCAGTTCTTCCAGTGAATATTCAGGGTTGATTTCCTTTAGCATTGACTGGTTTGATCTCCTTGCTCTTTGATCTCAAGGGACTCTCAAGATTCTTCTCCAGCACCAGAGTTTGAAAGGAACAGTTCTTGGGAGCTCAGCCTTCTTTATGGTCCAGCTCTCTTATCTGTACATGACTCCTGGAAAAACCATAGCTTTGACTACTTTTAAAGCAAATTTCAAAAAAAAAAAAAAAGGAAGCAACTTATCTTTCAATAGCATTCAAAGTCCTAAATTAACCTACAGAGATAAGTGGCCTTTTACTTTAAAAGCCACAGATAAGATAGAAAATATGTCAAGAAAGTTCCACTTACAATGGCCAGAACTGTGTTAAAGTCTGTTCTTAAAGAACTGTGTTAAATACAAACATAACACAAAATGAGCTTGATCTATGTGAAGAAATATTTAAAATATTATTCCAAGATCCAAAGATGGCATAAATAAATATAATGTATATCACATTCTGCATAGTAATAGTCAAAATAATAAGAATGTCTTTTCTTTGTATGTTCATCTATAAATACAATGAAATAAAAATAAAAATAGTATTTTGTGGACAGGAGATGAAACAATGAGTCTGTCTTTAAAGGCCACATGAAAAATTAAATCAGCATGATCAGCTAAGAGCTTTCTTAAAAACAGTCTATAGTGGAAGGGCAGAGGTGGGATATCTCTATCAGATATTAAAGGACAATATAAAGATGAATAGGCTTCTCCTGTAGTAAAGAATCTTCAGTAGTGAAGAATCTGCTTTAAATGCAGGAGACTTGCAGGAGATACGTGTTCAATCCCTGGGAAGGGAAGATTCTCTGGAGATGCAGATGGCAACCTGCTCCAGTATTCTTGCCTGGAAAATTCCATGGGCAGAGGAGCCTGGCGGACGACAGTCCATGGGGTCGCAAAAGAGTTGCACACAATTGGACAGGTCAACAGCAACAACAAAAAAGATGCATAGATCAAAGTCAGAATTCTATAAATAGCCTTCACACAATTCTGGAATACAATATGTAAATAATGGTACATTTAAAATCAGTGAGAAGAAAAGATGGATGATTATATAAATTATGATGGGGAACTGAACTGTCAGGGGGTAGGGGGAGCCATACATTTTTTAATAGAGACAACATTTAGGTTCTTTGGAAAATCTGTATAGCTAAAACATGTATATGTTATATATGTTATAATTTATGTAAGCTCAAAGCATTTTAAAATTTATATATGTTTAAAATACCATATTATATTTGCCCTGAGAACTAGAACTGTTTTAGAGTTTGAACAGAAATGTAACACTATGTTTCAGCATCAGACATAGAACAAACTTTTTGTATGATTTGATGTTTGTTTTTTTCTTAACCTTTTAATTTGTATTGGGGTATAGTCAATTAACAAACAATGTTGTGAGTTTCAAGTGAATAGTGAAGGGACTCAAACATATATATATACATGTATCCATTCTCCCCCAAACTCCCCTCCCATCCACGCTGCCACATACATTGAGCAGAGTTCTATGCGCTATATAGTAGGTACATGTTGGTGAGCCATTTTAAACAGAGCAGTGGGTACATGTACATCTTAAACCCCCTACCTATCCCCTCCCCCGTTCTCCCCTACATCCCACCCCGCTGCAACCATAAGTTCGTTCTCCAAGTCTGTGTGTCTCTTTCTGATCTGATGTTTGGATAGTTTTGTTGTTTTTTGTTTTTTCATTTTCTACTCTATAAATTCATCAGTCAGGTTCTTTGTATGATTTCTGTTTTGGTTGTAAATAATACAGTAGAAGAAGGGATATATGATTTCTCATTTGCAAGGTCTTCTTCAGAAATAGAATTTGATGATGTGGAGAACTTACTTGCAATAAATAGTCTTACTGAATATGTTAGTCACTGTATTTTCTCTCCCTTTTATTGATTTGCAAGGTTTTGAAACATTTAATGTGCTACTTAAATATATTGACCCAGCAAATGAGACTTATATACCCCTGAATCTTAAAGCACTCTGTGGAAAAGTTGTCATAGTGGGTTTCCTCATTAAACTGTACTTCAGTTTATTTTTATACATTATCTATATGGTAAATTTTGGACTTAATTATATAATATACTATAAATAATCAAAGCTAATTACAATAGTTTGATAATTAAATCTATGTGATAAAATTAAGAAAAATGTGTTTCCCACATCACATTAAATTTAGTAAGTGATTGTTTACAAAATGCATAGAAATCAGTGATCTTTTTATATAGAAACAAACATCAATAGCCTAAAAGAGCCAGATACAACAGCTGACTGAATCATGAGCAAGTTTAGCTGATCCTAGCTAATCTTTACATGGGATTACTCAGTACACACTCAGAAGGTTCTTAAATGGTTCAGTTTTAAAAGAAAATCTGCAAGTTATCATACTGCTAAGGAAATAGAAATTGGAAATCTAGGTCATTTTTCCTTTAACAGAAGAACCCTTTCTACATCTTCTTGAAACCTTTAAAGAGTCACGACCTGAAGGTTAGTGAATACCTCTCTAAACGACTTGCCATTGTTTTGGTCACCATTGTGTTTCTAGCACTTAGATAGAGCAGTGAATAATTGTACAAAGAATGCATGAGTGATTGAGGGAGGAAGTACGGGAAAGTAGCTTTGCCAACATTACTTGACACACAATAAGCTCCAATTAATTGCAAATTACATGGCCTAATAAACATTAAGCTGTTCTAAGTAGAATTTTACTATCAGTTATATAATCTTAAATATTAACATGTTCCTAATGATTCTCTTTATAGGTTCTAAATTCTCAGTGTAGTAATGAAACAAATGATTCACTAAGATTTGAAGAAATTTGCTGAATGGCATAAAGCTTATGTGTGACAGTAGCAGAACTGGGACCCAAGCTTTCATAATGTATTTTAAACATTTTATAGCTTTTAAGGACAATTGCTAAACAAATGTTTTAAAAATAAATACATTTCATATAGACACAGCTTATGCTATTTCATTAAGTTTCAGTTATCTACTTCTATTATTGTCCTTCCCATTATCTGTTCTTTTCTGTATCCTTTCATCAAGCTATATATCAAGACAATTAAAGTTAAAATGCAAACCGATATAGTAACACATTTCTCCCAAATATTGATTCATAACATTGATTATTTTTCAAGGTCTTCATACATTAAGGAATTAAAAAGTAGAAAAGGAGCTATTTTTTTTCTCAGTATCCCCAGTTATCTCGTATGATGGATACAGTGTCAGTTTGTCGACTGATGAACAAGAATGTACATTATGCTTTGTTAATATGCATTTTAAATAAGCTAGAGTTATGTTATAAATCTTTATTTACTGAACATTGTTTGTTTTAGAGTAAAATGTGCTTTCTTTATAACACAGAGACTAGTCCAAAGAGAAAGAAGTAGGATGTAGATATCTCTGTTAAAAAGCTAATTTTCGGAAGTAGCATGAGTTGATGCCTAAAATAGGATTCTATATTTGCAATCCTAATTGCAAGTAGGATTCTATGTTTTTCTATTGAGATTTTCTTAAGGCATGTGGTAGGATTTTCATGATAACAAAAATGTCTGAAAAGAGTTTCCAGAACTTGAACATGAGAAAATGAGCCAATTAATGACAAGTAACAGAAATAAAGCTTCCCTGGTGACTCAGTGTTAAAGAATCTACCTGCCAATGAGGGAGACGCGAGTTCAGTCCCTGGGTCAAGAAGATTCCCTAGAGAAGGAAATGGCAACCCACTTCAGTATTCTTGCATGGAAAATCCCACGGACAGAGGAGCCTGGCAGGCTACACTCCAGAGGACTGAAAGAGTCAGACAGGACTGACCCTTTGCATGCATGCAAAGAAAATAAAGGTTATTAAACAACTTCCAAATTGTTTATAGAATTCCTTTGTTTTTCTTTTTAATAATTAGAAAACTAGATATTGTACCTAATAGAATTACAAGTCCAAAATCAATGAAATTACATTCCCATGATTAAGACAACTAAAATAGTAATTTCAGCTGCACGCATTATTGATGGCCCTTAATTTTTCAAATACATACTGTTTTAAAATATTTTAAAGTGTACAATTCTATCAGTGTTAGAGAAGGAGCTGCCCATATAAGATTAGACTGTGGCCCACAAGGAAAGCTATTATAATTGAAAGTTTAAAATGCACTAATTCTCTTTTAATCTTTGCTTTACATTCTTTTTTCAATACTGAAGAAACTAATTCTGTTTATTTCACAAAAATAGCTCTAATTTGCAAATAGTAATATACTGTATTTTTTTCAAAGTTCTGTCAACCACATACTATTTGGTGAATTCATTGTCCTTTAAGGAGGATTAGTTCAAAGCTTCAGATGCCATTCCATATGGAGTCCCACATCTATCCTCAAGATTTCTACAGAGTATCAGGTATACTTATTTGTTCTCTTGCTTACCTTTGCCACTGAATTTCTTCTTAAATGAACAGTCTCTCTGTTTCATATGTTATTAGTGTGATCCATAATTCGTTAATTTAATTTTGTTACATGCTTGGGTCATACACATATTTATCCATTGAGTACACTATATTAAAAATGTGACTATTTTAACTTTTCACATATTTAAAATGTGAATAGGTAACTGCAACATTTCAAATTAGTAAGGGATTCATATCTAAAATATGCAATAAAGTCTTCTAAATAGCATGAAAAATATAATTATTCATAATCATATGAATGCAAGCTTTTTAAAATTAATATTTATTTTAATTGGAGGCTAATGACTTTACTATATTGTGGTGGTTTTTGCCATACATTGACGTGAATCAGCCATGGGTGTACATGTGTCCCCATCCTTAATACCCCTCCCACCTCCCTCCCCATCCCATCCCTCAGGGTCATCCCAGTGTACCCGCCCTGAGCACCCTGTCTCATGCATCGAACCTGGACGCAAGTTTTAAAATGTGTTTTCATCAGCAGTGTATGGGTTATCTATTTACTCTGCATCTTCGCCAGCATTGCATGGTGTTACTATTTATTTTTCAGCTCTTCTCATAGATGTATAATGATACTCATAGTAGCCTCGATTAGCATTTTCCCAATACTAATGATGGTTAACATCTTTTCATGTCTTTATTTGCTATCCAGCTAGCTCATTAGGTAAAATATCTTTTGCTCAGCAGTGTTTTGTTGTATCCAGCATAAGAATCTTATATACATTCTGTGAAATTTATACCTAAGTATTTTTTTTTTACTTTATTTATTTTTTTTTACTTTTTTTAAAATTTTTTATTAGTTGGAGGCTAATTACTTCACAACATTTCAGTGGGTTTTGTCATACATTGATATGAATCAGCCATAGAGTTACATGTATTCCCCACCCCGATCCTCCCTCCCACCTCCCTCTCCACCCGATTCCTATGACCCAGCAATATCACTTCTGGGCACACACACTGAGGAAACCAGATCTGAAAGAGACACGTGCACCCCAATGTTCATCGCAGCACTGTTTATAATAGCCAGGACATGGAAGCAACCTAGATGCCCATCAGCAGATGAATGGATAAGGCAGCTGTGGTACATATACACCATGGAATATTACTCAGCCGTTAAAAAGAATTCATTTGAATCAGTTCTAATGAGATGGATGAAACTGGAGCCCATAATACGGAGTGAAGTAAGCCAGAAAGATAAAGACCATTACAGCATACTAACACATATATATGGAATTTAGAAAGATGGTAACAATAACCCTATATGCAAAACAGAAAAAGAGACACAGAAGTACAGAACAGACTTTTGAACTCTGTGGGAGAAGGTGAGGGTGGGATGTTTCGAAAGAACAGCATGTATATACCTAAGTATTTTTATTTTTAAGAAATTACAGATGAAATTGTATTTTTCATTTCAGTTTCCACATGGTCATTGTTATTATATAGAAGTATACTTATATTTTATGTATAGATCTTATATCCTATGAACTTGCTGAATTTACTTATTAAGTCCGAGAGAGTTTCTTAGAGTTCCTAGGGTCTTTTTTTTTTTTTTTCCTCTAGGGTCTTTTTATGCAGAAAATTCTGTTATATGAAAATAGCAACAGTGTGTTTCTTCCTCCCAACTGTACTTTTCTTTCATTTCCCTTTCTTCCTTTATTGCACTGACTAGAATTTGAGTATTATGTTGAGTAGCAGAGATGAGAGTAGTAAATTCTGTCTTGTTTCTGATTTCATAAGGAAAACATTCAGTCTTTCACCAAGTGTAGCGGTAATACTGGGTTTTTGTAAATGTTCTTTATAAGTTGAGGAAATTCCCCTCTCCAAGTTTATGAAAGGTTTTCTTATGATGGATATGGGATTTTGTTGATTTTGTTGAGTATACATTTCTGCATAAATATGATCACATATTTTTCTTCTTATGCTGTTATCATGGTGGATTGTGATGACTAATTTTTGAATATTGAATCAGTCTTGCATGCTCTTGATCATGATGTATAATTATTTTCTGATATTTTAAGTTCAATTTGCTAATATATTGCTTGAATATGTTTATCCTATAATGAAGGATATTGGCCTGTAGTTTTCTGTCTCCCTTCCTTGCTTCTTTTGTCCATCCCTCCCTCTCTATCTCTCTCTTTCTTTCTTTCCCTCTCCTTTTTCTCTCATTTATTTTCCTTTTCAGTACTTGTTTAGTCTGACTTTAGTAGTAGTACTGGCTTCAAAGAATGAGTTGGGTGGTGTCCCCTCCACTTTTCTTTTCTTTTTTTTTCCCCTTGAAGATAATCTATAGATTTGATGCTAATTCTTCCTTAAACACTTGATAGAATTCTCCAATGAGAGCAAAAAGACAATTTCTTTTTCCAGGGATGTCAAAGTATGAGTTCCATTACTTTAGTAGTTATAGGGTTATTCAGATTATTTATTTTATGTTTAATGCTTGTTGAAGTAGTTCTTACTTTTTCACTAAATCAGATTGTGAAATTTATGTGGGTAGCATTGATTGAAATATTACCTTGTTATCCTTAGGATGTCTGCAGAGTCTGTTTCTGCAGACTGATATTTTGTTTCATTCCTGATATTAGTAGTATGTCTTCTTTTTTTTTCCCTCCTTACATGTCTTGCTAGATCAGAGAGTTGTATGAAAAACATGAATTTTGCAAGAATTAATATGTATTTTAATTAGCTTGCTCTGTTGTTTTCTATCCCAAATTAAATAGCATCATGAACAAAATGAGTTTTAGGACAAAGTCTGTTATATCTATTATCCTGAATATGCTCCCTCTGCATCATTTTTGAATTGTAGAATTTGCTCATTGAAAATAAATAGCTACACATTAAAAAAATAGAATTTTGAAAATATCATTAATATTTTAATCTTTTTGTTCCATTAGTTTTCGTCATTTTTCTTTATAAGTTCCACTGCAGTCTCTATTCTTTTTGCTGTTATTTTTTCTTTCTGATTCTCTTTGATTTTTGTTTTTCTTCTGATAGAAATTTAATTGATTTTAGATCTCTCCACTTTGCTAATATAATCATATAGAGCCATACATTTCCATTTCAATACTGCTTTAGTGGTATTCCACATAGTTTGATATATTGAAATTTTCATTTTCATTCAGTTTAATTATTTTAAAATCTTCTCTCAATGCTTTCTCTTTAACCAAGCGATTATTTAGAAGTATGTAATTTCATGTCCAATTATTTGAAAAGTTTCCTGTCTTCTTTCTGTTATTAATTTCTAGTTTAATTTATTGTGGTCAGAGGACATATCCTGTAGGATTTTAATTCTTTTAATTTTGTTGAGGTTTGGTTTATGGTCCAGGTTTTGTCCAATCTTGGTATAATTTCTGTGGTAGCTTGAATAGAATGCCTATTCTGTTGTTGAATGGAGTGTTCTGCAAATCTTGATTGAGTGCTATTTGTTGATGGTGGGCTTGATACCTTTGCTGATTTTCTGTCTAGTTCTTTCAGTTGTTTGTTGAATGAGGACTGTTGAAGTCTGCAACAAGTAGAAGTTTAGATTTTGTATGTATTCTTGCAGTTTGTGATTTTTTTTGTTTCACATAATTTGCAGCTATTTTGTTATGTTAGATACATAACATTTAGAATTGCTGTGACTTCTTGATTGGTTGAATCTCTATGTCCCTAGTAATTTTCTTTACTCTGAAGTCCAATTTATAGGATATTAATATAACTACTCTTGCTTTCTTTTGACAACATTTCCATGCTAAGTGTGTGTGTGTGTTCCATTCTTTTATTTTCCTACTGCAAATGTTACTATATTTAAAGTGAATTTCCTGTATATAGCTTCAGGTTGATTTCTTTTATTAATATGCTCCACTAATGTCCCTCTTTAGTTCTTTTACTTCACATGCAGTTATTCATATGTTAAAATTTAAATTTGACCTTTTTTCCTGGTCCATTTTCTCTCTGTATTGTTTCAGCTTTTTTTTTCCTCTTGTTTCCTATGGATTGCTTGAACATTTTTTAGAATTCCAATTTTTTTTAAATCTATAGTGTTTTTGAGTGTCTCTTTTAATAGACTTTTTAGTGGTTGTAATATATATATGTATATAGAGAATTAACATTTTAATAAGAAACTTAATCTAAATGCTAGAATATCAAGAGCAGTAAAATTTATATGAAGCAAGAATAATTTAAAATCCATGGAATTATAGTAATTTCAAAAATAGTTAATTCCTAAATTGTAAGCGTCCATGTTTAAAAATTCTAAATGCTAATATGTTTACAGTACCTGTACTTCAGTTTCCCATGTCTGTGATGCTCGGGTTAAAGTGAACTTTGATCTACAGTGGCTTAGAAAGTCTTTGACTTGAGATTGTCTTTAAGATTGAAAGTGTTAAAACAAAATAAGAAATATTTCACAAGAGTAATCTATAAATTTGTAAACTCTCCTATGGCTATAGAATCTCATCTAAGTGACACCCTCCACTACCAAGTAATCTAAAATGAATGAAGTGAGTTCATGCTCTTTGATACCCTGTGGACTATAGTCCACCAGGCTCCTCTGTCTGTGGTATTTCCCAGGCAAGAATACTGGAGTGGGTTGGCATTTCATCCTCCAGGGGATCTTCCTGACACAGGAATCGAGCCTGCATTTCCTGTGGCCCCTGCATTGGCAGGTGAATTCTTTATGAGTGTGTCACCTGGGAAGTCCATAATCTAAAATAGTAGGACTTTATTCCTGCTGCTGTTGCCACTTATCTGTTTGAAATCATGCATGCTGGATGCTCCCATCGTACCAGCCAACCACATGCCCATGGCTGATATGGATATACGAGATTGAATATCCCACATTTGTTACACCTTGGTTTTCCAGCCCTAGTCCCCTTCACTTGCTGTCATTTTGTGGCCGAAAATACTTTCATTAGTTCAACTTTGGGAGCTTAACCCTGCCGAGCCAAAGCCCATATTAATCATGTGCCATTTTGGTGATTCTTTTATTCCAGCTCCCCAACTACATGCTGAAAGTGCAATACTTTCAAACAATAGAGAATGAAACTGGTACAGCTTCTTGTGAGCCCTTATACTTCCAAGAAACATCTTTCTCCCAGCCTCTCCAGGTTTTTCCTTCCTCTGAGTTTGCTGTGCACATTTAACTGCAGTCTTCCTTCTTTCTCTTAAAACTTTTCCTCCACTTGTATTCAATAAATAATTCATATTACTTCATTCATCTACTTATTTACTCATTTAAAAAATAATTCCTTCAATGAAGGCATTGCATATCACTGAGGATAAGATAGGAGCACTGGTTTTTAAGATTTTTTTATCAGTAATGAAAAAGAAGGAAATCCTGATTTGCACATTTTTAGGCACTGGATATATCAGGTAGCTTTTGCCTGGAATAATAAACCTTAAACAGTACTTCTCAAATGTTAATGTCAAGGATGTTATTAAATGCACATCCTTATTCATTAAGAATGACATAGTGCTTGAGACTTTCCATTTCTGGAAAGCTAGTAGGAGTGCTGCAATTTGAGTGCCGTGCTCTTAAGTCATGACTTCCCTGTGGCTCAAACGGTAAAGAATCTGCCTTCAAGCTAGGAGAACAGGGTGCGATCCCTGGGTTGGGTTGGTAAGTTCCTCTGGAGAAGGGAATGGCAGTCCACTCCAGTATTCTTA
Organism: Cervus canadensis; assembly: GCF_019320065.1. Lineage (NCBI taxonomy): Eukaryota > Metazoa > Chordata > Mammalia > Artiodactyla > Cervidae > Cervus > Cervus canadensis. The sequence goes on along the minus strand of NC_057416.1, from coordinate 8,850,378 downwards.
CCTGGAGATTTCCATGGACAGAGAAGCCTGGTGGGCTGCAGTTCGTGAAGTCACAAAGAGCTGAACACGGCTGAGCGACTAACACAGTCCACAATCCATAGTCTTAGGTAATTTCAGCTAAATATATCACCTATGGACAATCTATGCTAGTGGCTTTTTTTTTTTACATTACTTTAATAACAACACCTGAAAACAATGTAAACCAAGCTAAAGACAAACCTGAAAGAAGAGCACACGGTGTGTAAAAATGGATAAATCTTTATTTTGTTTTTAATTATATAACCACCATGATATCATTTATTTTACTTTTTAATTAGTTCTACACAACTTGAATTGAGAATTCATGGCTCTGCCTACTCCAAACTCATATGACAGAAAATGACTAATATGTCCCAGTTTGATTAAGTACTAGCCATTCTCTTGAAGTTTATCTCTAATGTATTTCACTTAAAATTTTGAAATGATATAAATCTATTCTAATTTACCTTAAATATTTGAACTTCATTAACTCTTTTTAGAAAGACTTCAAGTAATTTTGTGTAAAGATAAGTTGTTGACAGTCAAATATTTAGGCCATTAAAATATCATTAATTCCCTAATGACCTATTGCTTTTTGGGTTTCCCAGGTGGCTCAGTGGTAAAGAATCTGCCTGCCAATGCAGGAGACCAGGGTTCGATCCCTGGTTCAGGAGATCCCCTGGAGAAGAGAATGGCTACCAACTCCAGTATTCTTGCCTGGGAAACCCCATTGACAGAGGAGGCTGGTGGGCTATAGTCCACAGAGTCACAAAGAGTCAGACAAGACTGAGTGACTAACACTTTCATTTTCTATTACTGTTTAGATAACTTATCATTCTTTTAACAGTTTCTATAATTTTCTTCAATACATTTAATTGCATTGCAAAACTATATAACGTTATCTTCTCAATTTTTTTTTTTAAGAAAACTGTAAAATTCCCAACGGCACTATAACTAATTATACTTCAAAAATGACAAGGTCAATCAGAAAAACCAATAAAACATATTGAATATGCCTTTGTAATCTATTGATCCAACAAAAATTTTTCTTTGTATTAGATAGCCCTGAAGTTTGCTGAAAATAGAACTAGATATGGACTCATTTTTAAAAAACAAAATATTTAAAATTATTTTCAAGATTTAAAGAACTTAAGAATTTAGTTTCTGAAAATAAACTAAAGTTATCACTCATAACCCCACACTTCAGAATCTTGTATGATTTCTAAATTTCAGGTAGTTTATGCCCTTTAATAAATTGAATTTTCATTGCTATTATTCTAAAAACTTTTAATATCAACCAGGCAGCAAAAGTTTAGTAATCTTTTACCACTAGTAATTCTGCTCTTAATACTCCCCTAAGTGGTGGATTTATGAAATGCAGTTGCAGAATCGTAAAATTTTAAATACAGACACTTGCTCAAATAGTCCACTTTGGGAAGCTAGCCACTGATCCCATAAAGCTTTGTAATCCACTGTCTTTTCTCTCTCTCTCTCTTTTTTTTTTTTTTTTTGCCACAAGAGTCCATGAAATAGCTTTGGTGTAAACACAGTTTTCTTAGTTCATTCAGATCTTTAAGTATAGTTGTGTGCATGTGTGCATGCATGTGTGCTCAATTGTGTCCAACTCTTTGCAACCCCATGAACTGCAGCCCTCCAGTACAGTTATATTCCTACAAAATTGTTTTATCATGATGTAAATAGTTAAGCATGGGCTTCTCTGGTGATTCAGTGGCAAAGAATCCACCTACCAATGCAGGGGACTCGGGTTCCTTCCCTGAGTCAGGAAGATCTCCAGAGAAGGAAATGGCAACCCACTCCAGTATTCTTCCTTCCTCCCTTCTCAAGGGCTTCCCCGGGGGCTCAGCTGGTAAAGAATCCACCTGCAATGTGGGAGACCTGGTTTCGACCCCTGGGTTGGAAAGATCCCCTGTAGAAGGGAAAAGCTACCCACTCCGGTATTCTGGCCTGGAGAATTCAATGGACTGTATAGACCATGGGGTTGCAAAAAGTCTGATATGACTGAGCAATTTTCACTTTCTAGTATTCTTGCCTGGGAAATCTCAGGAACAGACAAGCCTGGTGGGCTACAGTCCATGAGATTGCAAAGAGTTGGATAGGATATAGTGATTAAACAACAACAACAGAAACAAATAGTTAAGTAAAATAACCCCTCAGTTTTCTAGCTCTTGTTACATAATGATGTCTTGATGGGCTTTAGAGTTTTCTTGTAGTTTCAAATACTGAAGAAACTAGCAGTTTCTTATTAAAGAAATTTCATTATGCACAGTATTTCTGAAACTTTTCTTTAGGAAATAGTCTCAAAACTATTGAGAAACAACATAATAAAGTCAGTCTCATAATTTATAGTTTCATCTTACCTTTAACCTCAGATATTTTGACTGAGCTTATTTGTCATATTAACACCCATGTTCTCAAAGAAATCGCAACATGAGTAACATATTTGATGTTGTTGTTGTTCAGTTGCTGAGACATGTCCAACTCTTGCAACCCCATGGACTGCAGCATGCCAGGCTTTTCTGTCCTTCAGTATCTCCCAGAGTTTGCTCAAACTCATGTCCATTGAGTCAGTGATACCAACCAACCATCTCATCCTCTGTTGCCCCCTTCTCCTTCTGCCCTCAGTCTTTCCCAGCATCAGGGTCTTTTCCGGTTAGTCAGTTCTTCACATCAGGTGGCCAAGGTATTGGAGCTTCCGCTTCAGCACAGTCCTTCCAATGAGTATTCAGGACTGATTTCCTTTAGTATTGACTGGTTTGATCTCCTTGCTGTTTAAGGGTCTCTCAAGAGTCTTCCCTAGCACCACAGCTCAAAAGCATCAATTCTTCAGCACTCAGCCTTCATTATGTTCCAACTCTCACATCCATACATGACTAATGAGAAAACCATAGCTTTGACTATAGGGATTTTTGTTGGCCATATTCTCTAGACCTATATATAGATGTGAAACTAAAAACATCAAGTCATGAACCTAAGAGGTTAGATGAAGCTCCAGAAGCATATCTCAAGAGTTCATTTAAGTCAGAATTTGGAAAGATTTAATGAGTAAAAAACAATCTAAACAGTGAGAATTTTCCAATGGAGATAATAAAGATGACCAGAATTTGTGAAATAAGTATTGATATACCCCTAACATGGCACATGTTTTTTGCTACCTATGCCGTCCATCTGTTTGAACTGGTTTCCAATAGAATTGAGAAGACTGGTGATAAAGTTCTTACCAAGTGACAATAAAATGGGTTGCAGATTGACTTAAATTGTTTATTTACTGACAAGGTTTATAATTGTTCCCCAAATTGAGACTTGAAACATAAGGGTTGGAACAGTTTTGATAGAGTTGATAAGTTTAGACTATGTTTTTTGCTTAAGTACATTCAATTTATAGTATTAATAATAATAATATTTTGTTACATGAGAGAGATATGTAGGTATAAATTTATGTCACCACAATTAAAAGAATATATCAGGAATATAAGTACTTTTTCTTAAAATACATATATAATCCTAATATAACATCAAACTTAGGTTATTCTTGCTTAATTTAGTCTGTTTTAATTGAAGTATAGTTGATTTATAATGTTGTGTTAATGTTGACTATATAGCAAAGTGACTCAATTATACACACAGAGATATTCTTTCATTGCATATTCTTCCCCATTATGATTTTAGACAGGATATTGAATACAATTCCCTATTTTATACAGTTAGATGATTCTTATACTTGAAATAATGATTTAAAGCAATACTGTGCAACACTGGCTAAACAGTAAATTGCCTGTGGGATTTTCAACACCACATAACCATGCCAGTTCTATGAAATAAGAATTTCTGGGGTTTGGTAATGGAGATAGGTATATAAAAGTTTTGTTTTTTATTTTAGTTTTTAAAAGTTTTTATTCTTAATTTCTCCAAATGATACTTTTTTAAATTTTTTTATTTTTTTTTTCATTTATTTTTATTAGTTGGAGGCTAATCACTTTACAATCCCGCAGTGGGTCTTGTCATACATTGACATGAATCAGCCATGGATTTACGTGTATTCCCCATCCTGATCCCCCCTCCCACCTCCCTCTCTACCCGATCCCTCTGGGTCTTCCCAGTGCACCAGGCCCGAGCACTTGTCTCATACATCCCACCTGGGCTGGTGATCTGTTTCACTATAGATAATATACATGTTTCAATGCTGTTCTCTCGAAACATCCCACCCTCGCCTTCTCCCACAGAGTCCAAAAGTCTGTTCTGTACATGTGTGTCTCTTTTTCTGTTTTGCATATAGGGTTATCATTACCATCTTTCTAAATTCCATATATATGTGTTAGTATGCTGTAATGTTCTTTATCTTTCTGGCTTATTTCACTCTGTATAATGGGCTCCAGTTTCATCCATCTCATTAGAACTGATTCAAATGAATTCTTTTTAATGGCTGAGTAATATTCCATGGTATATAATGTACCACAGCTTCCTTATCCATTCATCTGCTGATGGGCATATGACCCAGCAATACCACTTCTGGGCATACACACTGAGGAAACCAGATCTGAAAGAGACACGTGCACCCCAATGTTCATCGCGGCACTATTTATAATAGCCAGGACATGGAAGCAACCAAATGATTCTTAAATTAGCCAGGTTTGAGAACCACCGATTTAAGTAATCCCAATGGTAGAGGGACTATGCATAAAGGAATTGCTTTGATTGTTAAAAATGGAAGCTGTGATGGCTCACTATTAAATGCAGCCCATATTTTAAAACAATATTTTTATTTATTAAGAATAATATTTCAGAATTATAGTAACTTTAAATGAGTATTGACATACATTTATTTTAAGCCTATTAATTCAAGAATTCAGATTTATTTAAATTCTATAATTCCTTAATAACTAACAAGAAAAAATGGAACTTTGGGACCATCCACAACATTGTGGTATTGACAGGTCAAAAATTGGCAAAATTTAATAAGGATATTGATTATGGGAAAATGTTTAGTGTTTGAGAAAATGCATTGAGGAAAATGGTGAATGTTAATATATCAGTCTGCATTCCACCCTGTGATATATATGCAGATTTAATAGTCACTGTTTTATGCAAATTTTCAAAAATTATTTTACTGGCAAGTGACAGAAGCTAGCTCAAATAGCTTCAGCAAAATTAAATTTTATGTTAAGTAAGTCATGAATATTCACATAATTCACAGAATTAAAGAAATAACTCAGGTTTTATCTATTGGGTGTTTTGCTTTATTTTGCCAACATATTCGAAATGATTTGAAGTGTAGTTTTATATCAGCAGAAATAAACAAATTTTCCCAATGTTTGCATAGCAGTTTAGGATTTTTTTTTTTAATTGCTACTATTAATACTTGATCATTTGTCCATCCTTCAGGAAGATAGATCAGGGCTTTGCTGGTAAAGAATCTGCCTGGAGTGCAGAAGACCCGCTTCGATTCCTGAGTCGGGAAGATCCCCTGGAGAAGGGGTAGGCTACCCACTCCAGTATTCTTGGGCTTCCCTGGTGGCTCAGCTGGTAAAGAATCTGCCTGCAATGTGGAGGACCTGGGTTTGATCTCTGGGTTTGGAAGATCCCCTGGATAAGGGAACAGATACACACTCTAGTATTTTGGCCTGGTGAGTTTCATGAACTGTATATAGTCCATGGGGTTGCAAAGAGTTGGACGACAACTGGGTGATTTTGACTTCACAGGAAGATAGATTTGGTACATAGATCAGCTAGAGCCAAATGTCCATTGCTGTAGGTTTTCTGTAGAATAAAGAAGTTGGGAAAATTTATATACAAAGGAAAAATCAGCTACCACACTTCACCCTACAATGATTAAAAAAATGGTACAAGTATTGAGGTAACCATCTTCATTTTATCAATAACCCATCTTGAAAAATCAATGCCCATTTCTTTCTTTTTGAATTATGTTACTATAAACAGTAAATCTCTATTTCCCCTAAAGGCTCACCTATGTTTAGTGCTACACAATGTCACATTTATTTTGTATTGTGAGGTACCAAATTGAAACTACTGATGAGCTAGATAATAGCAATTTTTCTGTTCCTTAAATCAGTAGTTTTCAAATTTTCTTCTTATAAGTTCCCAGGTGCTGATGAGGATGTTGCTGTAGAGGTCACATCTTAAGAACCACAAACACTGAAATCTATGAATTGCATATATAAGAAGAAAATTTCTATTCAAAATGCTTATTCCAACCATATGAATATCATGGTTATATAAATACTTTATGATGAACACATATTGATGTTGTCTTATAGAAGATCATATAGCATTTATGAAATACTGAAAGTTAGGGCAAGATGTGATAAGTAATATAAAATCCAACTCAAACTGGCCTTGGCAAAAACTGACTTTATTGATTCAAGTAATGAAAAATCCTAACATAGCGCTGGCTTCAGTCAAGACTAAATCTCATGACTCAGACAATGTCATCAAGGTCATAGTTATTTCTTTTTCTATACCTTGGCTCTGCGGACTTTATTCTCAGGTGATGAGAAGAGCCTTTTCCTTACTCAGCCAACACCAGCAGCTCCAGGCATTCCACTGTTGGTCCAAAAGAGGAGTTTTTAACCATGGCATGGAAGAGAGTAGAGTATTTATTTTATTTTACCACTACTATGGTAATATCTGCCTTTGCCTCACTGGCTGTGCTTGGTCTAGGCTAGCAGAGCTAAGAAGATGGAATATACAGAGTCCCTTAAGGACATCAAAGATCCATTCTGTAGAGAGATTTGGGATAATTATCCTTAAACATAATGAGTCCAGAGAAAGAATTGTTTCTTCCAGAAGAAGATTAAGTTACTAGTTTACCAAAATAAGTGTGACTAGTTGTGACCAAAGATTGAAAAGAAAAGGAATCCCAGTCTACCATTGCAGGTAGTCATTATTAGATGTGTAATCTTTACGATTATATTTTTCTAATTTTATACAGGAACCAATACATTCTAGCATGTTCTTACACATGAAGAAGAGGAAAACAAAAGAAGTTGTCGTTCAGTCATTAAGTCATGTCCAACTCTTTGTGACCCCATGGACTGTAGCCTACCAGGCTCCTCTGTCTTCCACTAACTCCTGGAATTTGTTCAAATTTGCAATTGTCTTAATTTTAATTTGTTATTATTAGAGGAGTTATTCTCAAATCCTCAAATTTCATGCATAACCTCAGAATTTTATAAAAATGCAGATTGTTTCTACACACAAAGATTCTTATTTACAAAGAATATGGTGATTCTTCACTTCTTTACTTTTAATAAATCTCACAAGTGAATCTCCCATTCAGTTGATTGCCCTAAAATACTGTGATAGAAAGTTTTAAAATTCAATATTTATCTACACATTCAGAATTTTAAGTGCAAAATGCAGGAAGAAAAAATCTGTAATATATATGTTAGACTGTTTTATTGCAAGGGGAGAAACTCAAATCCATAGGAACAGGGAAAAGGACATTTTGGGCTTGAGGGAAGAGAATTAAAAGAATCTCTGTAGGGCCAGTATCTTTTCAGGCTCCTTGTGGTCTCCCTTCACTTTAGGCTCTCTACTTATGGCCATAATGTGGCTATAGCCTTAGAATTAATCTCACCCCACCAAACAAAAGAAAGAGAGAAAAATACAACTTAGCAGAAACTCCAGCAGAGGAGTCCAGTATTTCTTTATTAGGCCATATGTTTATTTCTGACTTTAAAATGACTTCCCTGGTGGCTCAGATGTTAAAGTGTCTGCCTGCAATGTCGGAGACCTGGGTTCAATCCCTGGGTCTGGAAGATCCCCTGGAGAAGGAAATGGCAACCCACTCCAGTACTTTGCCTGGAAAATTCCATGGACAGAGGAGCCTGATAGACTACAGTCCATGAGGTCACAAAGAGTTGGACACGACTGAGCGACTTCACTTCACTTCACTTTATTTCTGAATGAAAAATATTTGCTCAAAGAATGAAATATATTGAAAGGCCAATTGAGCTAAGGATACTATCAATTTACCCCAACCTCACAGGTTGGATGGGGGAGCTATGATCTTTCCAGTGAAAATCCGAAAGCTATTCTTGGAAGAAGGAGGATATGGATATTGTGAACAAAGTCAGTTTGATAAAGGGTAACATAGTATATTTATTTTCTATTGCAGGCATTACAAACCACCACAAACTTTGTGACTTAACATCAACACAATTTCATTATACCACAGTTCTGTGGCTCAGAAGACTTAAATAGTTCTCGCTGAGCTAAAGCCAAGGTGTTGTTGGGCTGGCTTCCTTCCTGAAAGCCTTGGGAATGGGGAATTTTTCCCTTGCTCATTCAGTGGTTGGCAGATTTCAGTTTCTTGATGCTGTTAAGACTGTGGTCCCCATTTGCTCGCTGGCTCTCAGCTTAGGGTCATTCCCAATTTCTAGAAGTTGCCATCATTTCTTGACTCAAGACCCGCTTTCTTCATCTTCTAAGCCAACAACAAACAGTTGAAATTTTCTCATGCTTTATGAATGTTCCTCATTTTGCTCTGTCTTCTCTCTCTCGGACTTTATCCAGGAAAGATTCTTTGCCTTTAAGGATTCATGAGACAAGCCAGGAAGTCTCTCCCTCTCGCCATCTCTATTTTAATCACACCTGCAAAGTCATTTTTTCCCTGTAATGTAGCATATTTACAGGTTTTGTAAATCAGAGAATGAACTTTTCTGGGAGCAGGGAGTCATCTTTCAATCTCCACACATAGAATGTTGCTGTAAACTGGAATCTCTGTGCTTTGCTTTTAAATGTTGTTTTGTTTTCTCTACAAATGTAGATTAGAATCTTATTGTTAACTTATAAACTGAAGATATTACTACTTGCAAGGTAACGAGTTATACTACAAGTATGTGTATGTGTTATACAAAGACACAAAATTCTTTAAGCAAAGAAATAGGTCTTTTATTATTCACAGGAGAAATAGCAACCAGAGCAACATCTTGTTCTGATGATGCTTGGACATTTTGTCTGTGCACAGGGGGAAGTGTGCCATAGTAGCAGAACCCCCAGATTGTGAGCTGCTGCACTTTTTTGGGCCTGCTGGCGTAGCATCTTTTTTTCCTTCCAAGGAGTTAGACTACACTGTACCCTTGGTGGTGGTAGTTTAGTCACTAAGTCATGTCCAGCTCTTGTGACACCATGGAATGTAGCCCACCAGGCTCCTCAGTCCATGGGATTTCCCAGGCACAAATACAGGAGTGGGTTGCCATTTCCTTCTCCAGGGGATATTTCCGACCCAGGTCAAAGCCAGGTCTCCTCCATTGCAGGCAGATTCTTTACTGACTGAGCCATGAGGGAATCTCCATGCGATACCCTTAAGTATTAGGAAATCTCTTCTGAGGGAAAAAAGGGAAGATATCTTAGAGTTATTATTATGGAATATAAGTAAATATCTCTGAAGAGTGGAAAGTCAGGAATTGAGCTTTAACAACAGGGGATCGACCCTTAATATTCATTGGAAGGTCTCATGCTGAAGCTGAAGCTCTAAAACTTTGGCCACCTAATGCATAGAGCCAACCCATTGGAAAAGACTCTGATGCTGGGAAAGACTGAGGGCAGGAAGAGAAGGGGGCGACAGAGGATGAGATGGTTAAAAAGCATCACCAACTAAATAGACAGGAGTTTGAGCAAACTCTGGGAGACGGTCAAAGACAGAGAAGCCTGTATTCCATAAAGTCGCAAAGATTCAGACACAACTTAGTGACTGAAAAACAACAAATGCCCCTGGGGAGCATCTCAGAGGCAGAGACCATAGAAAAACACCATAAATCTATGGAGGATTTGACTTCCACTATTTATATTTTCATTTTAATAACTCTATTTTTGAATCAAAATCAGAATATTCAAATATTTACATATAAGTAAAACAAAGTGGAGGAAGTGTTTTATCTTTGATAAAATACAGAGAAGCTTGTAGCTACTGAACAGACATGTTATTTCTTTGAACATCTTAATAATTGAGTGCATATACGAGGTATTATAAATCAAACTCTCTCTAGCTACATTCTTTATAACTTGGTATCAAATGTTGCAGCCCTCTGGTATGGCAGTGAGAAGAACAGTGTAGGTTTGTGATGGGTATGCACATGCTCAGTCATGTCTGACTTTTTGCAACTCCATGAACTGTGTAGCCCAAGAGGTTCCTCTGTCTATGGATTTCTCCAGGCAAGAACACTCAAGTGAGTTGCTGTTTCCTACTCTAGAGGATCTTCTCGGCCCAGGGATAGAACCCGCGTATTTTAAACCTGTGTCTCTTGTTTCCTGCATTGGCAGAGGATTTATTTTTACCACTGTGTCACCTGGGAAGCCCTAAGTTAGTGATAACTTCCACCAAAACTGTTGCATCTTCCAAACCCCAGTTATTACAACTTATTTACTGTGATTACATTTTGAAGCATTGAGTAAAAAAATATATTTACTTGAAGTATACTTTCAATCTATATATATCAAAATTTATTCTCTAAAAAAATTATCTAGGAAGACACTCGTACCTATTTCTAGGTAGTGTCTCATATAAGAGTGAAATCAAGAGTAAATAATCTCTCATCTAGGAAGCCGAAGAGTAAAAGAAATTTTCAACCCATTGTATAATGTCTTACCTCTTTTTTTATTTGCAGTATAAAGATTTTAACATTGAATTTACCCTCAATAATATCTCAGTTGTTTTCCCTTTGTGATCACTAAACTGTTGCTTTATCTTAAGATTCTATTATTATCTACAAAAATTCCTACTTCCTTTATGAAGTCTAGCAGTATTGTTTCTTTTATTTTAATTGAGCATATTTAAATTATTATTATCATTGATGTATTATTTTCACTTCTTTAAAAAAGCAGATGTAGTGGTTGCTACTGCAAAATCTTTTATGCTGAATGAGCAATAAACAACAGTAAAATAACAGAAGGAACCAGCAGCTTTTCACATCTAAATATACTCTTTATTCCACACATTGAAATGGCATCTCATTTTTCAGTGAGTCCCAGAACAGCAGGCATATACAACTCCATCAAAGCACATGAATCAATAGACTAAACAAATTACACTGTAGCAGTTTATACATCAAAACCACTTGTCTATCTCTTTGAGCACTATCGTCAAAATCAATATATCCCCCAATCTACAGCGATTCCCCAAACTCCTCTTTCATATTACATATTCAAACAGCTGTAAACAAATTAATAAATTGCATTGGACTTTTGTTTTCTCTCCTCCTGAATTTTAATTGATTCATATCACTGGAAAATCCATGCAGGCTTGTTATCTTGGCTTTTTTCCCTTTTCTGGCATGAAGATGAGTTCAGTGAATAAGAGCTTCAGACTCACACTTCACTAACCACTTGTAGTTTTGATGTTAAACTCAAAGAGAGTTCGTCTGTTAAACATTTAGTATGCAATTTCCTTCCATCATTGAAACACAAAGTGAAGAGTTTTCTTATCCAGACCACGGTGATGAGTCCTAGAATGCCAGTGAAGCACAAAATGTACAGCTGCCATTAGAAGGCATCTAATCTCTGCCACCTAATAAAGCAGTGATTAGATAACTGACATCTGCATAAGCTAGAACACACAGGAAGAGTTAATTACGAAACGTCTTACTTGCATGTTATATTAAGGAAATTACTGAATTTCTTCTTTTTTTTTTTTCTGTATTTGTTGCATGTTTTGTGCTCTTATAGTAAAATCATGTTGTTTAAATTTGAAATATACCTAACAAACTTCAATCAACCCAATAATTTAACTGTATTTAATCTTTTGTCGCTGTTAAAGTTGATTTCAGATGAGGCTTATACATGATACAATCCTAGATACAAAATTAGAGATATTGACATAATATACTACTATGTATGAAATAGATACTAACAAGAACCTACTATATAGCAGAGGGTGCTCTGCTCAATGCTCTGTGGTAACCTAAATCTGAAGGAAATCCAAAACTGAGGAACTATATGTACACGTGTGGCTAATTAATTTTGCTGTACAATAGAAACGAACACAGCACTGTAGAGCAACTACATTCCAATAAAATCAACTCTACAAATCATTAGCTAGACTTGGAAAAAAGAGAAAATATTCAAACAAAATCAGAACATAAAAAGAGAGATTACAGCTTATGTCACAGAAACAGAGGTTTGTAAGAAACTCCTAAGTTTATTTATATACCAATAATTGGATGTGCTAGAAGAAGTGAATGCATTCCTACAAACAGACAACCTACCAACATTAAATCCTGAAGAAATAAGAAATCTAAGCAGTGGAAACATAAATCATGTAAATCAGTATATCAGGGAAAACAGTATGAGATCCCTTAAAAAGCTAAAAATAGCACTACCACATGATCCAACAAAATCGCTTCTGGATATATATACAAGAAAATGAAAGCATTATCTTGAGGAAGTACCTGCACTTCTGTGTTCCTTACAGCACCTTTCACAATAGCCAAAATATAGAATCAACATAAGTGCCTATTTAAAGACTGAAACCACAATAACAGACAACTACCCAACTGATCACATGGACCAGAGCCTTGTCTAACTCAAAGAAACTAAGCCATGCTACGAGGGGCCACTTAGGAAGGACGGGTCATGGTGGAGAGGTCTGCACTGAATGTGGTCTACTGGGGAAGAGAATGGCAAACCACTTAAGTATTCTTGCCTTGAGAACCACATGAACAGTGTGAAAAGGCAAAAAGATAGGACACTGAGAGATGAACCGCCCAGGTTGGTAGGTGTCCAATATGCTACTAGAGATCAGTGGAGAAATAAGTCCAGAAAGGATGAAGAGATGGAGCCAAAGCAAAAACAACACCCAGTTGTGGATGTGACTGGTGATGGAAGCAAGATCCGATGCTGTAAAGGGCAATATTGCATAGGAACCTGGAATGTTAGGTCCATGAATCAAGGCAAATTGGAAGTGGGCAAACAAGAGATGGCAAGAGTGAAAGTCAACATTCTAGGAATCAGCTAACTAAAATAAATTGGAATGGGTGAATTTAACTCAGGTGACCATTATTCTACTACTGTGGACAGGAATCCCCTAGAAGAAATGGAGTAGGCACCACAGTCAACAAAAGAGTCTGAAATGCAGTACTTGAATGCAATCTCAAAAGCGACAGAATGATCTCTGTTCGTTTCCAAGGCAAACCATTAAATATCACGATAATCCAAGTCTATGCTCTGACCAATAACGCTGAAGAACCTGAAGTTGAACTGTTCTTTGAAGACCTACAATTTTTAGAACTAACATGCAAAAAAGGTGTCCTATTCATTATAGGACTGCAAAAGTAGGAAGTCAAGAAAGACCTGGAGTAACAGGCAAATTTGGCCTTGGAGTACAGAATGAAGCAGGGCAAAGGATTCTGCCAAGAGAATGTGCTGTCATAGCAAACACCTTCTTCCAACAATACAAAAGAAGACTCTACACATGGACATCACCAGATGGTCAACACCAAAATCAGATTGATTATATTCTTTGCAGCCAAAGATGGAGAAGCTCTATACAATCAGCAAAAACAAGACCAGGAGCTGATTTGGCTCAGATCATGAACTCCTTATTGCCAAATGCAGACTTGAATTGAAGAAAGTGGGGAAAACCTCTAGACCATTCAGGTGTGACCTAAATCAAATCCCTTATGAGTATACACTGGAAGTGAGAAATAGATTTAAGGGACTAGATCTGATAGACAGAGTGCCTGATGAACTGTGGATGGAGGTTCATGACATTGTACAGGAGACAGGGATCAAGACCATCCCCAAGAAAAATAAATGCAAAAAAGCAAAATGCTGTCTTAGGAGGCCTTACAAATAGCTGTGAAAAGAAGGAAAGTGAAAAGCAAAGGAGAAAAGGAAACATATACCAATTTGAATGCAGAATTCCAAAGAATAGCAAGGAGAGATAAGAAAGCCTTCCTCAGCTATCAATGCAAAGAAATAGAGGAAAACAATAGAATGGGAAAGACTAGAGATCTCTTCAAGAAAATTAGAGATACCAAGGGAATATTTTATGCAAAGATGGACTCAATAAATGAAAGAAATGGTGTGGACCTAACAGTAGCAGAAGATATTAAGAAGAGGTGGCAAGAATACACAGAAGAACTGTACAAAAAAGATCTTCATGACCCAGATAATCACGATGGTGTGATCACCCACCTAGAGCCAGACATCCTGGAATGCGAAGTCCAGTGGGCCTTAGGAAGCATCACTCCGAACAAAGCTAGTGGAGGTGATGGAATTCCAGTTGAGCTATTTCAAATCCTGAAAGATGATGCTGTGAAAGTGCTGCACTCAATATGCCAGCAAATTTTGAAAAGTCAGCAGTGGCCACAGGACTGGAAATGGTCAGTTTTCATTCCAATCCCAAAGAAAGACAATTCCAAAGAATGTTCAAACTACCACACAATTGCACTCATCTCACATGCTAGTAAAGTAATGCTCAACATTCTCCAAGCCAGGCTTCAGCAGTATGTGAACTGTGAACTTCCAGATGTTCAAGCTGGTTTTAGAAAAGGCAGAGGAACCAGAGATCAAATTGCCACCATCCACTGGATCATCGAAAAAGCAAGAGAGTTCCAGAAAAACATCTATTTCTGCTTTATTGACTATGCAAAACCGTTGACTGTGTGGATCACAATAAACTGTGGAAAATTTCAAAACAGATGGAAATACCAGACCACCTGACTTGCCTCTTGAGAAACCTGTATGCAGGTCAGGAAGCAACAATTTGAACTTGACGTGGAACAACAGACTAGTTCCAAATAGTAAAAGGAAGACGTCAAGGTTGTATATTGTCACCCTTCTTATGTAACTTATATGCAGAATACATTATGAGAAATGCTGGGCTGGATAAAGGCCAAGCTAGAATCAAGATTGCCAGGAGAAATATCAATAACCTCTGGTATATAGGTGATACCACCCTAATGGCTGAAAGTGAAGAACTGAGGAGCCTCTTGATGAAAGTGAAAGAGGAGAGTGAAAAAGTTGGCTTAAAGCTCAACATTCATAAAACTAAGATCATGGCATCTGGTCCCATCACCTCATGGGAAATAGATGGGGAGACAGTGGAAACAGTGTCAGACTTTATTTTGGGGGGCTCCAAAATCACTGCAGATGGTGACTAAAGCCATGAAATTAAAAGACACTTACTCCTTGGATGGAAAGTTATGACCAACCTAGACAGCATATTAAAAAGCAGAGACATTACTTTGTCAACAAAGGACCATCTAGTCAAGGGTATGGTTTTTCCAGTAGGCATGTATGGATGTGAGAATTGTACTATAAAGAAAGCTGAGTGCCGAAGAATTGATGCTTTTGAACTGTGGTGTTGGAGAAGACTCTTGAAAGTCCCTTGGACTGCGAGAAGATCCAACCAGTCCATCCTAAAGGAGATCAGTCCTGGGTATTCATTGGAAGGACTGAATTTGAAGCTGAAACTCCAATACTTTGGCTACCTGATGGAAAGGCTGACTCATTGGAAAAGACCCTGATGTTGGGAAAGATTGAGGGCAGGGAGAGAAGGGGACGGCAGAGGATGAGATGGTTGGATGGCATCACCGACTCAATGAACATGGGTTTGTGTGGACTCCGGGAGTTGGTGATGGACAGGGAGGCCTGGCGTGCTGCTGTTCATGGGGTCGCAAGAGTGTGACACAACTGAGCAACTGAACTGAATACATACACACACACACACACACACACACACACACACAATTGAATGTTTTGCAGCCTTAAAAATGAAGGAATTTCTGCCATTTTTGACAACATGGATGACTCTGGAGGACATTATTCCAAGTGACATACATTAGAACAAGGAAAAAGTGAATACTGCATGTTCTCACATATATGTGGAATACAAAAATGTTGATGTCATAGAATCAGAGAATAGAATAATCATTGGCGTGGTCTCTGAGTGTAGGTGGGAGAAATGAAGAGATGTTGGAGTATATTAAGTTTCAGTTATATAAAGTTTCAATTTCAGTTATGTGGGATGAATGATTTCTGAAGGTCTAAGGTACAGAGTGTTGACTGTAGTGAATAATGTGCATATGTGCTCAGTCGTGTCTGACTCTTTGTGACCCCATGAACTGTAACTCATCAGGCTTCTCTGTCCATGGACTTCTCCAGGGCAGAATACTGGAGTGGGTTGCCAGTCCTTCTCCAATGGTGAATAATACTATGTTATAAACTTGAAATTTGCTAGGAGTATCCATCTTAAATTTTCTCACCACACATATAAAAATACTATGTGAAATGGTTGAAAGTAAATGTCACTCAGTCTTGTCCAACTCTTTGTGACCCCAGGGAATATACAGTCCATGGAATTCTCCAGGGCAGAATACTGCGGTGGGTAGCCATTCCCTTCTCTAAGGGATCTTCCCCAAACAGCGACTGAACCCAGGTCTCCCACATTGCAGGCAGATTCTTTACTAGCTGAGCCACAAGGGAAACCCAAGAATACTGGAGTAGTTAGCCCATCCCTCTCCAGCAGATCTTCCCAACCCAGAAATCAAACTGGGAGTCTCCTGCCTTGCAGAGGATTTAGTAGTTAAATTGATTGTGGTAGTCATTTCATAACATGTATGTTTATCAAAAGATCTTGTATGCTATAAATAAAAATAATGTTTATGTGTAAATTATAGCTCAGTAAATCTTGAAAAAATAAAGAACGAAATGGAACGTTATACTCTGAAAATTTCTGTCCTCGTTTTCTGGACAAGCTTGCATCATGTAAAACATTTTCATCAGGCCAATACCATGTATCAAGTAAAGTATTTCCAGCAGAGATTTAAATATAGGGCAGTGGAATCTCATATAGTTTAAAGTGGAAACAGAAGGCAGTGGTGCCAACTACCTACCAATATTTTTCTTTCACCCATAGTTTCTGAATAATAGATTTTATAGACAAGGTATTCTTTCCTGGAGGATGGATTTGACTATGTGTTCTGTGGAAGTCAGTCTGTTATGTGAGAGAGACAAATTCCTTTTCATTCCCCAAGAAGACATAAAGAAGCAGTGTTTAATCTCAATTTGGAAAGGTTGGATGCTCACATAGACCGTGGTGAAAGCTAAGACCTTTTACGGAAGCTCCCCCTACCCGACTGTTGCAAGTACATCAGTACATCACTATCATAATAAGAACAGTTCTTTACATTTCAGCTTGGTACATCATTAGAGACTTTTCTCTAACTGACTGTTTCTTCCCCCTTAAACCCAGTCTTAGGCTTGAGAATTAAAATTACTTTTTGTTTAAGCATTTTATCTTACTTACAGAGACAGGTATAATAAATCAAACATTCTTCTCACTAAGTTATGATAATCAGTATAAAATTACCTGGGTTTCATAAAGTGTTTTATGCTGAAACTCACTCCCTATCTGAACTGTAAACATGCCAAATTCTTTTTTGTTTTGCTTATGGAACCTAAAATGTTATATGTGTAAAATCATTTTCATAGGATACTTATACTTTCTTTAACTCTTCCAGTTTGCCTATTGAATCCATTGTGAACAAAATATCTTAAAAAATACCTTAAGAAATCTGCATTGACATATTCAGCCTGGACACTAGAGAAAGGGAAAAGAATATCATTTGATGAATGCTTACTTTGATCAGCGTCTTCCCCATTTGAATCTCAAAGCAGTGTATGAAGTAGGTGTAATTATTTCTTTTTTGCAGACGAGAAAATTGAAAGACTGTGTGAGTCATCTGAGTCATTCTTTGAGACATTGCATCTGTCGAGTGATGGGACTAAATTTCCATCCAAGTCTTTTAAGCTCCAAAGCCATGGTGTAACTTTGGAATGATAAATGAAACAATACAGTATAGTGATAAAGAATTCTAATTCTGATCTCAGAATACTTTTAATTTATACTGTGGCATCACCACATAATAAGTATCCTTGGAAAGTTACTTAATAATCTTTTATATCAGTTTCTATAACATGTGGATAATAACGATGCCTATCTCAAATGGCTGTGAAGATTAAATGAGATAATACAGGTAGAATGCCTAGCACACAGCCTGCCTCCATTTTATTAAGTTTGGTGGTTTAGTCGTTCAGTCGTGTCCAACTCTTGTGACCCCATGTATTGTAGCCTGCCAGGCTCCTCTGTCCATGGGATTCTTCAGGCAAGAATACTGGAGTGAGTTGCCATTTCCTTCACCATTATTAAGTTTAACATACATTAAGTTTTCAAGTCCCGTTTATTAAAACCATGCAGATTCAATGAATGCATTTCTGCAACCAAAATTCCCTTTCTAGTGGATGACTGAAAGAGGAAATACCAACATTGTGATGACTTAGCATTTTTCTAAGGTTTGCAATATACCTGGAAATTTGAAATCAGATTTTAGATTTCAGGACTACCAGATGGTGCAGTGGTAAAGAATCCGCCTGCCAATGCGGGAGATGCAAGAGATGTGGGCTCAATCTCTGGGTCAGGAAAACCCTCTGGATTAGGAAATGGCAACCCACTCCAGTAATCTTGCTTGGAAAATTCCATGGACAGAGGAGCCTGGCAGGCTGCAGCCCACAGGAATGAAAAGACTTAGAGATAACCGAGCACACACGCACACACACACAGGCTTGAGATTTCAGGCTATTTCAAGTGAATTCAGTTCAGTCAGTTTAGTTGCTGTCATGTTTGACCCTTTGTGACCCCATGGACTGCACACCAGGCTTCCCTGTCCATCACCAACTCCTGGAGCGCGCTCAAATTTGTCCATCTAGTTTGTGATGCCATCCAACCATCTCATCTTCTGTCATCCCCTTCTCCTCTTGCCTTCAGTATTTCCCAGCATCGGGGTCTTTTCCAGTGAGTCAGTTCTTTGCATCAGGTAGCCAAAGTATTGGAGTTTCAGCTTCAGCATCAGTCTTTCCAATGAATATTCAGGACTGATTTCCTTTAGGATGGACTGGTTGGGTCGCCTTGCAGTCCAAGGGACTCTCAAGAGTTTTCTCCAACACCACAGTTCAAAAGCATCAATTCTTCAGCACTTAGCTTTCTTTATGGTCCAACTCATACATCCAAACATGACTACTGGATAAACCATAACTTTGACTAGATGGACTTTTGTTGGTAAAGTACTGTCTTTACTTATTAATATGCTGTCTAGGTTGATCATAGTTTTTCTTTCAAGGAGCAAGTGTCTTTTAGTTTCATGGATAGAGTCACTGTCTGCAGTGATTTTGCAGCCCAAGAAAATTCAGTCTGTCACTGTTTCTATAATTTTCCTATCTATTTTCCATGAAGTGTTGGGACCAGATGCCGTGATCTTCATTTTCTTGAATATTGAGTTTTAAGCCAGCTTTTTCACTCTTCTCTTTCACTTTCATCAAGAGGCTCTTTAGTTCCACTTCACTTTCTGCCATAAGGGTGGTGTCATCTGCATGTCTGAGGTTACTGATATTTCTCCCTGCAATCTTGATTCCAGCTTGTGCTTCATCCAGCCCAATTTCATCAAGAGAATTATGTGTTCTTAAAAATATAATTAAGGAATTTTTAATTTGAAAAAGTTATACTAATCATCTCTATTCAAATCCAGCTTCCAAATGTTTTCCCTTCACTTCATCAAGAGATGTCAAAATTTCCTAGTTTTTGTCCTAGAAACCTGAGAACCAGTCTTGACTTTTCTTCATTTTGTATTTTCTAGAACCATCAGTTTATTTCACTGACTCTGCCTTCAAAGTACATCTTAGAGCTCTTCCCTTTTCCCTAGCTTATTAATGTTCAAGGGGCTAATGTAGAAAACTTTTTTAACAATTCTTCTTAGTAAATACTCACCTGCCTCTCTGCATTTCTGCCACATTAGCAATTGAAAATACAAATCTGATCATATGACAACACTCTAAACACTGTTCAATATATTATCATTGTTATTGTCATTCAGTTGCTAAGTCGGTTCCATCTCAGTGACCCCATGGACTGTAGCATGCCAACTTCCCTGTCCACTGTCTCCCAGAGTTTGCTCCAATTCATGTCATTGTGTCAGTAATGCTATCCAACCATCACATCCTCTGTCGTCCCCTTCTCCTGCCCTCAATCTTTCCCAGCATGAGGGTCTCTTCCAGTGAGTTAGCTCTTTGTAAAAGGTAGCCAAAGTACTGGAGCTTCAGTTTCAGCATCAGTCCTTCCAATGAATATTCGGTTTTGATTTCCTTTAGGACTGACTGATAGCAATACCATTATGTTGATCATAAATCCCAAATTTTTATCAAGGTATATTATTAGATACAACCTTGTGTGCTTTCTAAGATCCCATCAGTCATGCTTCCCTCTCCTTCTCTCTCTGTTCCTCTCTCTCCTATTGCTCATTTTCAGCAATTTTAACATCATCCCTTCACTTCTCTGTTTGAGGAAACTGAACTTTGGGGATTTCAGAGCATGATGACAAAACCTATAAGTGGAGGGATGTGAGTGAGATCTTTGGCTAATGGAAAATAAGAAATGGAAGAGATTTACACAGATTAATCCCCCACCCCAGCCCTTTTTTCTTTTCGCAGAACTATCACAAGTTAGTTTCCTTTTAAAAATCCTCTGGAGAAAGTTTCAATTTTCCTGAGTCCAGATGTGTTATCTTCTCAACTCTTTATGACAAATGGGCCAATAATGTAAATTATTGCATATCATACCTTGCACTTTCTTTTTCTGTTCACTTCTGTTTATCCTTCAGCCTCCCACTGACAGTGCAACTCACAAATAAACTATCAGCATTTTAATATTCCCTTCAGATTCTATGCTTATGGACGTGGGCTCAGGAATATATCCCATAAATGCCTGAAAGATAGATTTCCATCCTGACACTGCCACATTGTCCCCTGATCTGGACCTTGAAAGTAAGGTTCAGACACTCTATTTCTCATCTATGTATAAAAATAAAAAGTTTTTCCTTGTCTTAACTCACAGCAAAAGTTAATCCTTCTCCTCCTTGATTCTTGTTGTGCTTCCTTTTTCAGAAAAGGCACACTATATAAATCAGATCTGGTACAGTAGTCATCTTTCTAACAGCATTCTGTTATTTATTTATGTATCTCTTCATATTTGAAATTATAAGTTTATTTGCTTTGAAATTATTTTTAAGTTTCACCAAACTCTAAGATCCATCAGAGTAGGAACTCTTTCCTTTTATTTCTATACAGAGTCTGACCCTGAACTATGGTGTTCATTAAGCTTAACTTTTGAAATTAAGTGGATAAATTCCTGTAACTACTGGCTTGATCTCTAATCTAACATGTACACAAAGATAAAATATATCATTCCACGTACTGACACAAATTGCAAATAATAATGAGCAGGGGATTTATAAATCTACTACTTTCAAAGTATTTTAGAAGATGCTGATGCCATAATGAGTACTGACTTCTTGAGATGTATCATGAATAAATATATTGAATGTTTTGAGTCATATGCTCAATGGCACATGGTTAATAAAAGTATTTTGGGGTAAAAATTAAAAAAAAAACTTTTGTCAAATATTTATTATTATGACAATGTAATTTTATGGATATTCATAAACAGATTTGCCCTTATATCTAATTAAAACCACCTATTATTAATTACTTAAAGTCATCAAACTTTTAGATAAATATACAAGCAAGATTTAGTGTGATTCTTTCTCTCTTAACTCACCCCATTTCCTCAATTATACTTTTCCTGTGTCTTACCATTTGTATAACTGATAAATTAAATTTGATTGATAAGGAGATGCAGTAATACATCCAGCAACTTATCTATAGGGTGACAGGTAAATTTGGAAAACTTTGAGTTTAAGAGATAAAGTAGTATTCCTGAAGACTTATTAATGTAAAAATGCATTATCTACAAGGTAGATAAGTGAGTCTGGCCTCAGATTTAACTGCAAAATGAAATTTGAGCAGATAATGAATTATTCTCTACTGAATACTGGGGACAATACTATAGTCAGTTGAACTAAGGTGGATGAGCCTAGAACCAGAAGGAGAAAAACAAATATCGTATAGTAATGCATATATATGAAATCTAGAAAATGATACTGATGAACCTATTTGCAGGGCAAGAATCAAGACACAGATGTAGAGAACAGACTTGTGGTCACGACGGGGGTAGGAGGGAGTGGGATTATTTGAGCAGCATTGAAATATGTGCATCACCATGAGTAAATTAGATAGCTAGGAGGAAGCTGCTGTGTAACACAGGGAACTCAGCCTGGTGCTCTGTGGTGACCTAGAGGGGTGAGCTGGGGCGAGGGGGAGAGTGGAGGAGGCTCAGAAGGGAGGGGACACATGTGCACTTATAGCTGATTCATATTGTTGTACGGCAGAAACTAACACCATTGTAAAGCAGTTATCCTCCGATTAAAGATACAGAAAAAAAAACCCATCAGTTGTCATTCAGTTAGGACATTTACAACATGTATGCCCTGAAAACACAACACTAAGACAATATTCCAGAGGGGTGGGGGGAGTGGGTGCATGCATATATAAACATATATGTGTGTGTCTATATCATCTATGTTCTTCAAAAAATGAGAACTGAATAATGGGAAGTCATGGAATTAAATAGCTTATGTTTAGCACAAATTTACTTAACAGTATTTCCCTGTTACATTTTTCATGATTATCCTGATAAGTGACAAACATTCAAGTTAACTGAAACAAAACAAAACAAAAAATGGCAAGGGGACTGACAGAGGTAACTGAGATTTTTAGAAAAGTCTTGAGGTATAAATGAAATTCATATATATCTGAATTTCAAATAAGTTTCAGGGATATTCCTTTCCTACTCTAAGCATACAATTTATGTTCGTTTCAAGTATATGTGAAATAGCAAAGTTGATCATGTTTTGGACCATAAAAAACCTTCAGTAAATCCCACTACTGGGCCTATACCCTGAGGAAACCATAACTGAAAGAGATACATGTACCCTAATGCTCACTGTAGCACTGTTTACAATAGCTAGGACGTGGAGTCAACCTCAGTGTTCACTGACAGATGAATGGATAAAGAAGTAATGGTACATGTATACAATAGACTATTATTCAGCCATAAAAAGAAATGCATTTAAGTCAGTTCTAATGAGGTGGATGAAGCTTGAGCCTATTATCAGAGTGAAGTGATTCAGAAAGAGAAAGACAAATACTGTATATTAATGCATATGTATGGAATCTAGAAAGGTGGCACTGATGAGCCTATCTATAGAGCAGCTGTGGAGATGCGAACATAGAGAACAGACATGTAGACACAGCAGGCAAAGGAGGGGGTGGGAAGAACTGAGAGCGTAACTTGAAACACACGCATTACCATGTGTGAAATTAGATAGGTGCTGGAAATTTGCTGTCTGACGCAGGGAGCTCAGACTGGATGCTCTGTGACAACCTAGAGGGGTGGAATGGAGTGGGAGGTGGGAAGGAGGTTCAAGAGAGAGCGGATATACATATACCTATGGGTGATTCATGATGATATATGACAGAAAGCAATATAATTTTGTGAAACAGTTATCCTCCAAGTAAAAATAAATAATTTAAATTTTTTTCACAGGTGAAATCACTAAGAATTTATTACCTCTACACAGTGGAATTAAACCAAAAATCAGTAGCAAAAGTTAAAATGTGATGTCACCTTGGAGGTGGGTTAAATAAGTCTTACTCAAGATGTTCAAGAAAACATTACTGACTGGATAAATTGTGGATAGAATATGCAGTACAATGAAGCAAGATATTTTGCTAATGGAAGCTTGGGATATGAAGACAAAACACACTTTAAACAAAGATTTTAGGTCAATAATCCTCAGAACATTTAATAGGCAAATATACATTGTTAATTTTCAAGTTTTAATAATATGCAAATTTAATTATTTGGCCACCGAGATCTTCTTTCTAGGAATAATTGTTATCGTTCTACATATTGATGTCCAGTGAAACACAATCTGGACAATTTTGTTCCAAAACTACTGTTACCAAATATTTTCTCTGTGTTTTTGCAGTCTTGTCATAGGATATGCACATGATTGGAAGAGACAGAATAATTGGGAGGGGACTTCTTTGGTGTCCCTAACCCCATGACTCTTCCATGTTTAAGATAGACAAAGTGGAAATATATTTTGTAAATCCTCATGATAAATTTATTGACCATATTATCATGTATTAAAATATATAGTCTCAATATTTACAATATGCATGAAATCAAATAAATGAAAAATGAATATGGAATAAACATTTTAAAACATATCTTATCATTGTAAATAAAAGTATAATGTGGAATAATTGCTACAGTTCAAACACAGTTGCAACTACATACTGATTTCATTGCAACAAAATAACCCTATGATCTCATTCTGAAAATAACCATGTGGAACTGACAAGTCAGCTGACTTTTAACATATTTTGAAATTTCCTGGAAGCTTAGTTAATCAGAGGCATGATTTCCAAATTGCTTCTATAAGCTGACTGGTCAAACTTCATAAGGTTGAAAAGGCATCTTGGCAACAGTTTACTTTTAGGTAAATGAAACTGTATTATTTACATCTTTGTACAGAATATGAAATGTTAAAATGAATTAAATGTTACCCAATTACTCAAATGTTCTAATTATTTAAATAACATTTTTGGTTGGTTTAGCTCTCAAAGTGTGCCACAGTGCCTTTTAGTGGGAAAGTTCCGTGAGAATATTTTTCCCTCCACTGTCCAGCTCAAATGTCACCTCCTTTATCATGCTAGTCTTGGAGGCATGGATATTGTTCCTACTGATATGTAGACTACAAAATAGCTTTCAAAATAAATCCCCTTTCTGTTTACATTAACCCTAAACACATCTTAGAGGTAAAGAGGTGTGTGTGTGTTGGGGGGGTGGTATATGGTATGCGTTTTTGTGTATTCCTGGTAAAGATGTGCCCATTAGTTCTCATTCTACGAGTCTGATTTAACCAGAATGTGCATCCATATTAAGTGTTTCTTCCTTGTAATTCTATAACCAAAACCTCTTACTCCTGATGAACTGCATTTTAATATACTGTTGTGTTTTTTCGAATAATTTCTTTATCGTATTTAAATTATTTTATGAGAGTTGACTATAGTACTTTATAAGTAAAGTATTTTAGAAAGTAAAATGAGACAATTGCATTTTTGTACTATACAAAGTTTACTTTGCAATTCTTTGACATTCAGACAGTTCAGCTCATGATTATGATTATTAGCCTGTCAATAGGATTTAAAGTTTACACAAACTTGAACAAAAATTTCAAGATGTAATTTTTTCCTTTAAAAATGTTATTTATTTCTGTATTATGCATTTGTTATCTAGTTTATGTAGGTTTTACTGCTTTTATATAGTGTTGTCTTATGTAGTCCTCATATATTTTCTTTGGGTTTTAAGACAATTTACTAGGCCTAATCCATAAAGTGAAGAACCAAGCTACCTAAATCATATAAAGTACAATAACTTCTTTTTCTGATTAAAATAGCACACAGCACACAGATATTTGGAGGAACATCATGAAAAATTATTCCATAATTTTAACATTATTTTTGCACAGTTTGAGATGTTCAGTGTTTATTGTAAAATTGCTCTTTTCATTTTAAAATGTGAAAAGAAGTAATAATAATGACAAGACAATGGCATCATTATTGTCCATGTTCATTAGGACTGCAGTCCTACACTTAGGTTAAGACATTGGAATATACTAAAATTGAAACATATTAGATTAGAGGAATTGTGGAACTGATTCTTTGTCCAGAGGTTTAATTAGTTCTTATATATAAATGTGAACATATTGTTAAAAGACTGTTATGTGCTGAGCCAATTTTGAAGCAAAATGTTTTTAAAGAGAATAATTCAATATGATCAGCATGTCATTCATATCATTAAGGAACTGTTCACTTCCTTTGAGTGAACAAGTTATTTCTCTATGAACATTTATTAAATATCACTTGTAAAGAGCTTGGGTAGATGAAAAATAGTTCAATATGCTCATTCAAACATATTGGACAGCAATTAATTCAATAGTTTGCAGCATTTTTGATACAAGTCCAAATATTACTATTTTAGGTTACAAATATTGATAACAGGCATGCAGAAAAATTTTAATGTGTGTTTAAAACATACTTCACCAGATCTATCAGAACAAGAAATATATTTAGAGAAAATTTTAATCAGTTATTTCTCACACACATATCATTTTACCAGTGATTTGTAGCTATATAATTCAACTCTTTATGCAAGAATGAACTGCAGATCTCCATGCTATTTATTCCAGTTGCTATCAATACATTGAATTTTAATTATTTAAATACTGTCTTGAAGAAATGTCAGCATGGTAACTTTCAAAGGGAATAAACATAGCTGAGGATAATTTTTTTAGATGTAGAATATAGTCCCATATGAGAGGTTTTTAAGGTATTGATTATTACTCATGACAAGCATTAAAAAGTGAAAGTGAAGTCACTCAGTCGTGTCCAACTCTTTGCAACCCCATGGACTGTAGCACACCAGGCTCCTCTATCCATGCCCATGGCATTTTCCAGACAAGAATACTAGCGTGGGTTGCCATTTCCTTCTCCAGGAGATCTTCCCAACCCAGGGATTGAACCCGAGTCTCCTGCATTGCAGGTAGACGGTTTTCCGTCTGAGCCACCAGGGAAGTCCATGACAAGCATTATGAATATGTAATCCACATTTGGAAATAGGAATAGATCTTTAGATATAACTCTGAAAATGTATGTATTGTCAAAATTTTAGTTTTTTTTCAGAAATTAGTGGCAAACACTTAACTTTTTCCTGTTTATGTATTTCTCATTGTAGCAATGAACTCTCAATTAATGCTGATGCAATGACGTCCTAAATGAGACTCCATAATAAATAGTTTTCAAGTTCTTTTTTGCTTTGCCTCATTCTCCCTTATTTTTTAAATCATTATGTCATCTATACATGGGAAGGAAGATGAATAGTAATGATTTTCTTGCTACATCTTCTAATTTTAATTAAAATGGTCCTGAAAATTTCTGAGAAGCATAATTTGGTATTCAGTCTGCTCAGCATTCTGGAAGTATTATTTGGTATATAACAGTCTCTTTGTATTTTATGTAGAAACTCTACTAAATTTGTCTCTCCTTTCATAGGCATTCTAAACTACCAGAGAGATTTTTTTTCCAACTTAAGAAAACCAAAGTGATAGAGATTCCCTAATTTCCTAATGGAAAATTATGGCGATTGAAGAAATCACATGATCCCAAATTTCATCTTTTAACTTTAAGTTGTCAATTATAGTTTTTTTTCCTCTTTGTATTGATGAAAATATCTAGGCTCTATGTTCCGCTAATCAGCACTTAGGTGAAGAAAAACCCAGTTTATTGAGAAGTGTTGTGTGAATAGAAACTCGAATGTGATGCTTCTTGGAAAGGTAGTATCAAGTAATACTGACCCAGTTGGCTGGTAAAGAAGCAACAAAGTCATTTTATATTCAGACAGTTTATTACTTACGTGGACGGTGAAAGCAAGAACGGCACAGTGTCAGCTCCCAAAGTCTGCTGTCCCCCAGGGCGATACTGAAACAGAAGTGCCTGTAAGACTGGGATGTTGGGCCGCCTGTGCTGAGAGCTGACCTCATGCTGCGTCTCAGGGGTTTGCAAACCTGCAGGTATCATGTACCCTAAGGGGGAAAGGTGAAAGTCTCCAAGCTCATCAGAACCCAGAGGCAATAAGAAACTTGTTTCCTGCTCAGCCTCCATGGTAGAGAGGGAGGTGAATGAGAAGCAGCCTAGTAGCACCTCCTTATAAAACCTTCATGTTCTTGCAGTCCAGGAAAATGACAGGGCATTAAGTCCCAGCTTAGATCAGCTGTCACTAAGCTTCCTATGTGGCCTGTTGTAAATATGGACAAGGTCATCAGGGCACTCTGGCAGAGCTATTGCTCTCCAGTAAAACTATTATTAATGCTTTAGACCATATTATTAAGTTATCTCCCAGTTGTATGTGTGGGGGCACACACAAACACACAGTGAGAACAACATTCAATATCATATTGTGAGATAAATGTTGAAAGTAAATAGTTATTATCAATAATTAGGTTCTGTGGCTTCAACTCTTTCTGGAAAGTGAAAGGAAATAAAAGGTTGTTTAAATGTCCAATTAATATTGAAAACTAACAGTGCAAAATATCTACCTGTGTTTATTTTTGTTTGCGCTTTTTTATTTTTTTTCTATAAAAAATATTTCTTTTTTTTAAATTTTTTTTATTAGTTGGAGGCTAATTACTTCACAACATTGCAGTGGGTTTTGTCATACATTGATATGAATCAGCCATAGAGTTACACGTATTCCCCATCCCGATCCCCCCTCCCACCTCCCTCTCCACCCGATTCCTCTGGGTCTTCCCAGTGCACCAGGCCCGAGCACTTGTCTCATGCATCCCACCTGGGCTGGTGATCTGTTTCACCATAGATAATATACATGCTGTTCTTTCGAAACATCCCACCCTCACCTTTCTCCCACAGAGTTCAAAAGTCTGTTCTGTATTTCTGTGTCTCTTTTTCTGTTTTGCATATAGGGTTATCGTTACCATCTTTCTAAATTCCATATATATGTGTTAGTATGCTGTAATGTTCTTTATCTTTCTGGCTTACTTCACTCTGTATAATGGGCTCCAGTTTCATCCATCTCATTAGAACTGATTCAAATGAATTCTTTTTAATGGCTGAGTAATATTCCATGGTGTATATGTACCACAGCTTCCTTATCCATTCATCTGCTGATGGGCATCTAGGTTGCTTCCATGTCCTGGCTATTATAAACAGTGCTGCGATGAACATTGGGGTGCACGTGTCTCTTTCAGATCTGGTTTCCTCAGTGTGTATGCCCAGAAGTGGGATTGCTGGGTCATATGGCAGTTCTATTTCCAGTTTTTTAAGAAATCTCCACACTGTTTTCCATAGCGGCTGTACTAGTTTGCATTCCCACCAACAGTGTAAGAGGGTTCCCTTTTCTCCACACCCTCTCCAGCATTTATTGCTTGTAGACTTTTGGATAGCAGCCATCCTGACTGGCGTGTAATGGTACCTCATTGTGGTTTTGATTTGCATTTCTCTGATAATGAGTGATGTTGAGCATCTTTTCATGTGTTTGTTAGCCATCTGTATGTCTTCTTTGGAGAAATGTCTGTTTAGTTCTTTGGCCAATTTTTTGATTGTTTGCGCTTTTTTAAAAATAGTTGGGCTCACTACAAACTTTGAAAGACCACAGAGAACTAGATTGAGACTTCTCAAAGCTTTTTACTCGTACATTATACATGATCTAGTCCTAAGAGGCTCAAACATTTTTAACCTAGTATGAAAAAGGACAAAATTGTGTATCAACTTACTCCAGATTGGAATATGAGGTTAACATAAAACCAGAGTCCACTTGACCAAATATCCCGGTTCAGAGAACATAAAGATTTCTATAATTCAGTGAAAATTTACCCCAGGATTCAGGCACTACCAAATGTCATAAGTGATTGGTTTCTATGTTTTATTATCAGTTAATTATTAGTTTGCTGTTTTTTATTCACTAAGTCATGTCTGACCCTTTGAGACCCCACAGACAGTAGCCTGCCAGGGTCCTCTGTCCATGGGATTTTCCAGGCATTAATTCTGGAATGGGTTGCCATTTCCTTCTCCAGGGGATCATCCATACCCAGGGATCAAACCTGTGTCTCCTGCATTTTGGCAGGTGGATTCTTTACCACTGAGCCACCAGGGAATACTTATTAGTCGATTAATATATATAATGTTGTTGAGAGATAGTCTCCATCTTTTGACACCTTTTTGTTGCCTTTCTTATTTACTTTAATGTTCTAGCATTTGAACTTTCTAATAAGGGCATGCTTTGCAACTTTTTGCTATTGTACCGTTTTTATATTATTTTTAATATATTTTGTGTTATGGTTATATGTTTACTTTGCCAAAGAAATATTATTTCCTCTCTGAAAAATGTATTAAAACCTCTAGCTGTTAGAAAGTTTCGCACCTGTGTGTGTATATGTGTGTTTTCCCCATTTCTCCTCAGATCAGTCTCCTGTCCCTATTTTTCCCTGTATCTAATTTTTTGCCATCTGGCAGGCTATGATGATCTGTTCTACTTCTCATTTATGGCTGACTTCAATATAGTAAGCTGGTAGCTTTGAATCTTAGACATTAAATAGAAATTTTTGTTTCTATCGTGTTTCAACTTATTGATAAGCATGTCATTCGTTTTGCTGTAAACTGAAGTTGCAACTGATAATAAACAGAACAATTTTCTAGTCAACAATAAAGTACGGAACAGTAAGGGTGTTGTTGATATTGAAGTGGTTTAATGATTGGTTGACGTAAAATTGAC
The DNA here is from genome assembly GCF_019320065.1 of Cervus canadensis. Taxonomy (NCBI): domain Eukaryota; kingdom Metazoa; phylum Chordata; class Mammalia; order Artiodactyla; family Cervidae; genus Cervus; species Cervus canadensis. The sequence continues at coordinate 8,820,017 of NC_057416.1, read as the reverse complement.
CACTAAAAGAAAATTTTTCCTTATGAAAGGCATTTGATTACAGTACCAATATTTTTATTTGCTATCTGCTCACTTTCTCCTAATGGGAGCAAGGAAAAGCAATTCCCAATGAAAGCACATCAGACAAAGAACAGGGTGATTATATTCTTTATCAGTTGTATCAATGACTGCCTGTGTTTAAATGTGCTTGCTATTTTGGCAATTTAAATCTTAGTAAGCTGAAATACTAAAAGGCATTGAAACTTTTTGATATTTGGGAGGAATAAAGAAAAAAAAATTTTTCTTATAGTCAAGTATCATCTGTGAAACACTGCCCATAATGATAATAATGATATTGAATTTATTTTTGTGACTGTTTCCTCTAAAAACTTCATACTAATTATATGAGTCTTAAATAATTTATTTCATAATAAATGATACCAATTTTCTGTGTTATACTTTTATAACATCCTTAAAATCTTTTGTATCTTTAAAATATTATCCAATTAGTGAAATATAAGCCACAAATGTTTAGTATGAAACATTATTCACTTTCCTTTTCATTCTGTTATCTCATAACTATGCTTTCAAAGAATAAGTTTGAAATAAAACTCCAAAGTTATTTAAGGACATGGTCACCCTGCTTTTTTTTTTTTTTTTTACATCAAAAGTGGGAGAATGGAGATCAATGACTAAAAAGACTGATTTTCATAAACAACTACTTTTTTATGATAGTTATGAATATGTTCCTATTATGTTTCATTAATATTTTTTTCTTTTTTAAGAAGTATTTTTAAACTACAGGTAGATTTTTTACTCATAATGAGTTATGCAATATAATTGTATTTTGAATTAATAGATTATTCTTACGTTAGTCAGTATTTTCTTGTGGTCAGAACAATATCTTTAAGATTTGTAGAGTTCACTTCAGTTCAGTTCAGTCGCTCAGTCGTGTCTGACTCTTTATGACCCCATGGACCGCAGCACTCCGGGCCTTCCTGTCCATCACCAACTCCCAGAGTTTACCCAAACTCATGTCCATTGAGTCAGTGATACCATCCAACCATCTCATCCTCTGTCGTCCCCTCTCCTTTCACCTTCAATCGTTCCCAGCATCAGGGTCTTTTCCAATGAGTCAGCTCTTACCATCATGTAACCAAAGTATTGGAGTTTCAGCTGCAACATCAGTCCTTGCAATGAATATCCAGGACTGATTTCATTTAGGATGGACTGGTTGGATCTCCTTGCAGTCCAAGGGACTCTCAAGAATCTTCTCCAAGACCACATTTCAAAAGCATCAATTCTTCGGTGCTCAGCTTTCTTTATAGTCCAACTCTCATGTCCATCCATACCTGACTACTGGAAAAACCATAGTCTTGACTAGATGGACCTTTGTTGGCAAAGTAATGTTTCTGCTTTTTAATATGCCGTCTAGGTTGGTCATAACTTCCCTTCCAAGGAGTAAGCGTCTTTTAATTTCATGGCTACAATCACCATCTGCAGTGATTTTCAAGCCCCCCAAAAATAAAGTCTGTCACTGTTTCTATTGTTTCCCCACATATTTGCCATGAAGTGATGGGCCCAGATGCCATGATCTTAGTTTTCTCAATGTTGAGCTTTAAGCCAACTTTTTCACTTTCCTCCTTCACTTTCATCAAGACTTTGTATAGTGACTGTACTTAAATGCAGAATGTTTATACTGTGTGGAAAGCAGAAGGTATAATTACCAGATAACAGCACGTCTGGGTGCTTGAAGGCACATGGCTGCATCTGGCACAGATAATCTCTTTTGGGGTGATATTAGGTCATGATAACTATTATTCTTCCATAGCCTGTTGTTATTTAAGCTTGTTTATAATCCCTAAAGTCTACTACTGAAAAATCTGTGCTATCACAAGCTATAATATCACTGATTTAATGACTTTTTTTCTTGTTTAATTATATCAAAAGCTATCTAAAGTTGTTTTGGAGGAGAGCGTAAATAAGTTCATCACCTCAGAAGGCTGCATAACAGCTTCTTAGAAAATCCTAGCTATTAATATTTACCCAGGATATTGGGGCTGATTTCAGATCTAGGATGTGAAATGTACACCAATGAGAGAAACAGAGTCATGAGCCCCTGATGATGAACACACATCACCTGTAAAAGCAGGCTTGTCAGAAAAAGAAATGCAAACCTGATTAGTCTCTGGATCTAATGACCAATTAACAGGAAATTACAAGAAAAGAGGAATGTGCTACCTCCACCATGGAGATGCAATTAGCAATGATTGTGGGAAACTCTAGGTTTCATTAGCAAACGAATCTCAAGAAGAAAAAAAAAGATGGAAAGAGAACCAAGGATTAAAAAAATATAATGACACATTAAAATAAACAGAAAACAGGCAAAGTGAAAGGTTCCTGGGGGTGGAGATGGGAAGGACTAGTTAGGGAGGCGGCGCGTGGAGAGTTCTGGGGTGGGGGCAAAATTTTGCCTTCAGACAGGTGTGGTGGTTATACAGGAGTTTGTCTAATTATGGTTCATTAATCTGTACATTTGTTTTATGTGGTTTTTTGTATTCATGTTGTATTTTGCCATTAAAAAAAAGGTTTAAAATTTTTTAAAAATAAAGTTGTTTTGGGAGAGTTTGTTACTAACAAACTTGAGGAAGAAATGATTGAATCTCCAACTCTATAGTGGATTTTTCTATTTCTTCTTTTAGTTCTTGTAGTTTTCATTTATGGTGTATTGATATTATGTGCTGGTATCTTATACATTTGGTACTGGTATAGCTTTCTATTGAATTGTCTCAATTGTTGTTTGAAATGTTCATTATTTTTATAATTAATTTTGTCTAAAATTTACTTTAGCAGTGGTATAGCTTATACCATCCTTATTTTGGTTAGTATTTGTTTATGAACCCTTAATCAGTATTTTTATATTAAAATTTTTAATATTATTGCATTTGTCATGCCTTTTTGAAGTATTACTTATTTTTCCTCATGTGACAGTCTTAGAAGTGAAATATTTAGTTTGTTTACAATTAAAAATAATCACTATTTTTTGATGTATATCTAGCACCTCACATTTTGTTTGGTAATCAAGCCACCTGTTTTATTTTCACTTAGTTTTAATATTAAATACATATTTAGATTATAGTATTGCTTTCAGTTAATATCTTAACAAGCACTTTGGTGTTGCATTGATTATTTCTTCATTAATTTTATAATTATAGTACACGTTAATTCAATTAATAGTGAAAACTAGACCTTGGGTATGGTGAAACCTTTTTAAATATAACCCCTAAGCCATGATCCATGAAAAAAGAATTGATTAGATTCAAGTCAATGTATGGCAAAACCAATACAATATTGTAAAGTGAAATTAATTAATTAATTAATTAAAAAATGACTATGTAAAAGACAATGTCAAGATTATAAAGCGAGCCATACACTGGAAGAAAATATCTACAAAAGACACGTGTAATAGCAGACTGTGATCTAATTAGAAAATTAAAAATCCAATTAAGAAATGAGTCAAATACCTTTAAAGTCACCTAATCAAAGAAGATATATGAATGGAAAATAAGCTTTGAAAAGATGCTCCACATCATATGTCATCAGGGAAATGTAAATTAAAATAACTGTGAGATATCACTACATAACTACTAAAATGAAAAATCCAGAACACTGACCACACCAAATATTGGCACAGGTGTAGAGAACAGGAACTCTCATTCATTGCTGGCAGGAATGCAAAACGATACAGCCACCTTGAAAGACAGTTTTTTTAGGTTCTTACAAAATTAAATATACTCTTACAATAGGATATAACAATCATGATTTTTCATATTTACTAAAACACACAAAAATTTGTACACAGATGCCTCTTAGAGTTTTATTAATAATTACCAAAACTTGAAAAGATCACAGTGTTCGCCAGTAAAAATGACAAAAATACTGGTTTATCCAGAGAGTGGTTTATTAGTTCGTGCCAAGAAAAAATTAGCTTTCAAGCCATGAAAATACATGAGGGACACTTAAATGTGTAACACTAAGTTAAATTAGTCAGAAAAGTGTGCATATTGTATACTTCTAAGCATAAGGCATTGTGGGAAAAAAGTCATGGAGAAAATAATATCTGTGATTGCCAGGTGTCAGGAGAGAGGGAGGGATGAATAGGTGAAATACAGAGGATTTTTAGAACACTGAAATTAATCTGTATGATACTCTACTGATGGGTACGTGTCATTATATACTAGTCTAAACTCTTAGGATGTGTAACACCAGGAGTGAACCTCATGTAAACTATGAACCTTGAGTGAAAAAATGTTAGATCAATTTTCTTTATTGAAATATAATTGAATTGTTGTATTAGTTTCAAGTAAAGAGAAAAGCGACTCAGATTCTTTTCTATTATAGGTTATTACAAGATATTGAGTATAGTTCCCTGTACTATATAGAACATGCTAGTTATTTACCCATTATATATATAGAATTGTTTATATGTTAATCCAAAAGTCTTAATTTCCCCTTCACCTTCCTTACCCACTAATTTCCTTGGTAACCATAAGTTTTTTTTTTTTTTTCTTTGTATAGGAGTCTTTCTCTAATTAAGTTCATTTGTATCATTTTTTAGATTCCACATATAAGTGATATCATATTATATTTATCTTTCTCCCTCTGACCTACTTCACTTACTATGATAATCTGTAGATCCATCCACATTGCGCACATGACATTATTTCATTCTTGTTTATGGCTGTGTAATATTGCATTGTATATATGTACCACATTGTTTTATCCATTCATCTGTGGATGGACATTTAGGTTGCTTCTATATTTTGGCTATTGTAATAAGTTCTTCTATGAATATTGGGATGCATGTATCTTTTCAATTAGAGTTTTTTGTGTTTTTCTTTTTCTTTTTTCTGGATATATGCCCAGAAGTGGGGATGTTTGATCATATGGTAGCTTTGTTTTTGTTTTTTAAGGAGCCCCTATACTATTCTCCATAGTGGCTGCACCAATCTGCACTCCACAACAGTGTAGGAGGTTCCCTTTTCTCCACACCCTCTCCAGCATTTGTTATTTGGAGACTTTTGAATGACAGATATTCTGAATGGTGTGAGGTGATACTTCACTGTAGTTTTGATTTGCATTTCTCTAGTAACTAGAGATATTAAATATCTTTTTATGTGCTTATTGGCCATCTGTATGTCTTCTTTGGAGAAATACCTGTTCAGGTCTTCTTCTCAGTTTTTGATTGGATTGTTTGTTGTTTTTTGTGGGTTTTTTTGTGTGTTAAGCTATATAAACTGTTTATATTTTAGAAATTAATCCCTTGCCAATAGCATCATTTGCAAATGTTTTCTCCCAGTCCATAGATTGTCTTTTCATCTTGTTTATGATTAAGTTTAATTGGATCCCATTTGTTTATTTTTGTTTTTATTTCCATTACTCTAGGAGACAGATTCTAAGAATATCGCTGCAATTTAAGTCAAAAGAGTGTTCTGTCTATGCTTTCCTCTAGGAGTTTTAAGTACCCAGTCTTACATGTAGGTCTTTAATCCATTTTGAGTTTATTTTTGTATGTCATGTTATTGAATATCTTAATTTCATTTTTAAATGTAGCTGTCCAGTTTTCCCAATATATGAAAAAGACTGTCTTTTCCCCATTGTGTATGCTTGTCTCCTTAGTTGAAGATTAATCAAGCATAAGTGCATGGGTTTATTTCTGGACTTTCTCTCCTGTTCTGTTGATCTATCTATCTGATTTTTTCCATTAACGTATTATTTTGAGTACTGCAGCTTTGTACTACAGTCTGAAGTCAGGAGTCTGATTCCTCCAGCTCTGTACTTTCTCAAGGTTGTTTTGGCTCTTCAGGGTCTTGTGTTTCCATACAACTTTTTAAAATATTGTCCTAGTTCTTTAAAAAATACCATTGGTAACTTCACAGGAATTGCATTGAATCTATAGATTACCTTAGGTAGTATGGTCATTTTAACAGTATTGATTCTTCTAGTATATCAGTTCAGCAAATGTGTGACTCTGGAGGGGGATGTTAATAATGAAGGAGTATATGTTTGTGTGCGCATTTGTCAGCTTGTGGAAAATCGGTATACCTTTCACTCAATCTTAATGTGAATGTGAAAGTCTTTTAATAAAAAAAAATTCCACATGATCATCCCAATAAATGCACAAAAAACAAACGTTCTTGATAATTGCTCTTAATAGATTAATTATGGAAGAAAATTACATCAATATAATAAAGACTATATATGAAAAGTCCACACCTAACATCATATTCCATGATGAAAACTTAAAAAAGTTTTCTTTAATATAAGGAACAATATATTTGCTTCAGTGCAGGACATTCCTGGTGAATGTTATTTGAACTGACTCCACTGTATGTGCTGTTAACCATAAATTATACTACTGAAATTCTGCTTATAAGTTTTGTGAGAATCTATTAACAATTTTTGGAAATAGTGATGTTAACTGGCATATATTTCCTCAAATACAATTTCCTTACTGCTGTAAATGTTGCTTTTAAAATTAATTCTGTCAAGGAAAAACTTTTAACAGCTCCTAATAATTCGCTTTTGTGGGGAAAAAAATTACTTTTATTGTTTATAAAAGGAAATAGACAAGGAAGATTAATATTTAAAATGTCATTTTTACCAAAGCATGTAGGCAAAGTTTCTGAGAGATTACTATTGGCAAATGTACGTAAATTCTGCATGCCTAGTAGTCCAATATGAATGTCCTTGTATCTTTCATATAATATCATGATAAGAACAATTCTATTAAAAGTCCTATTCTATTCAAATTCATATCATGATATTGAGTATAATTCACCTGTGTGCTTTAAGTTTAATAACACATGTTTTATTCATTAATAATAAAGATCAATTTTATATTGAGGGAGAAGGAATAAAAATACTTATTTTTCTAACCCATAAGACTTTTTCAAAGATGATTTCATGCTCTAAAATGAATTAGATCATTCTAATGCATACTCCTATTAAATACCTTCTATTAAAAAAAAAAAAAACTAATTTTCCTTCTTCATCCTCCTCAAACACCACTTTAAAATCCCAGTGATTTTCCTACACAATTTTAAAAATGTTACTGAATCTACCTTATTATCCAAACATTTAGCAAAGATTCATACTTTTAATAGTTAATTTTACAGAATTTATTGGAGAAGGAAATGACAACCCACTCCAGTATTCTTGCCTGGAAAATCCCGTGGACAGATGAGCTTGGCGGGCTCTATGGGGCCGCAAAGAGCCGGACACGACTGAACAGCTTCACTTTCACTTTATAGAATTTATCATTATTAACTTCCAAAATGAATATTTCATTGGAAATATTTTTGGAAATTCAAATACTTTATTGTTAGCATTAATTTTGAAATTACATAACCTTCCCAAAATAAAGAAATGATTTATATCTCTGATGAATAGAATTTAATATTTTAAGATTACTTCAGTGAGAATGTTAATATCTTTCAGCGTGTTTTCTCACTGTTCCCTTAATCATTTCACATATAATCAAGATGTTTAGAAAATGGCTAAAAAATAATTAGACTGACATAGATTCTTTGATATAAATTCAGTAGCAATTAAGGGTTAGGAAGAAATTGGAACCAATGTACCCTGAGGACTGTAGTCTTATATGAACTTTTAGAAAAAGTTGAAAATTTTAAAGATGGAAAAATATAATAATATAAAATATTCTCAAACCAACCTAATGAACATATATCTATCTGTCTATCTATCTTCATGAACTTGATTTTGAGGAATATAAATTTGGTAAATGTTTGTTTGTGGCTAAGATTATTTGCATATTAACTGTCACTCTGACTGAAAAGTTTTAGAATGTAATATGATAATAAGGAGAACAAAATCTATAGACACACTGGCTAATTGAGAATTAGTAGCTAGTGAAATTCTCAAATATTTCAAGGATGAACATAAGAAAATGGCTGTGCAACAAAAGGAGACCATTAAAAGTATGTAGAAAATAAAGAAGAAAATAATGGCCTTCAATGTGCTGTGAATAAAGGCCACTAGTGCAAAACATGTACAAGAAATATTAACATATTTTTCTTAAAAGAAAAATCTGAATATATAAATTGAAAGAGTTTCTTTCTACTTTCTTCAACTTTCTGATCCTTCTAGAGTCATTTGTAGCATGTGATTTGGTACATTAATGTTTTTATATTTATAAAAATAACACTAAAAACAGTCTTTTTAATCAATTTGTAGTATCTAATGTATCGTACACAAGGTATTATGTTCAATAAAGCTTGCTAGAAACTTATAGTTTTTTCCTTTTATATCTGTATGCCATTAATACCTCTGTACAACATTATTTTAGGACATATGCTTTTCTTTAAATTTTTATTGGAGTGTAGTTGATTTACAATTTTGTATTAGCCTCAGGCATATAGCAAAGTGAATCAGTTATATATATACATATATCCACTCTTTTTTTAAAGATTATTTTCCCACATAGGTTTATTACCTACTAACAGTGCTCTTCCTTTAGAACAGTCCATGGAGCTTTAGTGAAGAGACTGCCCAGTGAACACTCCTGGGGTATACATGTTGGTGGTGACCTCTCAGTGCTCCATTCTGGGGTTGTTCCCTCTCTCAGCCTTAAAGTCCCTATCTCAACCTGGTGGATTGTGTTCACCAAACTTGGAGTAGCCACACCATGTCTAAAGCAGACTATTTCCTTTTGTCTGTGGTCTTAAGAAACCACAGCAGCAAAATATTATGACCAGCAGCCCATTTCCAGAGTTCCTTGCCCAAACATGAAATCCTATGTCTTAAGTTACTGCCCCAGGACCAAGGCATTTTCCCTTATTCCATCATGTTTTTGTTCCCACCACCTATTACTATTATCGTTCGGTCACTAAGTCATGCCTGACTGGATACAACCCCATGGACTGCAGCACTCCAGGCTCCTCTGTGCTCCACTGTCTCCTGGAGTTTGCTCAAATTCATATCCATGGAGTCGGTGATGCTATCTAACCTCTGCTGCCCCTTTCTCCTTTTGCCTTCAATCTTTCCCAGTCCGAGACTTTTCCAAGTTGTCGGCTCTTCACCTCACATGGCCAAAAGTATTGGAGCTTCAGCTTCAGCATCAGTCTTTCCAAATATTCAGGGTTAATTTCCCTTAGGTTTGACTGGTTTGATATCTTTGCAGTCCAAGGGACTTTCAAGAGTCTGCTCTAACACCACAGTTCGAAAGCATCAATTCTTCAGTGCGCAGGCTTCTTCAGGGTCCAACTCTCACATCCATACATGACTGCTGGAAAACCATAGCTTTAACTATAGGGACCTTTGTGGGCAAAGTGATGTCTCACCTATTTAATATTCTGTCTAGGTTTGTCATAGCTTTTCTGCCAAGGAACAAGTGTCTTTTAATTTCATGGCTTCAGTCACTGTCTGCAGTTATTTTAGAGCCCAAGAAAATAAAATCTGTCACTGGTTCCACTTTTCCCCCTTCTATTTGCCATGAAGAAATGGGATCAGATGCCATGATCTTAGTTTTCTGAATGTTGAGATTCAAGCCACGTTTTTCACTGTCATTTTTTACCCTCATCAAGAGGCTCTTTAGGTCTTCTTCACTTTCTGCCATGAACACCAACACCTAACACTCTCCCAAATATTTCCCCACTAACCTTGAGTTATTTTGGTCTTTGAACCATTTCTTTCCGGAGGTGAGTTCTTACTTCCAGGTTCTGGCTGTGCTGAGAACTGACCCCTGTTTTGTTTTGTTTTGTTTTGTTGTTGTTGTTGTTTTTTCTTTTTTTGTGTTTTTGGTTTTGTTTTTTTTTTTTTTTTTTTTTGCTGAAGGCAGAGAGGGGTAGTGAGTGTGGATATTGAGGTGCAAAAGCATCACCTTCAGCAAATGCTCCATTTTTGACCATCACAGGCTCTTCAGATGAGAAGACTGTTCTGCTTATATCAGTGGGATTGGGATCCTTCTGCAACCAGGGGGTTTCAGGGAATTTGGGTTGTTAAAGATGCACAAGCTGCTCCACCATAATACCAGCTGTCAGCCCCCACTCTTTCTACTGCAGTTCTTAATTTGGCAAAGGGTTTTCCTTTCCATTAGAATTGCTCTGCCGCATTGAACCTTGATTTCAGCACAAATTACCTGTGGTTGTGCAAAATGATAGTCTCCTTTGAAGCTGCCTTAAAGCCTTCTAACTTTTAGAACTTGTCTTATATTGGAAATGAAATGCCCAAACACAGCAGGCTTCCCTGGTGGCTCAGCTAGTAAAGAATCCACCTGCAATGTGGGAGACCTGAGTTCAATCCCTGGGTTGGGGAGATCCCCTGGAGAAGGGAAAGGCTACCCACTCCAGTATACTAGCCTGGATAATTCCATGGACTGTATAGTCCACGGGGTCACAAAGAGTCAGACACGACTGAGCAACTTTCACTAAATGCTTAGGGCTTATCTGATAGCTCAGTTGGTAAAGAATCCACCTGCAATGCAGGAGGACCTTTTCTTTTTTGTTTTTGCAAGACTTGCAAGGTTATAAAAAACAGTCACCCATATCAAATCTTTTGTAAGTGTCATAACCCTTAAATCAAGAAGTGCAGGAGTTGCTTGATCTTCTAATGTCTTGATGTCTATCTATGCCCTGTACCAGTTCAAAAAGTTGAAAGCTTTAATAATGGGTTATTTTTTGGTGGACCATAACTTCCCCACTTAAAACAAGGTGAAGGGGTCTTGTTCCCTCCAGACAGGTGAGATTTCCAATCCAAACGCCCATTATGAGTGTTTCATTTTCAGGACCATCCCTGGTGTTGTCTTATTCTTGAGTTCCCTAGAAAATAGAGCAGGAGAAAAATCCATCTTTGATGTCTGAATATAATCCCACGTCAACAAAATAGGAGAGATAAAAATTCTGTGTCAGGGAAAGTAAATTCAAGGAAGTGCCTTACTAAACTGCTCACAGACTATCAAAGTATTACTAGTTATTTGGATACATAGAGGGGTTTTATGGTTACCACACCTTGTAATCAATCAGCTGTTGGGGGAAGAAGAATATGAAGTTAACTTTTCAGTTCTCCTTGTCTCCTTTCATTCACTAACAAAGTTCACCCCATCATGCATTACTTTTCTTCTCTTCTTTATTGAGTTATGTCCTTCTGCATAGATTCTGGGGGAAATTAGGGATTCTGTGTTCTGCCAATGGCTGTCCTATTGAGCCCAGGTGTCGGTACTGCCTGGGTTCTGACCCAAGTGGGCACAAAAGAGGCAAATCCAAAGCCAGCCGTCATCCCGTTAGGGAGACTCAACTAGCCAGCAGCAGTAGGTAGGGAACTGTGTAATCAACCTTGTAGGTGCAGGCAATTCTGAAATGGAAAGGAGTTATTATTAACTACATTAAGTGTAATAATTACAGCAAGGATGCAGGTGTAAACTGGGTTTGACACTGTGAATCACTTACTATTGCTATCCACTTCTATAGTTGAGGAAGTTAAGTTACAGCATCTTATTGTATGGAGTGGAATTTGCTGGAAGCAGAATAAGTATCTCTTCTCTTTCCCATTTAAAAACTGATAGTAAAAGAGTAAGTAGATGAAGAATAAGACTATAACTAATATTGTTAAAGGAGATATTTGACAATTTGGCTTAGAATTGGGATACCTTTGTATTTTAAATACTTGGTATAAAAATAAGATCCAGCTGATTAGGTACAAGTCCAATATAAGTAGAGCCTTTATGGCTAACCTGGTACCAGTTAAAGAGTAGTTAAAAGTGTTCTATTTTGTCTTTCTTAGTGGTGATCTTAAAGGAGAGGGGTAGATAAATAAGTTGACAAATTTTGCCAACTTCCTCATCCTGAAGCCACCAATTGGATGAAAGGGGAATACACGAGCAGACTGATAGACTTCCAAAGTTTTAGCCTGAAGCTCCCTCTATGTGGAAGGACATATTAGGAAAGAGATATCCTTCAAGAAGAGATGTTCAAATTGTTAAACAAAATTTTCACACCACAGAAAAATTGCTATAATAAGTTTTCGGATGTTAAATGTGTTTACATGTAACAGAAGGTGACATAGTCCTATCAGTGAAATGGTTGGACTAAAGAACATGCATTCATAATGCCAATTGTGCTGTAGAAAGGGTGTACCAATTTATACTCCTGTTCACACAAGGGAGATATTAAATATATTTTACAATCACTAGAAGACGAACGCTGACCAATTAGAACAGATGCTGGTAACAATTAGAACATATGGTCACACTGGTGCATGCTACTTGAATATCAGCTCTGAACAAACAGTACATGAAAATGACAAATTCCCTATTCACTTGTCAAGATGGGATAGTATCTAACTTTGATTTGTTGCCAATTCAATATCATCATTTTTTGATTTTTATGTCTTTAATTAGGAATAGGTATGAGAATACTTTAAAATTCACTCAGTATTTACTTTTAATTCTAACATATTTGCTTCAATTACCCATTTTTTCCTTTTGCATGTTTCATATTTTTAAAATTAATTTATGAGTTTCTGGAAAACTAAAGAACTTAGACTAATATCCTTCAAATATATTATAAATTTTCTTAATCCAGATATATTTTTATGATGTTTTTGCTATACTACATTTTAATTTTTTAAATTTTATTTAGTCATAACTTTAGTGCATTATTTATTCCTTATTGGTTTTATTATTTTTTGAAATGTCTTTTCAGCTTGATGATTAAAAAATAAACTCAAATTGTTTTCTTAGTACTTATATTTATGAGCTAATCCATACAGAATTCATCTTGTTGTAAAGATTAAACTAGTGATCCAACACTTTCCCATTACCATTTATTGAATAATTCATGTTTTTATCATTAATTTAAACTAGGTCTTCATCACTTACTAAATACAAATAGCTCAAAGTGTGGACTTATACTTTATTTCTATGCTAACAAATTCCTACAGTCGTAATAATGGTCTCCAACAATGTCAACGCATTTACTCATTTGATCGATACTACAAGAATGAAAGTGGTTTAGTTTCTATACCAATACAGCTACTCACAACAAATATATTAAGTAAACTTAAAAATTTCCTTGTAGTTATTTTGTCCTAATAAGAAATATCCCATTGAGAGTAAACAGTCATAGTGCTGGTTTTAAAGTTAACCAAATTAGTTCTTGTATGTGTGATTATATTATGAATTTGATATATGTTTTCTTTTTTTTGCTGTTTTAAAGTTTCATTGTATAGTTTTTAACCCTTATTCTAAATTTATCTTACATTTCAGAAAAATGTGTCTTTTGAACATGGACATCATTAATTTGTTCCAATTTTACCCACCCTCTTAATAAGCATTTTTATTAGTTTTGGATTTATAAATGCTTTCTGTGTCTCTTGTAGTTTTTTTTTACAAAAGTAAACAAACACCTTTAACTATATTACTGTTTTTACTATTCTACACCTTGCTGTTTTAAATTCCACTTCACCTGATTATGCTGATGTAAATCTTTCTTATTCTTTCTCCTGCTGCATGGAACATTGTGTGGATGTGAACCACATCTTCTATGCATGGGTCTCCAGGTGATTTCCAATATATTACCATTAAAAATTCTGCTACAGTTTTTTTTTTTTTTTTAATTTTAGTAATACCCTTGGACTTAAAGCTAGTAGTGGGATATCTGGGTCCAAGGGTGAATGCATAAGGAGCTCCACAGGATGTACCAAATTGTCCTCTCTAGGGGGAGTCCATGTTGCATTCCTGCTAGCCATGCGTGGTCCAACCTCATTCCCCAGCTCTTCGCTTCCTTAGTTTGTTGTGAATCCCTAAACATTTCTATAATCTACTAGAACAATTTTGATCTTTGTGTACTACTTTTATTTCACATTTTTATTACTATGTGTGAAATTGTGTTAAAGGCCATTTGTGTGAAGTGACTGTTCATATTCTTCATCAACTTTCTGTATATTTTCTTTTTTTCTAAAATATATATATCATGCATACTATTTATATACATGAATACAAAAGCTTTTCTGCTACACTTGGTAAAGACTAGAGAGAGAACATCAAAAAAAAAGAAGAGATGGAGAAATTGGAAAACATAAACTAAATGAAATGGGAGCACTGAATATGAAATAAAGCGAAACTAGATAAATGTGAAATACTGCTTTTTTCCTTCAAAGCTCCAGATATGTTTCTAATGAGCAGCCTTGTTTAAAAACAACTGGACTATATGATGATCTTTACTTCTGTATTTTTTTCTCCTTGATTCTGAAAAGAAATAGTTTGTTAGCGTGTTTGGTTTGATTTGGATTTTGATTTCTTAGTGAATTCCCTGGTAGCTCAGTTGGTAAAGAATCTGCGTGCAGCGCAGGAGACATGGGTTGACCCCTGGGTCAGGAAGATCCTCTGGAGAAGGCAATAACAACCCACTCCAGTATTCTTGCCTGGAAAATCCCATGGACAGAGGAGCCTAGCATGCTACAGTCCATGGGGTCACAAGTTGATTTCTTATGTCTGGTGCTGCTATTGAATATTCTGACATTGATTGGAATCAAGTAGTTATTTAGGTGAGTGTTATTTTTATCTGGCAGCTTTATAAATGTGTTTATATTCTTAAATTTAATTGACATTTGCTTACTTGTATTATTTTCCTGACCTCTTCTTTGGCACTTTTTTCTTTTGAGCCTTTTAAATGGAAATTAATCTTTTTTTAATTCTGGACAGTTTATCACCATGTTTCTTCAAGCACCTCTTCATCTACATTTGTAATATTTTGCCTTCATAAGTCCAACTATCCGGTTGCGCTTATCCTGTGTTATCTTTATCTTCTGGAGCTGCCTACAAAAGTGTTCCTCTCTCACATCTTCCCGCTTACTAATTTCTTTTCTGCAGAATTTATTCCAATGTGTTTCTCAACTATTTTGTCCTTTATTTCAACAATTAAATTTTCTTGTTAATATTTCTGTAAGCCTTTTTAAAAGTTTTCTAGTATTATATTCATGTTGCTAATACCCCTCCTTATTTCCTAGGTATAATTATTCAGCCTATTTTAAATAATTGGTGTACATGTTTTACTAATTCTGCCTTCAGTGGTGTTCAGTTCAGTTCAGTTGAGTCACTCAGTCATGTCCGACTCTTTGTGACCGCATGAACTGTAGCACGCCAGGCTTCCCTGTCCATCACCAACTCCTGGAGCTTACTCGAACTCATGTCCATAGAATTGGTAATGCCAGCAAACCATCTCATCCTCTGTCATCCCCTTCTCCTCCTGTCTTCAATCTTTGCCAGTGTCAGGGTCTTTTCCAATGAGTCAGTTTTTTCATCAAGTCAGGACTGATTTCCTTTAGGATGGACTGGTTGGAACTCCTTGCAGTCCAAAGGACTCTCAAGAGTCTTCTCCAACACCACAGTTCAAAAGCATCAATTCTTTGGCACTCAGCTTTCTTTATAATCCAACTCTCACATCCGTACATGACTACTGGAAAACCATAGCTGACTAGACAGACCTTTGTCGGCAAAGTAATGTCTCTGCTTTTTAATATGCTTTCTAGGTTGGTCATAGCTTTTATTCTAAGGAGCAAGCATCTTTTAATTTCATGGCTGCAGTCACTATCTGCAGTGATTTAGGAGCCCCCCAAAATAAAGTGTCTCACTGTTTCCATTGTTTCCTCATTTATTTGCCATGAAGTGATGGGACCAGATGCTATGACCTTAGTTTTCTGAATGTTGAGCTTTAAGCCAACTTTTTCACTCTTCTCTTTCACTTTCACCAAAAGGCTCTTTAGTTCTTCACTTTCTACCATAAGGGTGGTGTCATATGCATATCTGAGGTTATTGATATTTCTCCCTGCAATCTTGATTCCAACTTGTGCTTCATCCAGCCCAGCATTTTTCATGATGTACTCTGCATATAAGTTAAATAGGCAGGGTGACAATATACAAGCCTTGATGTACTCCTTTCCTGACTTGAAATCAGTCTCTTGTTACAATATGCCATTCTAACTGTTGCTTCTTGGCCTGCATACAGATTTCTCAGGAGGCAGGTCAAGTGGTACCTTGTTCCAATTTGTTTTCTATATTCGAGGGGCTGTACTTTTCCGGCAGGAGTCTGGTTAGAGTCCATAAGCTCTTGCTCTCCAAGGTGCGGCAGCTCTCTTTTGTAAGGAAGCACCTGGGAGGACTTGAAGCCAGGGCTACCAGTTGCTGTTGTTTTTCGGTCCTAAGTCGTGTCCAACTCTGTGACCCCAAGGACTGCAGCACCCCAGGTTGCCTGTCCTTCCCATCTCCCAGAGGTGGACTCACGTCCATTGAGTCGGTGATGCCATCCAACCATCCCACCCTCTGTTATCCCCTTCTCCTCCCGCCTTCAATCTTTCCCAGCATCAGGGTCTTTTCCAGTGAGTCAACTCTTCACATCAGGTGGCCAAAGTATTGAAGTTTCAGCTTCAGCATCAGTCCTTCCAAAGTACATTTAGGGTTGATTTCCTTTAGGATTGACTGGTTTGATCTCTTTGCTGTCCAGGAGTCTCTCAGGAGTCTTCTTCAACACCACAATTTGAAAGCATTCAAAAGTGGACAAAATGTGGTCTACTGGAGAAGGGAATGGGAACCCACTTCAGTATTCTTGCCTCCAGAACCACATAAATAATATTAAAAGGGCTAGCATTTAGGTTAAGCTTACAGATAAGGGTGTGCTGAAGAAAAAAGATGGGAAGGAGCCCACAAAACAACTTCCCAAGCCCCTGAGACCATTGCTAATCTCTCCCTTTTGCAGCCATCTCATTTGCTTTCTCTGGTCCCAGGGCTCACCTTAGACTCTCAGGGAGAGCAGGTGTCTCAGAAAAGGTGGAGGAAAGATGCCTGTCTGAGGGCATCTCCTCAGTCCCTGCTGTTTCCCCACTTCCTGGACCTGACATGGGTTGTATTCACCCCGGTCTGTGCAACATTAGCACCATGGCCTGAACTGAACTGTTGCCACTTATTTCTGTCACACTGAGAAGAGTTAAGAAGAGAAAACTTCCATTCAGTTCAGTTCAGTAGCTCAGTCATGTCCGACTCTTTGTGACCCCATGAATTGCAGCATGCCAGGCCTCCCAGTCCATCACCAACTCCCGGAGTTCACTCAAACTCATGCCCATTGAGTCGATGATGCCATCCAGCCATCTCATCCTCTGTCGTCCCCTTCTCCTCCTGCCCCCAATCCCTCCCAGCATCAGGAGCTACTGTTAATTAATTTAACTATTAAACCAAAGTTTACAATGTCTGTGAGAGTGTCAGGTATCACTGTGGGCTCTACAAATGTGGTAGTGAACAGCAGAGATACCATTCCAACTAGGAAGAGCTTTAATTTTGTATTTACAGAAAGTTGATGTTTTAGTTTCGAGTATGTCATATTTCTGACTGAATTTTCTGGAAAATATTGACTGCATGCTATTTATACCTTAGCTTATAAAGTTAGAATCACACTGTAGTGTGGAAATGGCTCCACTGTAATCTAATTATGATTATTCCAGCTTCAGTTGCTAATTGGCCTCACTCTTTCAATCTATTAAGGTTTCAAATAAATGTCAATGAGTTATCTTTAACAAATCAACTATTACTTTTCTCATTTTCCCAGGACTCCTCATTTATTTTAAAAACAAAATTCATGCTGCTTATTGCTTGCAGCCTTGCTTACATTCCCAGCCTTATTCCTTGATAGCTTCTCCTTTAGCAGTTCAAGCTCTTGCATCACTGAAGTGTCCTTAGCCCCTGACCTCAGGTGATCTTTCAGGATCTGCTATTTCCACACGCCATATCCTTGCCTCTTACACTCTACACTGAGAGTCTTCCTGATGAAGTACTACTTAGACTTTTACTCAAATGTGTTCTGTTCTCTGCTGCCTATTTTTACTGCCTCCCTCTAGGAAGATGGAGAGACTCCTTCTCCTGTATTCCTGGACACTTTTGTACACCTGTCCGCCATAATAGATAGTTTATACTGTAATTCTCTAAATGTATTTCACCACATTATTATCATCCAGAGTCCAAAGGTTACATTAGCGTTCTCTCTCAGTGTCGTACATTCTATCAGTTTAGACAAATGCACAATGACATGTCCACCGTTAATCACTGCTCTAAAAATCTTCTGCATCCCTGGTAGCTCAACTAGTAAAGAATCTTCCTGCAATACAGAAGACCACAGTTTGATCCCTGGGTTGGGAAGATCCCCTGGAAAAGGGATAGGCTACCCACTCCAGTATTCTTAGGCTTCTCTAGTGGCTCAGATAGTAAACAATTTGGCTGCAATGCAGGAAGCCTGGGTTTGACCCCTGGGTGGGGAAGATCCCCTGGAGAAGGAAATGTCTACCCACTCCAGTGTTCTGGCCTGGAGATTCCATGGACAGAAGAACCATGGCAGGCTACAGTCCAAGGGGTCGCAAAGAATTGAACATGACTGAGCAACTTTCACTTTCACTTTCAAAAATCTTCTGTGGCCTGTCTATTCAGCCTTCCTCCCTCAACCCCTAGCAACCACTGGTCTTTCCAGTCTATATAATTTTGTGTTAGTTTTCTTTTGCTGAGAAATACCTATCTTTTATATCCTTGTGTTTTTATCATTAAGCTCAATTCCTGACATAGATATAGATAGAGATAGAGTAGGGATTCCCTGGTGACTCAGTAGTAAAGTATTTGCCTGACAGTGCAGGAGATGCAGGTTTGATCCCTGCGTCGGGAAGATCCTGGAGAAGGAAATGGCAACCCACTCCAGTATGAGACCTGGCAAGCTATAGTCCATGGGGTCACAAAAGAGGTGGACATGTTTTAGTGGCTAAACAAAAACAACAAATGGATATGGATAGATAAATACATGCAAGCATGTCAACTCGCTTCAGCCGTGTCTGGCTCTGTGTGACCCTATGGACTGTAGCCCACCAGACTACATGGGATTCTCCAGGCAAGAATACTGGAGTGGATTGCCATTTCCTCCTCCTCCATCTTCCTGACCCAGGGATCACACCCATATCTTTCACGTTTCCTGCATTGGCAGGTGGGTTCTTTACCACTTGTACTATATCGCTATAAAGAGAAACACTTAGAGCCAATAAAAGGTTTCTGTTTTTCAATTTATAGTTTATTTTCATGTGGTTCATTTTTATTTTGAAATACCAGATTGCCTGAAACAAGTTTTTGAAAGATAGGAAGGTTGTTCTGAAATAATACTTTGAGAAGCTCTTGCTACAGAAACTTAAATTTTCTAAGGTTCTAATGTCTGATGCTGGGAAAGATTGAAGGCGGGAGGAGAAGGGGATGACAGAGGATGAGATGGTTGGATGGCATCACCAACTCAATAGGCATGAGTTTGAGCAAGCTCCAGGTGTTGGTGATGGACAGGGAGGCCTGATGTGCTGCAGTCCATGGGGTCGCAAAGACTCGGACACGACTGAGTGACTGAACTGAACTGAATGTTAATATATATATATATATATATACACACATATATATATATAAGATTAAATGTGAAAAACACATGCTTATAATTGGCTAACTTTACTGACTTGTAAGGAACATTTAAGGAAATATATTTTGTATTATTTTCAGTTGTTTAGTAGCAACATGAGGTCAGTGCACTTATAGTGGGCAATTAGAATGTTCAAAAACATATTACCCAAATATCACATTTTCCTTTTTAATTAAATTATACTTGTGGACATGGCAGGATAGCTACCCAAATTAGGTTAAATTGTCCAATATATGCAATTTTGTAATTATCTTGGCTCTAATATTTCATGGCAAAAAAACACAACTTTGTATGCAATAGTATATTTGCATTATATGTACATAAGTATATTTTCTTTCTCTCCTTCTCCTTCTCCATCGCAAACAAAATATTCCAAACAAGAGGAAAGTAGAAGCTGCTAAAATGTATGGCATTATTTAAACTCAAAATCTCTCCTTAGAGAGTGTGCTCCAGAGTACAACACTGGGGGCTTTTGCATCAAAATCATCTGGGGAATTTGCTACAATTTCAGACCCTATCACAAATTTGAATCATAATCTCTGGGTATAGAAATCAAGTGTTTATATTTTTAGCAAAATGCTAGGTAAAACTTGAAAACCAATGCTGTCGCATATTAAATTAATACTAAGCAATTTGTCTCCAGGACTTTCTATCCCACCTAGAGAAATTACAGTATCTATAAAAAGTATCCGAAGGGCCTGACAGGTAAATAGGATAAACTGATACTCTTTTGCTTAACATGGAGCAGGACATGGAAGACTGGGAGATTCTGGTTTTTATTTATACAAAACTCATGTTGAAATTGGATAAATAAGCAATGCTTCTGTGAGAAGGACGCTGTTAGGAGAAGTCAGACCACTATAAAGTGTGGGTTTTGTGAAACGAAATAGAATGTTAGTGAAGTAAGTGGCTTACTTCACCACACTGAGACTGTTTCTCCATTTTTAAAAGGGCAAGAAGGCTGGCATCTCAGGGCTTCACAGAGTTGTTGCAAAGGGAGAGATGAGACTGGGAGTGACAGATATATAGTATATAGTCTCTCTGTCTCCCTCTGTCTTGATTTCCTGAACGCTCTGTCTCTCCTCTGTCCCCCACTATGAGTGTATGTGTTCTATAGTATGTGTGCATGTATATTAACATTTTGTAAATTAATTTCAGTAAGTGTAAAACAGCAGTGCTCAAACACTTGGAGGGGGGAGTAAAATATAAATGTACATCAGTTAATTAAGAAAGGAAATCTGTTTTTAACAAAATATAATATTTAACCCTGAGCATTTTTCTATTGTTTCCTTAGTTATGTATTTACAATTGTGTGTCTTACATTTCAGAAAATAAATTACTAGCATGCACAGCAATATCTGATTCTGCTGTTAAACTTCTGAAACATTAAAACCTTTGATAAAATTTTATTTTGGCTTAAATCACTGATATTTAAGGTTTTTTTATATTGAATAATTTTGTCATAAGATCTTAGTATGGTTTTTCTTTAAGCAAGATGTTTCACGATTAAGATGAGTCAAAGAACATCATTATGACAAAGAAATATTTTTCAGCCAACATAAATTGAATCCATTTTTTGCACCATTGTATCACTGTATCATTGCCCTCTCTTGTTTTCAGATATGCGAGGAATTATGTGTGAGGAGGAATCTACTGTCCTCACCTCCTCACTGATACGTTCTTCCATTAGCCTTTTTCTGCTGGGACAGATGACATTGGAGGACAGATCCATGCCGGAAGTCATCTACTGCTTTTCCCCAGTCTGCTTGATATGGTCATTGTTGTTGAGTTGCTAGTTCATGTCCAACTCTTTTCCAATCCCATGGACTGTAGCCCACCAGGCATTTCTTTCCATGTGATTTTCCAGGCAAGAATACTGGAGTGGGTTGCCATTCCTTTTTCCAGGGGATCTTCCTGACCCAGGGATTGAACCGTGGTCTCCTGCATTACAGTAAGATACTTTACCACTGAGCCACTGGATACAGCCATTAGGATGCCAGGTTACACAGGTAATACCAGATGGTGCAAAGCAGAGAGCACTGTCTTTGAATCTGGCATTTACAATGAGAAACAGTTTCAGATTACACAAGGAAGGTGAATGTTAAATGTTGGGATGAAAGGTTGAAATTTTTCAATTCCCCTGCCAACAGGTCTCTTCTGATAAGTCTGAGACTTCCGTTGTTATCCCAGTCATGTCCAACTCCTTGCAGCTACAAGGACTGCAGCACTCCAGGCTTCCCTGTCCTTCACCATCTCCCAGTGCTTGCTCAAACTCATGTCCACTGAGTCAGTGATGTCATCCAATCATGTTGTCCTCTGCCATCCTTTTCTCCTCCTGCCCTCAATCTTTCCCATCATCGGGGTCTTTTCTAATCAATCGACTCTTCGCATGGGGTGGTCAAAGTTTGGAGCCTCAGCATCAGTCATTCCAATGAATATTCAAGGTTGATTTCCTTTAGGATTGACTGGACTCTGAAGAGTGTTCTTCAAGACCACAGTTTAAAAGCATCAATTCTTTGACACTCAGCATCCTTTATGTTCCAACTCTCACATCCACACATGACTACTGGAAAAATCATAACTTTGACTATACCAACCTTTGTCAACAAAGTAATGTCTCTGCTTTATAATATGCTATCTAGGTTGGTCATAGCTTTTCTTCCAAGGAGCAAGTGTCTTTTAATTTTGTGATTTTAGTCACCATCCAGAGTCATTTTGGAGCCCAAGAAAATAAAACCTGTCACTGTTTCCATTGTTTCCCCATCTGTTTGCCATGAAGTGATGGGACCGGAATCCATGACCTTAAGTTTTTTGAATGTTGAGTTTTCGGTCAACTTTTTCACTTTGCTCTTTCACTTTCTTCAAGAGGTTCTTTCATTCCTCTTTGCTTTCTGCCATAAGGGTGGTGTCATCTGTGTATCTGAGGTTATTGCTGTTTCTCCCTGCAATCTAGATTCCAGCTTGTGCCTCATCCAGCCTGGCGTTTCTCATGATGTGCTCTGCATGTAAGTTAGATAAGCAGGTGACAACGTACAGCCGTGACAAATTCCTTCCCCTTCTAGTCTCTCTCTGTTATCTTCAGTTAAACCTGACAAATGTCAGACCTTCAAGTTTCATTACCTGTATGGAGTAGGAATCAACTAAATTGAATATAGGTATTCTCATTTGCTTTTTATTGAATATTTAATTGCTTGGTTGGAGAGAGAGAGGAGCATTGTTTGACCTCATTAAATGAAAACTTCAGAAGTCTTTATGTGTTGCTACCTTTTCCCAAAGTCCCACCTCATCTTCAAGATTTTGTAACCAGTGAGTGACTGCTTTTTCCATCATTATTTCTCATCCTGCTCAAAAAAGACTGCTAAGAAAGAAAGGTCACTTCAGATTTAGAGCCTTCCTTCTAGTAAAAGAGCAGTGTAAAACAAAAATATGGGGGAAAAGACTACTTGTTAGCCTCAAGAAAAGAACAGGGAAAGAGGATAAGCTCATCAGTTAATATTTTTTCATTCTCTTAATATCATTGTTATAGAATAATACCTTGCTTTTTGTATCTCAGCTTATTTGTTTGTTTCATTTTAATCCATTCTTACATCTGTGTCTCTGATTCTATGCCTTTATCTATCTATCCATCTATCCCCCTATCTTGGAGGGAGTTCTTCAGGATCTTCTGCACTAAAGTGTTTTTCATCCACACACTCCAAAGAATATCCTAATTTATTTTATTTTAGCTTTATTTATTCCTAACTTACTGTTTTTGATGCCATTGTAAATTGGATTGTTTTCTTTTTTCAGATAGACTAGATTTTATTTAAGTTAAAAAAAGTATACAGTTTTTAAAGGCTACTTTCCATTTGCCATTATAACAAAATATTGACTATATTCCCTATGTTGTACAATAAATACATCCTAGAGCCCACCTTACATCCCAAAGTTTGTGCCTCTCACTCCTGCACCCCTATAGTCCCCTCCCTCATCTCCCCATTTATTACCACTAATTGGTTCTCTTGTATCTATGGGCCTGCTTCTTTTTTGCTAGACTCACTAGTTGGTTGCATTTGTTAGACTTTGCATATAATTAATACCATATAGTATCAGTCCTTCTCTCTCTGACTTGTTTCACTTAGTATAATGCTATCCAAGCCCATCCATGTTGCTCCAGATATAAATAATGCTGCTATGAACATTGAGGTGCAAGTATCTTTTGGGATTAATATTTTGGAGTTTTTTCGGGGTATATACACAGGAGTACAATTGCAGGGTTATATGGTAGTTCTATTTTTAGTTTTCTGAGAAATCTCCATACAGTTTTTCAAGATGGCTGCAGCAATTTACATTCCCCCCAATAGTGAATGAGGGTTCCTTGTTTTTCCACATTTGCACCAATGTTTGTTATCTGTGTCCTTGGTGATGACAGACTTTCTGACAGGTGTGAGGTGATATATCATTGTGTTTCTGACTTGCATTTACCTGATAATTAACAATGTTGAACATCTTTTCATCTGTTTTCTCTCTGGAAAAATGTCTGTTCAGTTTTTCTGCTCATTTTTTAATTTTTTTTTTTTATGTTGAGTTGTATGAGCTGTTTTTATATGTTGGATGTTAATCCCTTATGACTCATATTATTTGCAAATATTTTCCCCCATTCAGTAAGTTGTCTTTTCATTTGGCAATGCTTTCCTTTGTTGTGTAAAAGCTTTTAAGTTTAATTAGGTCCTAAAATCACCAACACAACTAGGATGCGCTGGACCAAGACCAAAAGAGAAGAGGAAACCAGAGAATTTAGCCCATTATTTGACCCAACAGCATTATTTTTCTCATTGAGAAAAGCAACCAACCCTGTATTGAGAGCCTAAAACAGTAACTAGAGCTGCCACCCCCTACTTGTCCCAAGTGCCTCACTTTTAAGATTGGTCACAGCTCTTTTCTGCCCTTCAGCCATCTCCTCCAGAACCAGCAAACCACCCTAAGCAGAAGCCTGCCCCTAAACTAAGCTTGAATCCAAGGTCATCACACTGTTTTAACTTAGCAATTTCTGTGTTTTAGTGCTTTCCATCTTCTAGCTCTTTCATGCAGATGGATTTTAAACTTGTCCAGATTTTCTGCTCGCTTTGAGCTGGAAGGTAGTTCTGGATCATTTCATTAACAATGAACAGAGGCTTCAAAATGGTCTTTTTATCTCTCAGCTTCTTTGCTGAAGTAAAATTTTATTGTATTTATGATGCTTGTTTCTTACTCATACTAATTATGGGCAGTGCTGCTAAATGCCTCTAAATTTTCAAACCTCATGGAATTACCCCTGACTCCTTCTGTAGGTAAAGTTCACATTTTACTCCAATAGAAGTATAAAAATTCTGTGTTTCCCCAAGGATCATCATGGTTAGGAACATTCTCCCTAAAATGGAAGAGAATGTGTGTCTCCAAATTCATGTGTTTTTAATGTTTGCACTAAGGCTTTTACCAAAACACAAAGGGTAATGACTGATTAACAGCTTGTAGTAAACGAATTTTTAAAAGAAAGAAGTGCACAAAATTATTTTAAAGGATAAGATACATTTTCCTAGTTGGAAATGTCCTAGTTTTATTTGAATGCAAAAAAAGCATTTTTTAATAGTAGATATATTTATGGTGTTGGACTAATCACTGAACGAAATTGAAATGCCACCATTTCTTGTGATAAGTTAAGGTGAAAGTGAAAGTCATTCATTCGTGTCCAGCTTTTTGCGACCCCATGGACTGTAGGGTCCATGGAATTCTCCAGGCCAGAATACTGGAGTGGGTAGCCTTTCTCTTCTCCAGGGGATCTTCCCAACCCAGGGATAGAACTCAGGTCTCCCACATATAAGATTCAGTTCAATTCAGTTCAGTCTCTCAGTCGTGTCCGACTCTTTGCGACCCCATGAATTGCAGCACGCCAGGCCTCCCTGTCCATCACCAACTCCCGGAGTTTACTCAAACTCATGCCCATCAAGTCGGTGATGCCATCCAGCCATCTCATCCTCTGTCGTCCTCTTCTCCTTCTGCCCCCAATCCCTTCCAGCATCAGGGTCTTTTCAAATAAGTCAGCTCTTCCCATCAAGTGGCCAAAGTATTGGAGTTTCAGCTTCAGCATCAGTCCTTCCATTGAACACCCAGGACTGATCTCCTTTAGGATAGACTGGTTGGATCTCCTTGCAGCCCAAGGGACTCTCTTCTCCAACACCACAGTTCAAAAGCATCAATTTTTTAGTGCTCAGCTTTCTTCACAGTTCAACTCTCACATCCATACATGACCACTGGAAAAACCATAGCCTTGGCCAGATGGACCTTTGTTGGCAAAGTAGTGTCTCTGCTTTTTAATATGCTATCTAGGTTGGTCATAACTTTCCTTCCAAGGAGCAAGTGTCTTTTAATTTCATGGCTGCTTTCACCATCTGCGGTGATTTTGGACCCCCAAAATAAAGTCTGACACTGCTTCCACTGTCTCCCCATCTATTTCCCATGAGGTGATGGGACCAGATGCCATGATGTTAGTTTTCTGAATGTTATGCTTTAGACCAACTTTTTCACTCTCCTCTTTCACTTTCATCAAGAGGCTCTTTAGTTCCTCTTCACTTTCTGCCATAAGGGTGGTATCATCTGCATATCTGAGGTTATTGATATTTCTCCCGGCAATCTTGATTCCAGCTTGTGCTTCTTCCAGCCGAGCGTTTCTCATGATGTACTCTGCATATAATTTAAATAAGCAGGGTGACAACATACAGCCTTGATGTACTCCTTTTCCTATTTGGAACCAGTCTGTTGTTTAGAGGGAACCAATAAATAATTATATTCTGTGCTCAGATGCAGGCTGGGTTGAGAGATGACCCAGGAGTCAGACAGATGTAAATTAATACTTGTTTTATGGTTGGCTACAGTCCAGACTTCTACACTCACTCTATCATGGTACTTGTTTAAAAGGTTTATTTATTTATATATTTATTTTTACTGTGCTAGAACTCCATCAATAAACACAAACTTCACCTAGTTGTGGCAAGTGGGGGCTACTCTTTCTTGCAGGGCAGAAGCTTCTCATTACAGTGGCTTCTCTGGTTGTGGAGTATGGGCTCTAGGGTGTTCGGGCTCATTAGTTGCAGCACATGGGCTCAAGAGTGCTGGCTCAGTAACTGTGGTACATGGTCCCAGCTACCCTGTAGCGGGTGGAATCTTGCTGGACCATGAATCGGTACAATGACCCCTGCATTGGCAAGTGGATTCTTAACCACTGGACCGGAGGGAAGCCCTCTCATGGTACTTTGAACTTGGCTTATACACCCTTCGTGGTTACAGCACAGTACAAAGACAGTGAATAGCTATAGCCCGCCTCTGTGGAGCCTTCCCAGGTGTACATATTGCAGAAAGGAGCGTGCAGTCTTAGATAGAAGACCTTCTTAAAGCAAGAGGATAGGTCACAGTCAACTGTGCCGGATGCTTCTGTCAAACTCACCAGCCATGCATGTCACTGCCTTTACCAGGAGAGGGATTAAGAGGCTGAGGCAAGAGATAAAATGATTGCACTAGGGCACCTCCCTATAATTATTATTGTAGTCTAACATAACTATTATGTGTAATAAATTCTCATAAGTACCTTAAATTACGACTGTACATAAGGCAACATTTAACTAGTTGTAAAGATGCTCCCTACAAAGAACATTCTCTTTCTGCTAATCCTACTGCATTTAATCCCACATCCAACAGCTTTTGCCTAAAAATTTCAACTGAATTTCTCTTTCAAATCTTACCAGGCAATGTCTTCTTCAAAAGCGTTGAAGGCAAAATATCCTTGTAATTGGGCTTCTCTGGTGGTTCAGCAGTAAAGAATTGGCCTGAAATTGTAGGAGATGCAGGTTCGATCCCTAGGTCAGGAAGGTTTCCTGGAGATGGAAATGGCAATCCACTCCAGTATTCTTGCCTGGGAAATCCCGTGGACAGAGGAGCCTGGCGGGCTATATAGTCCATGGGGTCCCAAAGAATTTTGGGCACATCTTATTGACTGAACAACAGCAACAACCCTTGTGATTACTTCACAGCCACTGGTATCCATTCCCTCTCAGACTCTATTTTATTCTCTTTCCTTGTTTGCATGCTGGTTTCTCTGGCTACATTTCATTATTATATTGAGTTGGCCAAAATTTTGTTCAGGTTTTACTGTAAGATGGTATGGAAAACCTGAATGGACTTTTTGGCCAGCCAGTACACTTCTTAAAACTATAGACTGAATCTTCTGTGTGTTCTGTTCTACCTACTTGTGCCAAGTACAACAGTGGATATTCAGTGTTTTTTAAGTTAATGTTAATTTAAGGAATATCTCCTGGGAAATATTCTGGAGCATATGGGTAATTTTAAGAGTAAGGGCCTACCTCTCCACTTCTATTCCTCAGAAATTATGTAATTGTTATCCTGTAAAAATAGCCGTGTAATACTTTTTTTTATTATTAGTGGTGAGTCACATGGCCTCTGGGGAGAGGTGCAGATCGATTTTCAGTTTATTTTAATCAATACCATGAACCTTATGAAAAAGCTTCTCATTGTCACCAAGAGCAAAGAAAGCCCAAAGGATGTTCAACAGTCTATCAGGGAGAAATGAAGCTAAATCAAAGTCGCAAATTACGCAGAAGCATGTTCTTTATAAAGAAGTGTGGTTGTACATGTGGGTGTCAGGTTCTGCGTGTATATATTCAAACACATTTTGATAAACTTTGGAGTGTGTCCTGAATTCTTATATAGCTCTAACGTAGCTCAGCAAAAATGTTTATCAAAATTTCAGAAATATTTATTTAAAATATCTTGTAAAGCAGTTATCCTGGGAGAAAATTATATACAACACAAACCATAACACTTTAATGTTTGGGGCTTAAAAGGGTAATATTTCTGATAGGTGAATAGAGAATTTATTATTTTTCCAGAGTTGAACTGTATTTTAAGAAATGTAATTACTCCATACATAAGAATTCAGAATACAGAATCAACAGAGGGGAAAAAGAAGAAAAATGTACTTATCCTATGCTGTAGCAAGCTTACTGAGGCTTTACATGAATACATATTTATAAAATAGCTTGTGACAATTCACACGATCTGATTATGTGGTAGGATGCTCTGACAAAGGATTTGATTGCATGGTGCATTGAGCTGTGGCTAGTAAATAATAACCTTCCCTGTTCATTTGTTATTGTTGGGAAAGAGGCAGAATATTGAGAATTCATTTATATCATAAACAAATCAATTACTGATGCAGGACCATGGATGGCATGACATTTATGTTATACCACTAAATTATGAATGGATGATAAGTTTTTCTAAAGAGGATGTTAATTTTGATTAGGTCAGCTGTGCTTAAGGTAACCAGCCCATGTCACAGATTTTTTTCCATCTGTGCTGAGCATATAGCCTTATAAATACATTCTTAGGTAGAGGTGCAAAAATCATTAATTACATTTTCTGAGTCAAAAATTGCCTAAACTCTGTGTTCAAGTCCAGCATACAAGTTAAAATAAGGGATATAATTTAAATATTAAGGGAAGAGTTTGCATTTGAGGGAGAACAATTTCAGGAAAGGGTACAGATTAAGATATAAAATCATAATTTTAATGTGATTATTAAAAAGCAAATTTTCTTTATATTGCATTTCCTGTGAGGTAAATGCACTTAGCACAAAAATAAATGCTATGGCAAGCCCCACTGAACTCAATTATAGGATTTTTATAATAAATAAGTGTGTACATATATGTGTATATTTATAAATGATATGAGGAAAAAAGATATATACATGTGTATACATAGATATTCCACAGAATAAAAAATATTTCTGTAGCAAACAGTTAATCTGAGAAATGCAAAGTATTCACAATGGGAAAGGTGGTATTAGTAAATGTGAATTATTATGAATGTAAATTTTGACTTTGCATATTATAAAACAGATTGAATAAAGTTTAAATTTGCTTGGCTTTATTCAGTTTATTTTTGGGCTAGAATTTTTGATGTGTAGATATTTTATTTCCATATAAAATAGTGTCTTATATGGGGAAAGATGTTCAATAAGTATTGCTTGATATTAACTATGACATTTATCGATAATTCCACATATTCTGACATAGACAAAAATGATTTATGTGACCTTTAATAATAAAGATCAGTATGATTAATCTTTATTATTAACAGTATCATTATTGATAGATATCAGTATCAGTATTTACTATTTATTGTTAAGGGTATTATTAAAAGTATCATATACAGTGTCATTATTATATGATATTTGCTGTTCTTACTGTATAGACAGATTGTGGTAGAAATGTTAGATGAACCAGCTGATGCAGTCTCATTCCAGTTTATTATCTGAACTGCAGGGAAGATATAAACATTTCCTAGACCACCTTGCAGCTAGGAGTCCCAATGTACTGGCTGAGTCATAGTTCTGGTGTGTCAATGTGGCTCTGGACACAAGTGGTCTAGAGTGCTCTTCCTGTTTCCCAAATTGAAGCCAAGTTATTATGTTGCTGCTTCCCAGGTGGCGCTAGTGGTAAAGAACCTGTTCAGGAGATATAAGAGTGGTGGGTTCAACCCCTGGGTTGGGAAAATCACCTGGAGGAGGGCAATGGCAACCCACTCACAGTATTTTTGCCTGGAGAATCCCATGGACAGAGGAGCCTGGCAGGTTACAGTCCATAGGGTCACAAAGAGTTGGCCAGGACTGAAGCAACTTAGGAGGCACAATTTTTAAAAGCTACTTTTTACCCCCAGAGTGCAGATACAATGTAGTCTTGTACCAGCTGCTGATACAATGGCTTTCTGAACACAGTAGCCCCTCCTTATCTGACTTTTCAGTTACCTGTGGGCAAATGCAGTCTGAAAATATTAAATGAAAAAAAAATTCCAAGATTAAACAACTCGTAAGTTTTAAATTATGCACCGTCCTGAGTAGCATGGTGAAATCTTGTGTCATCCCACTTAGTCCTGCCTGGAAAGTGAATCGGCCCTTTGCCTAGTGTATCCCACTCGTCGGTCACTTTACAACTGTCTCATTCTGAGGCAGACTATAGGAGCACTGCGGTGCTCCAGTGACCCTGACTTTACTGCTCTCCCCAGAAAACACGAGTAGTGATGCTGGCCACTCAGATACTCCAAAGAGAGGCCGTAAAGTGCTGTTTTTAAGTAAAAAAAAAAAAAAGTTCTCCACTTAATAAGGAAAAGAAAAAAAATTGTTGTGTGCTGAATTTGCTAAGATCTATGGTAAGAACAAATCTTGTGTTTGTGAAATTGTGAAGGAAAAAGAAACCCGTGCTAGTTTTGGTGTAACATTTCACTTCAACATGCAAAACTTGTGGCCAGTTTGTGAAAAGTGTGAGGTTAAGATGGAAAAGGCATGATTTATACAATAGGACAGAGAAAGACCACATTCACATAACTTTTACTATAAAATATTGCTGTAATTGTTCTATTTTATTATTAGTTGTTGTTTTTTTTTTAATTGTTCGGTTATTCAGTCACGTCAGACTTTTCTCGACCGTTTGGACCACTGCCTGCCAGGCTCCTCCATCCATGGGATTTTCCAGACAAGAATACTGGAGTGGGCTGCCATTTTTCCCTCCAAGGATCTTCCTGACCCAGGGGTCAGCCCTGTGTCTCCATTGTTCTTTTTTATTAGTTGTCATTAAATAAAGCTTTTTGGTAGGTATTTATGTATAAGAAAAACAGTAAGTGTAGATCATGGTACTTCCCATGGCTGCAGGCATCCTCGGGGGGTCTTGGACTGTCCCTGGTGTATAAATGGTGACCACTGTATAGTAGTAGCAGCTCTCTTGATGGGCAGGCTGAATGGTGCTAACCAGGAAGGCATTTATCCAGCCAAAAGTAGTCTTGCATCTACAACCTCCTCAACAGTTTTGTAAGCACTGGAATTCCGAAATGCCATCAGTTAATGCTTGAAATACTTAAAATTATTTCCATTATCTACATGCAAGTTTTAATTGTTATACAGATTAAATTCCTGTAAAACTTTACCTGATTTCCTTAATCTTATTATATATTATGTCACTTAAGCAGCCTTAGATTTTGAAAGAGTTTAAAAATTTAAATGTCAGGTACCTATTTTGGAAGTTTTGATGAAATAATGACGAAGAATATGTCTTATCTTTCAATCAGTATATTTTTATTCAGGGTGGGTCACATGATACACAGCGGGGTAGATGCTGGGGATTTAACCACAAGTTAAACAGAGTTCCTACTCTCTAAAATACTAGTGTACGTTAGGGAGAAAATAGATAAACACAGAAACTAATATAGAGTTCAGTAATGCAACAGGAGCTTCCCAGATGGTTCAGGGGTTAAGACTCCTTCAAGTGCAGGGGAATTGGGTTCAATCCCTGGTTGGGGATCAAAGGTCCCATATGCCTTGGGGTGTGGCCAAAATTAACAAACAAACAAAAAATTTAGAAAGTAATACAACAGGGAAAATCATTCATGACATTTTTTAAAAGTGTTTTTTTCCTATTATATCAGACAGACATACCTATAAAATAGAGACTTGGTAAGAATTAGCCCATCAGATCCTCTGAGGGAAGGAAGGATGGCCCCAGCAGCACTGCTGGTTATATGAATCATTCAGCTGCTTTCCTGCAAAAATAAACCATGCTTGACCATAAGGTATCAAAACAAAGGGACGAGAGGCTGAGTAGAGACTTACTAGTCAGGAGACCCCACCATGAATGACATTTTGCAGCTTTATAGCAATTGTGAACATGGCCAGGGAGCAAGGGCAAACACGGACATGACTCAGCCCAGGAAAAAGCATGGCCTTATGTTAATCTGGATAATATATTTTCAGCACTGGTGAGGAGGCTGGGTCATTGATGTGAAGTAACAACTAAATAGAGTAGGCCAAAAAAAGTGAGAAGTCTTTGAAGGTAATTTCGAACTCCACTGTTGACTAGCACAGGAACTGAAAGGAAAGAATGTGTCTAAAATGGTTCTTAGACAACTTTTGGCCTGAGTGAATAGCTATACTCAGATTAAACCAAAATGAAGAAAATATAGGTAAAAAGTAGATTGGGATTGTATCTGATTGATATTTCATTTTCTTATATGTTAGTGTATTCAGTTAGGTTTTTGCCTAATAATCATCTTTTCTCTTTGATGTCATTTTTACACACCTTTCTGTGGGTGTTTTTTTTGTTGTTGATCTTATACCTCTGAGGAGGAAACTGTAATTCCCATATGGTCTTCTAGAATGTGGAAATGTAGAATTATTGATTCTTTCCTTGTTTGTAAACCTAAAGGTGTTTTTCCATAAAGGCATAGCATAATATACATTTTCATTCTTTACATTGATGTTTACGTTGCTGAAATGATTGTTTTAAAAAAGACAATGTAAAGCCCCTGGCATTATCAATAGTGTTTCTCATAAAATATGTTTATATTCATTTTCTTCCAAAAATGATCACATTTTGGAGATATTTGAGATTAAAAATTTTATAATAATATATGTATGTGCCTCAAACTTTTCAAGCAGTTTCATTTTCCAACAAATACACATGTGTAAGCAAATCCATGTGCACATATGTCCACACGTACATTTTTAGGCTCTGTATACTTTCAACTTCAATGCAAATTTGACTAGATTGCTAAATAGAACTTTTAGAAATTCTAGGGAATAAGAACTGTGAAATTTTCTTTGTAATAGTAGAAAAAATACACTTTAAAATATTCATAATTATTGAGTTTTGAGTACCACTTCACAAGATTTATTATATGGAAACTGTTACAAGTGGAAAAACATTCCTGTGTTATGTGGTTTTTGTATCGCCGTAATGTGAAAAGCAGAGGCTACATTTAGATTCAAAAGAAAATGGTTAACACATTATTGATTGGGAGACTTTTGCAAGATCAGACACCTGTGGCCTTAATACATCTCTGGTGTTTAAAAAAAGTAAACTTTCATATAGTAGAATATTACACAGTTCTAAAAATAATATTGCAGAATAGTTAATTACATACAGTATATTTATGATATGAATAATATGACATAGTAAAATAATCATTAAAGAAAATCAGCTTTATAATACCTTAACTTTTAAATTTCTTGTTAATGAAATTATAGTTATGTGCAGTTGTACTTCCATATATTTTCTGAATAAAAATGAAATATTTTTATAAAAACAAAGTGGAATTGTAACAATTGTTATTGAATTCAGTAACTTTTATAAGTCTCATCTTTTCCACTGTATTTTATTATAATTAAATACAAGCAAGCAAATAAATAATATGGCAAAATTCCCTTGGTCCACCTTTTACTTGATATTCCAAATCAACATATGAAATGAAAAAGCCTTTTGAAATGTAGCACATTATTATTAGTTAGCAGAATTAGAATCATTGATGTCATTTATATATCACTGATATGGTGAACCGTATCATAGAAATAACATATAAATTCTTTATATACATGTTTCACATAAAGAATCCTGAACTAGAGGTAGATAAACTTGGTTTCAATACAATATCACTTTGTTCATAAGAATTGTAGCTTTGAGCCAAGAACTTTATAATGGAAAACATCAGTTTCCATATGTATAAACTGAAGATAAAAGAGATAGTGCTTATTAATAAATACATAATAAATAATAATAAATAAATATCAGTATTTCTTAGAGGGAATCTCAGAAAGTTGGATAATATTTGATCTTATATGCTTTGCCTTAGGAAATACTCATTTGTAGTGAAAGATGAAAGAATTCTATTACATATCTAGTGTCAGCCAAAGGGGCCAATTATATTTTCTAAGTAATTTCATCAAATAAAGAACAAATAATAATTTTTTAAGATAAGAGAAGTATAGGTATATTTAGTAATATGTATTTGATCTCCTGTGATCTCAAGGTGGACAAGTGTGAAGTATCCGCCTGCCAATGCAGGACGCAAGAGATGAGCTCAATCCCTGGGTGAGGAAGATGCCCTGGAGAAGGAAATGGCAACCCACTCCAGTGTTCTTGCCTGGCAATCCCATGGACAGAGGACCTGGCAGGCTACAGTCCATGGGGCTGCACAAGAATCAGACATGAATGAGCAGCTGAGCATACACACATTTTATCTCCTAGTGTGTTTATGAATATCTCCATGTAATGATATAAAGTTAGAGTTATTACAAATTGTTAATTAATCATAGAAAACAATTCCCTCTTTGGAATGGGTGAGCAAGGCTGCCGTTCATGGCGCTTCAGAATGGGCAGTTCACAGCCAGCCCTGGTCTATGCAGAGAAATGGAAATGCAGAATAACAAGGGCAGTCAATGTATGGCAAAATCACTACAATACTGTAAAGTAATTAGCCTCTGATTAAAATAAATAAATTAAAAAACAAATTAAAAATAAATACATAAATAAACTGCAAAAAATAAAATAAAAATCACCTGGGTATTTTTGGCAATAAAATGAAACACATACTTTTTTGCTTAGTCATCCATATGTTTCAGAGATAAAATCTGAGACTATGCTACTTCTTGATTGTTTTAATAATCCATTTTACTTTTGACTGCTCTGTGTAATTTGTAAATGTAATTCTTGACTTTAAATATAGAACACAAATCATAATGATGTAGTTGGGGAGATTATCAGTCTTGTTTCTGGATGCACATGTGAAGTAATTCTCACGATCTACTGAATAGTAGTTCCTTTGCTATGCTAAATTTTCTCTCTCATCAAGATTTTATATTTAGATATATGTATATTTTAATACTATATATTTATATCTCATTGCATTTTCATAAAGGTAGAAAGTCCTGTGTGTGTATACCATCTAAAATCATAACTATTAAGATAAAAAATGGGCATTTTAAATTAAGTATATTGGGTGTTACATTAAAAAAAGAATGTATGGAACACAAAAATAAGACCTAAGGCAGGTTAATTGGAAAAAGTTTAAGAATCAGCTAGAACAGTGTCCTTTTCTCAGGAGGGTTCTGCTAATGAGATTGCTCTAATATGATCTCATGTTCCCCTGCTGGGGTATGTTATCACTTAATAACCAGCTGAAAATAGTAGTACTAAGATAGTATAGATGAACTCAGATAAAGGAGGGTTTTTCTTCCTTGCTGTTTCACTGTATTAATTTATTCTTACTTTAAATATATAACAAATCATATTGACACCTATAAATAAATGTCTCAGAAGTCACACATATTACAATACAATTTAATATTATCTCAGGTAAACCTTTGTAACTCCTTCTACTGGATATACATAAAATAAATCCTTCTTCACCACATTCCTAAATAAAAAGTAACACGTTCATAAACATTGCTTCTGGATATTATTGTTTATAATATTGGAAGATATAATGTACTAGTCTCATTATCTTTTGAAATACATTACTATTATTATTAAGAAAGGAGAAATCCTATAAACTGGATACACAGAAAGACAGATAAAAATGTATTTATATGTTACACTACTATCATTCCCAACAAGAGGAAACTCTAACAGATATATAAAATTTTCAGCTTTAATATCTGTTGTGTGAAAATTATTCAGAGGGTATTTTATTAGGGAAGAAATAATGATTATATTGAAGGAAATGTATCATGCAATTATTTTAAAATTACAGATGTAAAAATATCTGCAGATATAATTAATTTACATGTTTGCCAGCTTAAATTTGCAGAACTGAAGAGTCTATTCTATTTATAAATAACAAAAATTAAGTAATATTTGAATGTTATAGGGATGAATTACTATTGAATGCAAAGAGTATTTTATATATTTTTTCTTTTTTAGTAAATTACGTAATTATCTCCTTAAACAAAGTAAAGATTTATTTTGGGTAAGAGTTCCTTATAGTTGGAAAAATCAAATTTGATTTGCTTTTATCACAAAACAAGAATCAGGATGCATTCAACTGAAGACTACAAAAAAAGCAGTGAATTATTGATTTTCCCATGTTGAAATATATTCCAGATTTCTGATGCATCTTCTGTGCGAAACAGGGTTCCTCCCCGTTGTATTGACCGAGTAACAAGGAACTAGCCGTAAGAAACTCAGAGATAAGGGAAGGAAATGGAAGTCCAAAGCCACTAAATAGCATTAAAAATGCCATAACTGTTGTAACAGAATAATTCCTGAGTGTTATTGTAAGCCAGAGATCTGAGAAAATGAGCAACAATGTCAAAGGACTAAAACCATGTTGAGGGATTTAAAGAGTGTGTCTCAGGACGAAGTTTGCAGGAAGAGAAGAGGCACGTGAGCAGAGGCCGGGAGGGGTGCGGGAAGATGGCGCTGCAGGACCCGCAGCTGTTCTAGCGCCTCACCTGTAAGCGGGAGAGAGCCTAACGGGAGAGGACGGGGAGGAGGCCCAGGGCACACCTCCAAGACAGGGACCACGCTGACGCGCTTTCTCTTGCTGAGAGAAACCGGACTCCACAGAAGCATTTTAAGCAAGAGGATGGGTGTTTCAAAGTTTAGATAGAGGTTGGTCTTTTTTTTTTTTTTAAGGTTCAAATAGTTAAAAAAAAAAAAAAGTATTTGCTTGAAATACTGTTTCTTTGAAACTGCTATGTTCTAACACTGTAGCTCAAATGGAGCTGTGGACAATATACGATATGTGAGGGCATGTAATTTACAAAACAATGGTGTTGAATTTGATTTGTGGGCTGTGGTTTGCCAATCCCTGGTTTAGAAAGACCAGTCTGGCCTTGATGAAGATGTCTGCTCCGGAGATACAAACCAGCTAGCTGTAGGCTGAAGAATGAAACCTTTGGGAAGGAAGAATTACAAAGTTATCAATGTTATAAAAGACAAAGAACATAGCACCAAATTAGATCCGAGGGTTATGCAAGAGAATAACTGTGGATGACTCCAACATTGCTGGCACAGAGGGAAAGTTGTATGGTGGCAATGCTGTTTGATGGGAGGAGGAGTAGATTCAGGAATGTAAAGAGAGTTACATTTGTGTATGTTCAGTTTGGATGCCAGGAGATATCTGGGGAGACTTTTCAAAGTAAGTAGTTAGATGTGCTTCTATCGAGAGAGAAAGGTTTAATCTGGGATTTTGCATATAACAACCACCTGATGACACAGAAAGCAAATAAAATTACTCAATGAAAATGCACAGTGTTGGGGGGGAAAGGGCTTAGGGAAATATCTTAGAAATTCTCACATTAGCCAAGAAAACTGAATATGCAAAGAGAAATAGCCAGAGAAATATGGCAGGTAAACAACTGTGTACTGGAAGTTAGAGAGACTCCAGCTTCAAGCATGTAGAGAGCTCAAAGAAACATCTTTTCTACTCTGACAACAACAACAACAAAAAACACTCAATTCAGTTCAGTTCAGACACTCAGTCGTGTGCAACTCTTTCACCCCATGGTCTATAGCACTCCAGGCCTCCCTGTCCATCACCAACTCTCAGAGTTTACCCAAACTCATCTCCAGTGAATCACTGATGCCATCCAACCATCTCATCCTCTGTCGTCCCCTTCTCCTCCTGCCGCCAATCCCTCCCAGCAACAGGGTCTTTCCAATGAGTCAGTTCGCATCAGGTGGCCAAAGTATTGGAGTTTCAGCTTCAGCATCAGTCCTTCCAATGAACACCCAGGACTTATCTCCTTTAGGATGGACTGGTTGGATCTCCTTGCAGTCCAAGGAACTCTCAAGAGTCTTCTCCAACACCACAGTTCAAAAGCATCAATTTTTCGGCGCTCAGTTTTCTTTATAGTCCAACTCTCACATCAATACATGACTACAGGAAAAACCATAGCCTTGACTAGATGGACCTTTGTTGGCAAAGTAATGTCTCTGCTTTTTAATATGCTGTCTACATTGGTCAGAACTTTCCTGCCAAGAAGTAAATGTCTTTTAATTTCATGGCTGCAGTCACCATCTGCAGTGATTTTGGAGCCCCCCAAAATAAAGTCTGTCACTATTTCCATTCTTTCCCCATCTATTTGCCATGAAGTAATGGGATCGGATGCCTTGACCTTAGTTTTTTGAATGTTGAGCCTTAAGCCAACTTTTTCACTCTCTTCTTTCACTTTCATCTAGAGGCTCTTTAGTTCTTCTTCACTTTCTGCCATAAAGGTGGTGTCATCTGCATATCTGAGGTTATTGATATTTCTTCCAGCAATGTTGATTCTAGCTTGTGCTTCTTCCAGCCCAGCATGTCTCATGATGTACTCTGCATATAAGTTAAATAAGCAGGGTGACAATATGCAGCCTTGACATACTCCTTTTCCTATTTGGAACCAGTCTGTTGTTCCATCTCCAGTTCTAGCTGTTACTTCCTGATGTGCATGAAGGTTTCTCAAGAGGCAGGTCAGGTAGTCTGGTATTCCCATCTCTTGAAGAATTCTCTACAGTTTATTGTGGTCAACACAGTTAAAGTCTTTGACATAGGCACTAAAGCAGAAATATATACTTTTTTGAAACTATCTTGCTTTTTTGATGATCCAGAAGATGATGGCAATTTGATCTCTGGTTCCTCTGCCTTTTCTAAAACCAGATTGAACAGCTGGAAGTTCACAGTTCACCTACTGTTGAAGTCTGTCATGGACAATATTGAGCATTACTTTACTAGCATGTGAGATGAGTGCAATTGTGTGGTAGTTTGAGCATTCTTTGGGATTGCCTTTCTTTGGGATTGGAATGAAAACTGATGTTTTCCATACCCATGGCCACTGCTGAATTTCCAAATTTGCTGGTATAATGAGTGCAGCACTTTCACAGCATCATCTTTGAGGATTTGAAATAGCTCAACTGGAATTCGATCCCCTCCACTATCTTTGTTCCTAGTGATGCTTCCTAAGGCCTACTTGACTTCATATTCCAGGATGTTTGGCTCTAGGTGAGTGTTCACACCATTGTGATTATCTGGGTCATGAAGATATTTTTTGTACAGTTCTTCTATGTATTCTTGCCACCTCTTCTTAATATCTTCTCTTAGGTTCATACCATTTCTGTCCTTTATTGAGCCAATTTTTGCATGAAATGTTCCCTTGGTATCTCTAATTTTCTTGAAGAGATCTCTAGTCTTTCCCATTCTGTTGATTTCCTCTATTTCTTTGCACTGATCACTGAGTAAGGCTATCTTATCTCTCCTTGCTATTCTTGGAACTCTGCATTCAAATTGGTATGTCTTTCGTTTTCTCCTTTGCTTTTCACTTCTCTTCTTTTCACAGTTATTTGTAAGGCCTCCTCAGACAGCCATTTTGCTTTTATGCATTTCTTTTTCTTGGGGATGGTCTTGATCCCTGTCTCCTGTACAATGACACGGATCTCTGTTCATAGTTTATCATTCACTGTGTGTATCAGATATAATCCCTTAAATCTATTTCTCAATTCCACTGTATAACCGTAAGGGATTTGACTTAGAATGGTCTAGTGGTTTCCCCTACTTTCTTCAATTTCAGTCTGAATTTGGCAATAAGGAGTTCATGTTCTGAGCCACAGTCGGCTCCCGGTCTTGATTTTGCTGACTGTATAGAGCTTCTCCATCTTTGGCTACAAAGAATATAATCAATCTCACTTCAGTGTTGACCATCTGGTGATGTCCATGTGTAGACTCTTCTCTTGTGTTGTTGGAAGAGACTGCTTGCTATGACCAGTGCATTCTCTTGGCAAAACTCTATTAGCCTTTACCCTGCTTCATTCCTTACTCTAAGGCCAAATTTGCCTGTTACTCCAGGTGTTTCTTGACTTCCTAGTTTTGCATTCCAGTCCCCTATAATGAAAAGGACATATTTTTTGGTTGTTGGTTCTAAAAGATCTTATAGTTCTTCATAGAATCATCCAACTTGAGCTTCTTCACCATTACCGCTCGGAGCATAGCCTTGGATTACCGTGCTATTGAATGGTTTGCCTTGTAAACGAACATAGATCTTTCTGTCATTTTTCAGACTGCATCTGAGTACTGCATTTCAGACTGTTTTGTTGACTAAGATGTCTACTCCATTTCTTCTAAGGGATTCTTGCCCACAGTTCAGTTCAGTCGCTCAGTCGTGTCCAACTGTTTGCGACCCCGTGAATCATAGCATGCCAGGCCTCCCTATCCATCACCAACTCCCAGAGTTTACTCAAGCTCATGTCCATTGAGTCAGTGATGCCATCCAGCCATCTCATCCTCTGTTGTCCTTCTCTTCCTGCCTTCAATCCCTCCCAGCATCAGGGTCTTTTCCAATGAGTCAGTTCTTCCCATCAGGTGGCCAAAGTATTGGAGTTTCAGCTTCAGCATCAGTCCTTCCAATGAACACCCAGGACTGATCTCCTTTAGGATGGACTGGTTGGATCTCCTTGCAGTCCAAGAGACTCTCAAGAGTCTTCTCTAACATGACAGTTCAAAAGCATCAATTTTTCGGTGCTCAGCTTTCTTTATAGTCCAACTCTCACATCCATACATGACCACTGGAAAAACCATAGCCTTGACTAGATGGACCTTTGTTGGCAAAGTAATGTCTCTGCTTTTTAATATGCTGTCTACATTGGTCATAACTTTCCTTCCAAGGAGTAAGCATCTTTTAATTTCAGGGCTGCATTCACCATCTGCAGTGATTTTGGAGCCCAAAAAATAAAGTCTGACACTGTTTCCACTGTTTCCCCGTTTATTTCCCATGAAGTGATGGGACCAGATGCCATGACCTTAGTTTTCTGAATGTTGAGCTTTAAGCCAACTTTTTCACTCTCCTTTTTCACTTTCATCAAGAGGCTTTTTAGTTCCTCTTCACAGTCATAGATATAATGGTCATCTGAGTTAAAGTCACCCATTCCAGTCCATTTTAGTTTTCTGATTCCTAAAGTATCGACATCTACTCTTGCCATCTCCTGTTTGCCCACTTCCAATTTGCCCTGATGCATGGACCTAACATTTCAGGTTCCTGTGCAATATCACTCTTTACAGCCTCAGACCTTGCTTCTGTCAACAGTCACATCCACAACTGGGTGTTGTTTTTACTTTGGCTCTGACTCTTCACTGTTTCTGGAGTTATTTCTCCACTGATCTCCAGTAGCATATTGGGTACCTGCTGACCTGGGGAGTTCATCTTTCAGTGTCTTATCTTTTTGCCTCTTCATACTGTTCATGGGGTTCTCAAGGCAAGAATACTGAAGTGGTTTGTCATTCCCTTCTCCAATGGACCACGTTTTGTCAGAACTCTCCACCATGACCCGTCCATCTTGGGTGGCCCTACATGGCATCGCTTAGTTTCATTGAGTTAGACAAGCTGTGGTCCATGTGATTAGATTGGTTCATCTTCTGTTGTGGTGGTTTCAGTCTGTCTGCCCTTTGATGCCCTCTCTCAGCGCCTCCAGTCTTACTGGGGTCAGATAAACAATTGTGTACTGAAAGTTAGAGAGAGATTCTAGTTTCCAGGATGTAGCGAGCTCAAAGGAGCATCATGCCCACCCTGACATCAGCAACAACAACAACAACAAAAACTCAACAAACTTCTAATTCATGTGTTTATCCAAATACAGAGAAATCTAATGGTTTAAATTCTAAAGCAACACAAGGCGCATGGTGCTTTCAAGTAGAGAGGACAGGAGAACATATAGGCATCCAAAATTAATGCAACTAGATACAGATTAAAAAGAATCCATCTTGAGATAATGACAAATAAGTAATATGGAGGGCTTACTGGAGGGGCAATGTGAAAACCATGGGAACTGCAGGATTGAGGGAATCCCACTGGGCAATCCCAGAATATAATAGAAAAGGTATTAAGAGGTGCCCATTGTGGATGCTGCCAGGAAGGAGAAGAGCAGCTTCTGAGAAAGAAATGAGACTCTGCCCTGGTCCATCCCTCCTTTTTTTAAAATGGAGAAGAGCCTTTGATCTGTGAAAGAATGGGAATTCACACTGTTGTTTTTATTGCACTGGTAATAATGTAAGGCAGCTACGGAGAGAAAGCAGGGAAGTAAAAAATTCTCTGATCCCACAGCTACATGGAGGAGGGAAGGTGGCAGGAAACCCAAGAGGGCCAGACCCACAAGACCTGGGGATACCAACCTGTCTAAGCCAAAGGTGGTTATTCAGAACAGAGACACAGACTCCCCATGGTCCCTCATTAATAAGCTTTTGTCATTGTTCACTTGCTCAGTTGTATCCGACTCTTTGTGACCCCAAAGACTGCATCTAACCAGGCTTCGCTGTTCATCACCATCTCCCAGAGCTTGCTCAAACTCATTTCCATTGAGTCAGTGATGCCATCCAACCACCTATCCTCTATTATCCCCTTCTCCTCTTGCCTTAAATCTCTCCCAGCATCAGGGTCTTTTCCAATGAGTCAGTTCTTTGCATCAGGTGACCAAAGAATTGGAGCTTCAGCTTCAGCATCGAACCTTCCAATGAATATTCAGAGTTGATTTCCTTTAGGATTCACTAGTTTGATATTCTTGCAGTCCAAGGGACTCTCAAGAGTCTTCACCAACACCACAGTTCAAAAGCATCAATTCATTAGCACTCAACCTTCTTTATGGTCCAACTCTCAGATCCCTATATGACCACTGGAAAAACCATAGCTCTGATTAGATGGACCTTTTTTGGCAAAATAATGTCTCTGCTTTTTAATATGCTGTCTAGGTTGGTCACAGCTTTTCTTTCAAGGAGCAAGAGTCTTTTATTTTCATGGCTGCAGTCAGCATCTACAGTGAGCTTTTTGGAGCCAAGAAAGTAAACTTGTCACTGTTTCCTTTGTTTCCCCCATCTGTTTGCCGTGAACTTATGGGGCCAAATAACATGATCTTAGTTTTCTGAATGTTGAGTTTTAAGCCAGCTTTTTCACTCTCCTCTTTCACTTTCACCAAGAGGCTCATTAGTTCCTCTTCTCTTTCTGACATAAGGGTGGTATTATCTGCATATCTGAGGTTATTGATATTTCTCCCAGCAGTCTTGATTCCAGCTTGGGCTTCATCCAGCCTGGCATTTTGCATGATGTACTCTGTATAGAATTTACTTAAGCAGGGGGACAATAAATATACAGTCTTCACATGCTCCTTTCCCAACTTTGAACCAGCCCATTGATCCATGTCTGGTTCTAACTGTTGATTCTTGACTTGGAAACAGGTTTTGCAGGAGTCAGGTAAGGTGATCTGATATTCCCATCTCTTTAACAATTTTCCACAGCTTGTTGAGATCCCCACAGTCAAATGCTTCAGTGTAGTCAGTGAGGCAGATATAGATTCTTTTCCGGAATTCTCTTGCTTTTTCTATGAACCACTGGATGATGGCATTTTGATATCTGTTTCCTCTGCCTTTTCTAAATTCATCTTGAACATCTGGAAATTCTTTGTTCACGTACTGTTGAAGCCTAGTTTGAAGAATTTTGAGCATTACTTTGCTAGTGTGTGAGATTAGTGCAATTGTGTGATCATTTGAACATTCTTTGCATTGCTGTTCTTTGGGATTGGAATGAAAACTGACCTTTTCCAGTCCTGTGGCCACTGCTAAGTTTTCCAAATTTGCTGGCATATTGAGGGCAGCACTTTCACAGCATCATCTTTTAGGATTTGAAATAGCTCATCTGGAATTCCATCACCTCCACTAGTTTTGTTCATAGTAATGCTTCCTAAGGCCCACTTGCCTTCATACCCCAGGATGTCTGGCTCTAGGTGAGTGATCACACCCTTATGGTTATCTGGGTCATTAAGATCTTTTTTTTTTTTTATAGTTCTTCTGTGTATTCTTGCCACCTCTTCATAATATCTTCTGCTTCTGTTAGGTCCATACCATTTCTGTGCTTTATTGTGCCCATTTCTGCATGAAATATTCCCTTGGTATCTCTAATTTCTTGAAGAGATCCCTTTATTTCTTTGCACTGATAACTGAGGACGGCTTTTCTATCTCCCCTTGCTGTTCTTTGGATCTCTGCATTCAGATGGGTATATCTTTCCTTTTCTCCTTTACCTTTAGCTTCTCTTCTTTTCTCAACTATTGGTAAGTCCTCTTCAGACAACCATTTTGCCTCTTTGCATTTCTTCCTCTTGGGAGTGGTTTTGATCACTGCCTCTTGTACAGTGTTATGAA
Source organism: Cervus canadensis (assembly GCF_019320065.1). Lineage (NCBI taxonomy): Eukaryota > Metazoa > Chordata > Mammalia > Artiodactyla > Cervidae > Cervus > Cervus canadensis. The sequence goes on along the minus strand of NC_057416.1, from coordinate 8,775,534 downwards.
CCTCCATCCATATCTTCAGACATTCTATCAGATCTAATCACTTGAATCTATTTGTCACATCGACTGTATAACTGTAAGAGGTTTTGTTTAAATCATACCTGAATAGCCTAGTAGTGTCATCTATTTTTTCAATTTAAGTCTGAATTTTGCAATAAGAAGTTCATGATCTGAGCCACAGTCAGCTCCTGGTCTTGTTTCTGCTGACTGTATAGAGCTTCTCCATCTTTGGCTGCAAAGGATATAATCAATTTGATTTCAGTATTGACCATCTGGTGATGTTCATGTGTAGAGTTGTCTCTTGCATTGGTGGAAATGGGTTTTTGCTATAACCAGTGCATTCTCTTGGCAAAACTCTGTTAACATTTGCCCTGCTTCATTTTGTACTCAAAGGCCAAATTTGCCTTTTATTCTAGGTATTTCTTGATTTCCTACTTTTGTATTACAGTCCCTTATGATGAAAAAGACATCTTTTTTAGTTCTAGAAGTTTTTGTGGGTCTTCATGAGTGAGTGAGTCTGTGCATGAAATTTGCCCAGTTGTGTCCAACTCTTTGCAACCTCATGCACTATACAGTCCATGGAATTCTCCAGGCCAGAATACTGGAGTGGGTAGGTCTTCATAGAACATTCAACCTCAGCTTCATAGAACCATTCAACTTCACCATTAACAAGCTAAAGGATTAAATACTAAGCCCTCAGACAATTCCTTTGGAAGAGTAGGAAAGGAGAAAGAGGGCACAAAGATATCCTCTCTGATGCAGAGCAAAAAAATCTCAGTCAAAACTGAGTAGAAGTGCCTGCTCTATGAGATCAACTCTCACACAGATTTCTAGGTGTATCTAAAAGAATTTAAGTCTGAATTGCAAATGTGTAAAGACAGCAATCACATCTCAGTCCCCACCCAAATCTACAGAGGTTAGCTCCACCCCCAACACCAAAGGTCTATCAGGAAAAATAAAAAGGTGTGATCATTCCTGATATAAATACTATTCATCTCAGTCTCTAAAATTCTACATGACATATGCCATTTTCACATGAAAATCATGAGACATAACAGTAATAGAGACATGAAATAGAATACCTTTTTCATATATAACAGCAGAGGCAAACCAGCTAAAGAAAGAATCAGCAGACTAAAAATAGGTCAGTGGAAATTGTGTGTGTGTGGTAAGTCGCCTCAGGCATTTCCTATTCTTTGCCACCCTATGGACTGTGGCTTGCCAGGCTCCTCTCTCCATGGGACCCTTCAAGCACAATTACTGGAGTGGGTTGCCATGCCCTCCTCCAGGGGATCTTCCTGACCCAGGGATTGAACTCACATCTCTTATATCTCCTGTATTGGCAGGTGGGTTCTATACCATCAGCGCCACCTGGGAATTCCCAGTGGAAATTAGATTAGTGAAAACACAAAGAGAAAAATAACTTTAAAAATAAAAGTTTCAAGGTCTGTATGTGAATATAAAACTTATAAAATATGTATAATTGCAATCTCATAGAAGGACAAAGATATTTGAAGAAATAATAGCAGCATTTAAAAATAATAATATTGTCAGATACCAAATTCTTATTTGAAAATTATGCAGAATGCCAAAAAAAACTTTAACACTATATATGATATTTAAACTGCTGATAACAAAGCACAAAGACATGGGTTAGTAGTTCTGAAATTACTTTATTTGCATATGAAGTTTGTGTGTGGGTAAAGATCCAGTGAAAATAACCAAGATAACCAAGATAACCAAGAGAACATGATTGTACTGCTTTTGAATTAAACATACAAATATAAACTCATGATAGATCAGAGATGGATAGACAGATATATAGGTAGATGTATATGTGCATTACTGCAGTACATACATGTTTGTACCTATGTTCCTCTATCTGTAAACAGAGAGGAGCTAGAAGCAGTTGCAGTCTTGTGGCAATGAATAGATCCAGCCCCTAGGTGCTGGGTTTCTAAATACCATTTTTCAATAAGAGGAAGCAGGATTCCTTCAGATCTAGTTGATTCTCCACCTGACGAATGAAAAGTCTAGGATGATCCTAGAGCATCTTCTGGTGCCAGAAAATACTGCCATACTCATACTTTTTTGTATTACTTGTTAATAAAATTTTAAAAAGACAGTGCTACTGAATATGCAAGGGTCAAGAGCAGCTCAGTGGGAAAATTG